>NC_136061.1:376443191-377005691 GCF_964261635.1 Lissotriton helveticus | reverse complement strand
AACAGAATTGGTTATTCAAGAGGAGCCATGTTTCCAGCTTCTACCGGAACAGAATGGTGGAGGTAAGAAATCTTAGATCCAGCGGAAGATTGTTCCATAAAGATGGACCCAGAAAAGAAAAATACCCATGGGTTTTTAGGGGTAGGCTTAGTATTGTGTGTGCAGCCGCATTCTGGACCACCTGCAGTCTACTAATCAGACATTCCGTCCGGCCCAGGTATAAAGCATTACCATAATCCAGTCTAGATGTAATCAGAGCCTGGACCACCAGTTTCCTAGCTGACAAAGACAAGAAGTGCAAAAACGTCCACAGCATATGTAATATGCTAAAACAGGTCCCTACTATTGCGTTAACTTGAGCAAGAAAGATAAGTTCACCATCAAACTTAATGCCTAGATTTTTAATCCATCACCACCCCCTTTTGTACCGCGGTAGATTTTTAATCGCATTAGTGTGGATACATGGAGGAGAAGCATCCTTGGGCCAAAATGTCTGTCAAGGCACTTCCGATCTTAGACTGAAAAAGGCAAATCCGGCCTTTCCCGCATTGCATTTCAGTTAGTATATGGAAAGCCATTGGAACACTGCAGACAAACAATTTCAGATTTTTTTCCTGGGAAATGCTTTGTCCCTACCCCTTGAAAAGAACAGCTGGGTGTCGTCTGCATAAGAGACTACTTTAGCACCCAGAGTATCTGAAAGGCGTGCCAGGGGGGCAATATATATAATAAATAGTGTAGGGCTCAAAGGTGAGCCCTGCGGCCCTCCCACCTTGAGGCCCCGTAGTGCAGAGGAAAATGGGGACACCACACCCCTTGACCCCTATCTTCAAGGAAATAGACCAGCCATTTCCACGCTTGTCCTCCAGTCCCAACGGACTGGAGGCGGGACAGAAGAGTTAAGTAGGAGATCGTATCGAACGCAGTGGACAGATCCAGCATAATCAGCTCAGCTTTTCCACCAGCATCAAGGGTACACCTGATAAAATCAACTACCTCCACTAATGCCGTTTCTGAGCTATAGCTGGGGCGAAAGCCAAATTGATTAGGATGTACCAAGTCATTGCTTTCTAAGTACCGGGACAGTTGCTGATTATCATGTTTTCCCAGCACTTGAGAGGACCAGGGAGAAGTGAAATCGCGTTATAAGTAAACAGATCTGTAACTACTACCTGTGGTATTTTTAATAATGGCACAATTTTGGCCTGTTTCCATTTCTTAGGGACAATAGACAAGGAGAGAGGTATTCAGAAGATAGTTAGCAAAAGGATTAATAGCCTCTGCTCCCATGACCAAAAGGTTAGTCTGGCATGGGTCAGGTGGAGAGCCAGATTTAGCGGAGTGTCATTGAGATCGGATCTAAACTATCCAAGGAAAAAGTTAATTTGTAAGTCTGATTAACTTGCTGGTTGATATCTCTTCATCCTGGGAGGGGGAGACTTGCTTGGATGTTTGAGATGTTATCCTGGAAGTAGTCTGCAAGTTGTTCGCACCATTACCTGGAAGGCGACTGCTGAGTTATGCAGACTACTGGGGAAATAAAGGACTTCACTATTTTAAAGACTTCCCTAGATTTGTTACCAGCCTTTAACCCCTTCCATGCTCATGACGAGCTGAGCTCGTCATGCAGTACACTGCTTGTGTGCTCATGACGAGCTGAGCTCGTCATGAACATTGGGATTCAAAAAAGGGCAGCACCAAGCAGGAATTTCCCTAGATTTGATGTGGTTAAAATTCTGGTTTCAAAGTATAGTTTTTTTCTCTTTTTTTTATTTCTTTCTGATACTTTTTTGCGATAAGTTGTTCCTAGTTTTGGCAATAGGGCAATATGACTCCCTCCATTGTCTCTCCAAGTGCTTACACGCTAATTTGGCTTCTCTCAGAGTTGGTGTACCATGGATTAGTAGGTTTGGTTTGACGTCACTGTTGTATCCATTCCGGGACTAGTGCACAGGTAGTGGGTCCAATCTAGCTGTCTATAATATCAGCATCCCAGCCCACATTATTTGTCAGAGAGGGCATTTTCTCTTTTTGAGCCCTATTAAAGGCCTGAGGTTGAATTTTATGAAAGGCTCTAACCACTGTAGGCATATAGCCAGAGTGGGATGTATAGCTCTCTATTTTGGCGCGCCTAAACCTAATCAAGTAATAACCAGACGAAACTAAACAGATCAGGGTAAGCACTTCTAGGGGTACATTAGTAAACATTGGATCCAGGAAAATGTCCAGCTTGGTGTGTAGGCAAGAATACAGTCTGGATCATAGTCATAGCTGAGATACTTTCGCACAGTGTTATTATTTCCTTTTCTTCACCCAACTCCATGTGAACATTGAAACCCCTAGGAGAATAACATGGGAGTATCTGAGGGTTAAGGGAGAGAAAGCATTACATATGGAAGAAAGGAAAAACCATCTGGGCCTGTGGGTCTTTATAAAGCTCCCACTTTAGATTGATTGAGAGATAAATTAATGTAGAAACCTATAACCTCTGCTTCATTCAAACCTACTACAGGACTGGACATATGAGTGACATTTTCCCTATAGATCATGGCCACCACCCTCCTCTGCCAATCTTATGATCCTCTCTGCAAATTTTGTAGCCCTTAGGGATTGCAGAACAGATATCAGGGCCAGAGGAATCCCTTAACCATGTTTCTGTTACGAATAAAACATCTAAGTTCTCTTCAGGTAACATATCAGCGCTCTAGTCAGCATGTTTAGGGAGTGAGCAGGCATTAATAAGAACTGCCGAAAAGTCGAACGTCTTACTGCTTCTTGATTTAGATGACAGATGAAGTCTCTGCTAAGGTTCCTCGTGATCATGAGAAAGCTGCATTGAGTGCTACTGGCTTCCAGGGGACTGAGGAGTCCAGGACAAAGCAAACGCAGGTTTGTGTAAGGGCAAGCCTGTGTAGCTGATCTGAACTACAGGAATCAGAATCAGAATCCATTTGAGCATGGTGGCTGGAGTAGGACACTTCGAAAACGCTGAAGGGCGAAGACTTGCTTGCCTTTGGCGCATCCGCGCTGCGTCTTTCTTTATATGCATCTGTGTCTGGGACGCTAAAGCACGCACTCAGCCAAAAATGACGGCTCTATCTGTTCCAAAAGTAAGAAAAATGGCTGCGATGCAGAGCTCTGTGCACAGAAGCAAGATCCGATTTTAGCTGCTCCCTCCTCCCAGTTAATAGAAGAGTGAGTAATGATGGACAGCGTTTAAGACATGTGCAAATCAAATTCATCAAAAGACATTAAAAACAGGTGTGAACAATCTCAGTGCTATCAAAGTTGCCTCGGTTCCCCACCTAATGAAGTTGCATCTGCGCTGCATCTTTCTTTATATGCACCTGGGCCCGGGACACTAGAGCGGGCACCAAGCCAAACATGGCGTCTCTAGCTGACCCAGAAGTAGGAAAAATGGTTGCGATGCCAAGCTGTGTGCAAAGAAGAAAGATACGATTTTAGCTGCTCCCTCCTCTCCGTTAACAGAAGAGTGAGAAATTATGGACAGCGCCCAAGACATGTGCAAATCAAATTCATTAAAAGGCATTAAAACAGGTCTTTATATGCGCCTGGGCCCGGGAAATAAACATTAGAGGTTCCTAATGTACCCACAGAGTTATTTTTATTTTATTTTTTAAACACAATTATAGCATTTTATTAACAAATAGTATCAGCCTCAAACTTAACGTAACTAGGGCTAGGCCAGACTCATAGAAACACATTGCGCCTCAAACATCAAGTGGATTTGCTCACAGACTATTCCAATATCTGAGCAGCCCCAGCTATTTCCTCTGACCCACAGAAAAAACTGAAAAGTCAGCAAGGAAGTGGCATGAGCACAGATTTCTTATTATTCTTCAATGCAAGTATCAGAGTGGTAGTCTACCTTGCTGGTTGGAGTACATCCAACAAGCATTTGCAATGCAATAGGTCTCGCATTAGGAACGTTTGAGCTATTGGTATTGTAAATGACAAATTTTTTATTTATGTTTTGTTTTTGAAAATAGCAAAATTAGAAAGCTTTGTCATGTACAATGCCAATAGTTATAACTTTCGCAAATGTGACACCTATAGCATTTGTAATGCAATATGTGTTGTATTTACGTGACTTACATGTATTGATATTACAAATAACAATGGCTTTTAATTTTTTTAAATAATACTTAAATAAAAGTTCTTGTAATTTATAATGGCAATAGCTTAAACGTTTGTAAATAACTTTTGTGAAGATTATGTACAGTGTATTTTATTGTGACGAAAATCCAAGAACAGAAGTGAAATATTAACATCTTTTTGTTACATTTGTAATAAAGCTTGAAACATTGAGAGAACATATTTGAACTAGTTGTTGAATAGTTGCACAGATTGATGCTGTGGTGGCGCTGAGTGATGTTGTGATGGCGAACGAGTGATGCTGTGACGTTCAGTGATGTTGTGGTAGCGCATAGTGATGTTGTGGTGCCCCTGAGTGATGCTGTGGTGGTGCTGAGTGATGCTGTATGCTATGCTATGTTTTGTTTTGCTATCCTATGTTTTGCTATCCTATGTTTTGATTTGTTATGCTAAGCTGTGTTTTGTTATGCTATGCTATGTTTTGTTATGCTATGTTTTGCTATGCTATGTTTTGCTATGCTATGCTTTGTTATGATATGCTATGTTTTGTTGTGTTTTATTATGCTATGCTTTGTTTTGCTATGCTATGGTTTGTTATGCTATGCTATGTTTTGTTGTGTTTGGTATGCTATGCTATGTTTTGCTATGCTATTATATGTTTTGTTTTGCTATGTTTTGTTGTGTTTTGTTAAGCTATGCTATGTTTTATTGTGTGTTGCTATGTTTTATTATGCTATGTGTTGTTGTGTTTTGTTATGCTATGTTTTGTTATGTTATGCTATGCTTTGTTTTGGTGTGCTATCCTATGCTTTGTTTTGTTTTGCTATGTTTAGTTTTGCTATCCTATGCTTTGTTTTGTTATGCTATGCTATGTTTTGTTGTGTTGTGTTGTGTTTTGTTATGCTATGCTATGTTTTGTTGTGTTTTGTTATGCTATGCTTTGTGAAGTTATGCTGTTGTGTTCAGCTATGTTTTGTTGTGTTTTGTTATGCTATGCTGTTTTGTTACACTATGCTATGTTTTGCTATGCTTTATGTTATGCTATGCTTTGTTTTGTTATGCTATGCTATGTTTTGTTGTGTTTTGTTATGCTATGTTTTGCTATGCTGTTCTTTTTGTTATGCTATGTTTTGCTATCCTATGCTTTTTTATGCTATGCTGTGTTTTGTTATGCTATGCTATGTTTTGTTATGCTATGCTATGTTTTGTTATGCTATGCTATGCTATGTTTTGTTATGCTATTTTCTTTATGCTATGCTATGTTTTGTTATGCTAGGCTGGTGAGGGTGGGTGAGGGTGTGTGAGGTTGTGTGAGGGTGAGGGGGTTTGAGGGTGAGGGTGTGTGAGGGTGAGGGTGAGGGTGGGTGAAGGCGGGTGAGGGGGTGTGAGGGTGAGGCGGTGTGAGGGTGTGCGAGGGTGAGGCGGTGGGAGGGTGAGGGCGTGTGAGGGTGGGTGAGGGTGTTTGAGGGCGAGGGTGTGTGAGGGTGAGGGTGTGTGAGGGTGTGTGAGGGTGGGTGAGGGTAATGGGGTGTGAGGGTGAGGGGGGGTGAGGGGGTTGAGGGTGTGGGTGAGAGGGTGTGAGGGGGGTGAGGGTGTGTGAGGGTGAGGGGTGTGAGGGTGTGGATGTGAGGGTGAGGGGGTGTGAGGGTGACGATGTAACGTTATCTATGAGCAAGGAAAAAAGGAAACAAAGGTCAGATGGGGTGCACATTGAAAGACAGCGTCAATAACTTTCATATAGCGCTCTGACCTACAAAATGATCACCTTGAAGCAATATAAATAACTGGTGTTACTATTACCCAATCGAATATTTCATTTGAACGGATGGGTTATCTGACCAAATTAATATGCAAACTTAAAACGTGTAGGCTGCAGCAGATGTCAGCAGCGAGCGTTTAACCCATCAAGGTATCTTGCACTTTCTACCTAAGGCAACACCTCGGTTTGTGGTGTGTGCTATACACTCAATATTTTGAGTTGAAATAACAGCAAAAATGGAATAAACGAGTTAGCCGAACACTGCAGAAATACATTACGCTGGTTTTATTTGAAAACCTACCCAAATAGTGTAAACTGTTGTGAACATAAAATGCAATAGATAACCAACACAAAAATTCACACGAGAACGACGCGTCTCAATGAGGCTCCAGGGCCCAAAAGGCCGAGATTAGATATATATATATTTTTTTTTTTGCAGAGTTTTATATAGCGCGAACTAGACCCGAACCGAATCAGGTATCTGAGCGCTTTACATAGCACCAGTTACGTTACATGAGGACACACTTTCATTTTTTAGGCACGGGGAGATTAAGTGATTTGCCCAGAATCACAGGAGGTTTTTAGTGTCGTTACCGAGACTCGAACCCAGATCCCCAGGTCAGAGGTCGAGCGCCTTAGCCGTTAGGCCAACCCCTCTCTTAATGTTTTAACTAGTCAGACCTAGAGCAGAAAATAAAAACACTATTGAGTGTACGTGAATTCAGGTAATTTAATAATAAACGAAGACATGGAACATAAGACATAGAACAACATGAACACACAGCCATTGTTATAACAAAGCTTTTCCGCAGGATAATAAAACATAACCTAAACTAGGCGTCCATGGTAAGCTGCTAGGAAGGGGTTAAACTGCTCTTACCTGCACTTCCAGGAGCAGTCACGCAATGTAGGGGGTGCTGATGAACAGTGGAAGTGACAAAGGAGCTTTACCCGTGGCACATCCCATTAGCACTGTGAAGGCTGACAAAGGGAAAGACAATCGCCCTAAACGTGACCCCATAAATGAGTTTCGGTGAACAGGGCAATTAAACGTATTACTAATTGTGCAGCTCTTTAGCAAGAGGGGGCTCCAGTTCGCAGCTTTATGGATGGGCGTACACAAACAGGGGGGGGGGGTTGATTTACTTTTCGGCTCAGGCGTTGGGCTCGGGTTGCCACAGCAATCACACTTGGGGGCGAACTTTTCAGGAAATAAAATGCCCCAGTGAGTAGATTTATGGCCCTGAAGGTTCACAGGGGGCCCTGCGTCGAGACCCCTGCCCCAATCGATACTGCGTATACCACCTTCCTCACTGAAAACAAAGCAGGCTGCAAGTGTTTGGAGATGCCAGGATGACCGTGAGAACATCGGGGGGTGGGTCCCTACCCCCACGCAGTTACTTTGCACACCCACTTCATAGTATTTTATGGGGGGGGGGTCGCAGTCCTTTCAGAGCCCACAGGAGAGGCGAAAACTGCTTAATCGACACCCCTCGAATGATATTTCAGACCTGCCCTCAAACACCTCAGCCTAGTGCCTGGGAATTCCAAATGTTAGGAAACAAGGACATATTCATCTAATTTTATATTTAGCAAGGGAAGATTAATAAGAGATTGCCCAAAAGCACAGGCTGTTGAGCTGATGCCGAAACTAGGGTCCGCAGCGCCAAAGTCGGAAGCTCTGGTCGTTACGCCACATTTTCTAGAAACAGCGCTACTCTCCAAGGCCTGGGTATGTAAAATCTGCATGATCTAATAGTTTTATATGTAGTTTTGGAACATGTAAATATAAAAAAGTACTACCCTCTGTTCTAATAACTGCCCCCCCCCCTCAGTTTCCTCCCCTTGGCAATGCCAGATCTCCCTGGTTAGGTTACTGGATTGTAAATAGAAGCCTCTGCACCGCTGAAGGTCATGCCATGTGCTTGCTCACTTAGCTCCTATGCACGTCTCCTTGCCACGGTTCCTGCCAGGTTAAGGGGGATGGAAATGATGAACATATGTGAACTGAGGGCAGCATTATATGCGTCCTAAAGATGTGTGAGATGTAAGCTATGCTATTTGGCGTCTGTATTTTCAATCCAACCTTTGCAACTTGTAACTTGCAAAATGCTGCTCGGTTATGAAGTCAATGCAGAGTACAGCCCTCCTTAGAGACCTTTTGACTTGAGAGAACAAGCAGTATCTGCTCGCGGCGTAAACAGCCTGGATGGAGTGGGTCGGGTTGCACGTGCACCTACCGGTAAAGGCGAGTTTGTGCAGTTGACATCCGGCCCGTGGATGAGATTGGGGTGGGGGCGCGAGGGCTGCTCGCGCATGTGGTGTCCCTTGCTTTGCGGCTCGTGCCCACATCCAGGCCGTGGGAGGAGACGGGGTGGGGGCGTGAGGGCTGCTCGCGCATGCGCTGTCCCTGGATCTGCCGCCGTAGTTAAGGGAATGCTGCGAGACTCATGTGGCCTAGGGAGGGGGCTACTAACTCGTGCAGCCGCCACCACCGCGGGACGAGAGGAGTCCGACAGACCCGGTGAGTGGGGGGCGCGTCTGTGTCTGTGTGTGTGCGCGTGTGTGTGCACGCGTGTGTGTGTCTGTGTGAGAGCGTCGTGAGAAGTACTTACTTATTTAATTTATGCGTTATTATATAGCACGGACTTTACCCGCTGAGTGCCCCGGCTGAAGGAAACACGACGGAACGTGCAGCGCGCGTGCGCATTAAAAAAAAGAAAGTGAAAATAACCTTGAGAAAGCCTAATTAACGCGCTACGCCGCCAACCAGCTTTAGCAGCAGGCGCGCGTCTTCACAAGCGCATCCACACAGCCCAATCGCTGAAAGCCCTGCGCGTGCCCCGGTCTGTACCACTTGGGAGGCAACACAACAACAATAAGTCTCGCTGGCGACAGCGCTTTGCGCTGCAACGCCAGGCGAGACCTAAAAATGTACGTCCTCTGCTTCCCTGCTGCGGTGGCACCTCTCTGCAGTGGTTCATGCAGAAGATCTCGGCGTCACTGCAACTAAAAGCCCTCTCCTGTGACCTCAGAGTCAAATATGAAGGACTCCTTTATGACCAATCACCAATGCCACATCATCGGTGCAAAATGTCTGACTGCATTATACTCCTGTGGGCTGCAGCACAATGAGAAAGAAACAACAACCAAGCAATGGCTGAAAGTGACTGGCCAAAGAAAACCAATGGCTAAAGGCAGCTGACCTAATGCAAATTGTATGCATTTGGGTTGAAGGCTTGAGCTCTAGTAGATAGAGATGATCCCATCCTGATTGGTTCAGTTAGATCACTCACACCCAATCGCTGGATGGGGCCTCAACAAACATGGGAGGCTGATCATATGAAGCAAACACAATAAGATAATGGACGGAGCGCTGAAACTTTTCAGACATTCACTCCCAGGCACAATTAGATCTGGGTTAAATCCTCATTGTTCCCATGAGGAGCAGTGGCAAGACTGATTTGCATATGGCTGGGTCCAAACTGGGGTGGCATAGTGAGCAAAAGAACGATGGATTAAACCCAGATCTGTGACTGGGGGTGAGTGGTTGAAAAGTTTCAGCACTCCATCTATCATCTTGTTGTGCTTGCTGTTCCCACCAAGTGGCCAAAGGTAAGCGCAGATGTGGGTCTCTTGCTCACTGTGCCAGTGAATTCAAGCTAGCCTGGCTGATGATGGGGTGAAACCACGAAACCGGTTCCAGGATGCCTGTTCCTGGTAGGACCCGTTACTCACACAAAGCCTTACCAAATCTACTTCATCCGTGTATTAGACCAATTCATGGGGTCTAGTATCTCGTTCTCAGTATATATACCCAGGATGTGTGAAATAACACTATTCCTATGGTCAGGATGTATTCATAACTTAACACAATAAAAACACAGGCCAACACTTCCTTGAACCAGAAAAAGTGTAGAAAATAGAGTGAGTGCCTCACGGTAGTAACACCCGACGGGGTTCCTGGCTAACAATCACCGGTTGACCCGCTTCTCATCATTGGTCACTCACTCTATGTGAAGACACAACGTGTACACAGACGAAATCAAAAGTGCACACGTGAGAATAGTGACAGAGAAAGACCAGTGAATACATATAGACACTACTGTAGAATAATCTGTACATACATAGATAGACCCCCACACAAACAGAAACATAAAACCAGGCAAGGTTTTGCTGGCTGCTTCTCTTTTATTCTGTTGCTGCAAAACCACCCGTTTAAAATTGGTTAATTATATACCAAAGTTGTTCATCCTCAAGCCGACATGTTTCATTGCTCCAATTTCAGCAAATTCATCAGGGCAAATGAGGGTTTACTATTCTCAATCTTCACATATAAATAGTATGCAAGGACCTCCGGCGCCTTCGACGATCCTCGGAAGTGCCGGAGGGACTCGGCAGCAGTGGCTCACATCAGTAAAGAGCCATTGGCAGACTCGTGATCACATGACACGGGGTCCATCATTTGGTTACCGGTATGTGCCGACTGGGTAACCATAAGGTCCTTGCATACTATTTATATGTGAAGATTGAGAATAGTAAACCCTCATTTGCCCTGATGAATTTGCTGAAATTGGAGCAATGAAACATGTCGGCTTGAGGATGAACAACTTTGGTATATAATTAACCAATTTTAAACGGGTGGTTTTGCAGCAACAGAATAAAAGAGAAGCAGCCAGCAAAACCTTGCCTGGTTTTATGTTTCTGTTTGTGTGGGGGTCTATATATGTATGTACATATAAGTAGGGACGGTGCACCAAAAGGAGTACTCGAAAGCTCCAGATCTTATTCCAAAATGTCCTTTATTTTATTACTTCTCATAAAAACAGACTCCTCAGCCAACGCGTTTCTTTCACACTGAACTTCGTCAGGGCTATTGAAGTGAGAGAACAAATCCGCTGTGTTGAGCTTCTCCTAATGTTGTTACAATTTGTTTCATAGTAGGCAATTTCCAAATATAGATCATAAGACAACCAATCACTAAGTTAGTGATCAAAAGTGTTTCTGTTCTCTCTATAACAGAATAACTGGCTTATTCCCAAAAGCTTGATAACTTGAGGAGGGTCCCGCAATAGGTCTTGGCCGCCCTTTCAAATAATTCGCCGTGTCCCAAATGGAGAGAAAGTCGCTGAAAGGGCGGCCAAGACCTATGGCGGGACCCTCCTCAAGTTATCAAGCTTTTGGGAATAAGCCAGTTATTCTGTTATAGAGAGAACAGAAACACTTTTGATCACTAACTTAGTGATTGGTTGTCTTATGATCTATATTTGGAAATTGCCTACTATGTAACAAATTGTAACAACATTAGGAGAAGCTCAACACAGCGGATTTGTTCTCTCACTTCAATAGCCCTGACGAAGTTCAGTGTGAACGAAACGTGTTGGCTGAGGAGTCTGTTTTTATGAGAAGTAATAAAATAAAGGAAATTTTGGAATAAGATCTGGAGCTTTCGAGTACTCCTTTTGGTGCACCGTCCCTACTTATATGAACTTTGGGATCTGCTTTGCAAGAGAGTAGTTGTGCGGCATACTCTGGACGTTTTGTGCACAACCTTTGGACTTTGACTTCATACTTTGGAATACCATGTGCATAACTTAAGTCAGCCGCTTTTCCTTTTTCAATTTTTCTATCTATGTATGTACACATTATTCTACAGTAGTGTCTATATGTACTCACTAGTCTTTCTCTGTCACTATTCTCACGTGAGCACTTTTGATTTCATCTGTGTACACTTTGTGTCTTCACATAGAGTGAGTGACCAATGATAAGAAGCGGGTCAACCGGTGATTGCTAGCCGGGAACCCCCTCGGGTGTTACTACCGTGAGGCACTCACTCTATTTTCTACACTTTTTCTGGTTCAAGGAAGTGTTGGCCTGTGTTTTTATTGTGTTGCGTTATGTATATATCCTGACCATAGGAATAGTGTTATTTCACACATCCTGGGTATATATACTGAGAACAAGATACTATACCCCATGTAGTGGTCTAATACATGGATGAAGTAGATTTGGTAAGGCTTTGTGTGAGTAACTGTTAATTGAGTGGGGGGCAGCCTTACCGATCACCCTCCCCTATACCCCTAGTGATTTAACCAGGAAGGACCCGGCCTGGCAGTTCGGTCTGATTGTTCCTATGAGGAGCAGGGTCAAGACTGATTTACATATGGCTGGGTCCAAACTGGGTTGACATAGAATAATGGATTAACCCCAGATCTGTGCCTGGGGGTGAGTGGTTGAAAAGTTTCAGCACTCCGTCGATCATTTTTTTGTGTATGTTGAGACTGATCATACACCATTAACCTTTCTTTACCCACTCTCATAACATTTACAAATACAAAATAATGTATTCAGATAGACAATATTTAAAATACAATCTTAGGGTGAAATATTTCTCTTTAAATATTCTGGGATCCAAAACACAGGCAGGGATACTCTGTGTTACTGTAAATAAACAGATCCCATGAAGGTGAACAAACACCTTAGAAGCAGAGCCCTTTTGCACACCCTTCAAAATAAGGAAATAAGTCAAAATATGCCGGTCAGTTGGAGCCAGTGCAACAATGTGGGTAAAGCAAATGTTTATCTAGGATTTGCTATCAAAAACAGACCTGCTCCCAGGCGTGTTGTCTCTAGGTCCAGCTGGTCATTCCTGAACATCACATCATGGAGCTCTGACGTAGACTCTGCCAGCTTATTACCCATCTAAAAAAGAAATACTGGTTCTAGTGAGAGGAGGGCATAAACAAGGAAGTAAAGCAAGCCGTTAAGCACTGATAATCTATATGTACCAATAGGTATTGTTAAAGAAGTCCAAAGATGAAAGATTAAAAGTACAAACAGCCAGGCAAGGCAAAGATAATGGGGACCACTAGAAAAATCACACAGGTCCAGTCAAGAAAAAGTCATGAGAAGTCCAGAATTTCTTAATCCATCACATCTGAGTCAATAATACAAGAAATAAGTCCCCCATAGCTAGGGGGTAGAATTACAAAATGTTGTACGGGCAGATGCCAGGAGTTTGAAGAGACCCAACAACCATAAGTCAAATAATGCCTGGCTACTTGTGAATTTATTACAGGCTAGATGTATTCTGCATTGAGTCAGTGACTGGCTCAGAGCATAGCCAATCACAAAAGAAAATAAAAACAGAAGCTAGCAAAAAAGCCTTATGTTCTAAGCAGTGACTATTCAGGTCAAGTATGGATGCCAATAGTGAGCAAAGGAAACATAGTAAATCACCACCACAGAAGAAAAACATGAAGAGGGGTGCAGGGAGGAAGTGGAGGAATCTGCCACCAAGGATAGATACAAACGCCAACTAAGCCTGGGGCTCTACTAAAACGAATTCCATATCAAGAAGCATACAGGATAAGGGTCCCACTTGCCTTCTGCTTCTCCAGGATGGCCTGATCCATTTCGAATCTCAAGGCAGCCTGTTCCTGAAGCACTGTTTGCATGCGCTCCGTCATCTGATTCATAATGTGCAGGTGACGATTCAAGAGCTCCTGAGATTCTTTACACTGTGGGTGGAAAATAGGTTATGATCAAACGTTTACACACAGTCAATCACTTCAACATATGTTGGGAAATCTAGGTCTTAGAGCACCAAGTCATAAATATGGAGTTTTTTCTCAAAAGGTTGTGGGATGCACATACAAGAAATAAATGCCTGGTCTCCTAAGCTGCTGATATTGGATCGATAATATTCTATCATTTACATTATGCACCCAATCAAAGAATCTGTTGTGGGTTCGCTCTGCATCTTGCTGTAATCGAATGGAGGTGACCGAGAGCTTTACAGTGGGTTCCATTTCCATGAACAATATCAGAATAGAAAGCGAAAAAGCAAGATATACAATGGTATGGTGTTCTATCAAGAGTAAGAAACCCCTGTGAAGTGACAGTAATGTCTGTGTCTTACGTGATCTATTTCTAATCAGCAACTGATGAACATCATCAGAGAAAGTGTTGTTGGAACAGTTCGCTTGGTGCCTTGGTGAAACACCATACTTAACACTGCTTCACTCATTTCTGGGCACTCCCAGTACAGCAGGGTTCCTCACTCTGCTGCTTTATCAACAGAAGCACCTCTATACTGCCTCAAAAGAACTTTTTTTGTACAACCACACAAGGCAATATCTAAACATATGCTCCTAATATGGAGCACAAGGCACCTCACAAAACTACCTACAAAACTAATACAACCAATCTCCAGCTAACTCCTAACAAACATGCATGGTAAATAATAGTGCCAACCTGTATCATTCATCACACCTTAGATAACTATGCCAAAGATATGTGCCAATCTCCACGTTTGAAAGCCATAAGAAATGTTCCACACACCTCAAAACTTGTTATATCATATTTCACTACACACTGTCCCAGCCAAGAGAGTTTCAGCATGTAAATATCTAAGATAAGGCAAACAAACTGTATACGCAAGATATTGGATAAGGCATGCTCCATCAGGTTTTCAGTTAATGGGACAATGCTGCAGCACTAAACGACCAGATTAGTGCTAGATGCACATTACAGGAGCGACAAGCAGGATCAATAATTTATGGGTGACTGTGACTGGTTACTCAGAATCGCGACACCAACCTGCGCCTGCATTAAATCCCGGTCAGCTTTCATATTCAGACAGAGATCCTGGCTGCTCTGGATGCCTTTGATGAAAATGTTTTGCCTGTGGAGCTGAGGAAAAGTAGAAACTTCAGGTAAGCAATAGGTCATATCACATATGGCAGATGGGATCATGTGAAAAATCATACATATATATATATTTTTTAAAGCATCTCCGCACTGAATGATGATAAAGCATAGTGCATCTAATAATTCAGAAAGAATTATCGGGTCTTATACTTTTTTTGTAAATTACGTCGTCTCATATCCATGAAAAGCTGGTTCATATGGGTCTGCATAATTTCTCAAAATATAATTCAGACTAACTTTTCATAGCAGCACTTAAAATAGCAAAGAAACATTGAACTAAACTGGGAAGAACACATTATGGTATAAACACAGTAATTAAAGAGCAAAATGAAGTTACTTTTTAGGGATATTGAACTACTTTTGCATGTTACGGTCCTTCCTATTATTAGCTTATGGGTACCAGGGTACAAGTGGCAGGATTGTGAACTGCTCCCATAACTGTTCAGTCTAGTTTTGTGAGCCAAGTACCGCATATATGCGCCGCCCCTCAGTTTTCTTTTGAGAGTTTTCAGACATCTGGCCAAAGGTTTCCAACAGTATTGATGGGAAAGGGTATATTGAATAGGGCTAACAGTCATCCAAATTGTAAATGTATCGGACCTCTGCGTCCTGACCATGTCACATTCTCAACGTGGTGGTAGATTTAATAGAATTGAGAATGGGAAAATTAGGAAAAAGGTCAATTTAGGTCTAGGTGAACAACTTACAAATACCTGCCTGGCCCTGGAAGAACATGGCATGGCTCTGAGCCTGAAGGATGCCTCAGATGGAAAATCTGCCCAATGTACCCTATGTTGCCTTAGCTGCAGCTAGACTGGCATCATTGCTATCATAAGTAACACTGTCATTCTAAGAAATGATGGGTATGTATAATGCAGAACCATCTTCAATACCAATAGCATGATCTACAAAGCCACCAAATAAGGTGGCAGAATGAGTGCTTGGATTAAGTTCAGCCACTGGCGATTGCTAGAGCTGCATTCCAGGCAATATAGTATCGCCCAATATGCCACTCTAGACAGAGACCAGCCATTTGCAAATTAATCTTATCTCTTCTTCAATAGGAACAATCCAGCGAAAGTACCAGGCCTCCTGTGGTAAATCTGCAACAGTGCTATATGACATGGTGAGCCGAAAACAATAACTGCGGGGTTAGAAACAGACAGAGGATATTCCAATTAACACAAAGATGAAAAACGACAGCTCTTTTCTCACTCAAGTAGATAAGGCCTACTAAGGCACTACCCTGAAAAGAAGTAGTGTAAATGAATACCACAAAATCTCTACTTCGAGACAAAGGTCAAGAGCAATCTTGCAAATGACTAAGCTGCCTCTTTTACTTCCATAAACAGTCGAAGTTGAGGCATTCTTCTTCTGGAAAGATACTGTTCAGATCTCACTCCAAGTAGTTCTTGACGGGGCCTTAAAACAGTATCTCTCATCAAAGTGAGGAAACTACAGATTCTACTGGTTTGTCAGAACCCACAGTCGATCTGATATTTCAAGGCTGAATATGCTAGCTTTTCAAAAGGGGAGGTTGAAGATTTATTTGCTTTGGAAAGTTCTAAACATGCTTAAACAAAATTTTAATTAAAAAAAACTCACAAGAACTTGAAAATACCATTATTAACAGGGTGTTTCCTGCATATTCGAGAGCATCAACTTACAAAAGTGCTAATATACTGGAGGGTCACTAAACACCTCACACACCAGCTTTAAACAGAAACCAGAACAAATTCTCTGCCTTACCTGCTGATTACGAACTTCTTGTAGAGTCTCACAAAGCTCTTTCTCACATTCCAGATCCCTCCTCAGCTGACTGATCACCGATGAGGAGTGAAGCTCAAGATCTGCCAAACATGCATCAGCCTAAGGGAAACACAATATTAAACCTTATCTGCCAGGCATGCATAGGTCAGAGAGAGAACAAAACAAAAGCACATCCACTATGAACAAATTGGTCCAAGTTGTGAGAACCAGCATGAATGCACAGGTTCACTGGGGCACGCTCCCGCTGACAGTTACAGGCCATGTGGCATTGCTCAAAATGGTAGTTTTACTGCAGCTTCTATACTACTTCACCAACCTGCCCCTGTATATGCCACCGCCATTGTTCCGAACCATTGAAGGAGCAGTAAGGGGTTTTATCTAGGAAACTCCTGTACCAGATTAGATCTTCGGAAACTATCTACCGATAAATCAAGGAGAGCTGGCACTGCCCAATCTAGAGCAGTATTATCTTGCTGCACAGCGGCAATGGGTGGCCAGGTGGCTCTCCGGCGTGTCAACTACCCGACACAGCGGCCATCTCCCCGCCCTGGTCCCTTTGCGTATTCCTCACTCTGTTTCACCTATGTAATAAAAAGAAGAAGCCAACCCAGCTATTGCTCAATATAGCATATCGCTGCTATTGCAAGAGCTTATACATCACACAAAAATGACGCACCCGTGCTGCTGAGAACCCCCAGAGACACCTCAACAGTCACGTTATTGGAGCTGCGCCAATGGGAAGAAGGAGGTATTCATGACATCGGAGACTTATATCGTGAAGGTGACCTGATAACGTTTGCCTCGCGGTTGAAGGGGATGGACTCCAGCCGGGTCAGTTCCTATTGCATCGTGCAATTATAGCAACACTAAGCAAACACTGGGGTCACATGACCCACGAACCCCCAATGCACTTAACAATACAATACCTACATGTCATGGGGCAAGGCCGAGACCTCACAAAGTGGCTCACTACATTCCTCAAGCATCACACAGCGATAGTACTGTCACCCTTGCAGCAGAGTTGGGAGGGAGATCTTCAGCGTCACTTCACAAACTCTGAGTGGGTGTAGGAAGGTGGCTACCTGACTATGGTTACCCCAGATTTTTTGCCTTGTGTTTAGCTGGTTTTTGACTTAGTTGACCTGGTTCCCTGCTAATCAGGGCCCCAGGCCATCTGCTCTCTCTGTAAAATGGATTCCATGTACCCTAGGTACATACCACAATTGGAAATGGACTCCTTGTCAGCCCCTGTATAATGCACTATAGGTGCCCAGGGCATAGGGGCCACCAAGGCCTACCAGGGGCTGCAGCATATCTTTTGCCACCCCTGGCTGGTTCTTAAATTGACACAACTGGCTGATCACTCAGCTGGGGTAAGGTGGTGTAATCACCCCTTGCTTAGATATAGTATACCTATATCTAAACCTATATCTGGACACATATAAACCTGTGAGCCACTCCTATGGAAGGCCTCACCAATCCTGGAAGCAGAGTGCTTGGTTTTATGTGAGATGGAGCTCTAGCATGAGCTGAGCCTGTCTGCAGCCGTCGGGAACAACTCCCTAAGCTGTTTCAGGATAATGCCATACCATATACTCTTAAGTGCCTTATAATCCTCGCTGTTATATAGCAACTTTGGTTTGGCTTTATCAAAACATGTCGTGTAAGGTGTCATACGATTTGGAATACTATCCCCTCGCCAGTTCTGGCGACGGGGATAGCATTCCACCCCTCTAGAGGGGTAAGACATGTTACTTTACTTAAATGCGGTTAATTTCTAAAATGACCTTAGATCCACAAAATGGATGCCTCTGCCACAGACAAGAGTCTGACCCCCTGAAGCTGACCGAAACTCAGCCAAATGGGGCCTGGACAAAGGGTTTCCTGTCGCAGGGGGGTGTTACCACCCTCCAGACAGGAGATAGTGGATTGTAGCAGGGAGGTTTGAAAGAAACCAGACACTGCCTGGGGCGCACAAGGCTGCCCCTTGCATAATCCGGCCAAACCGGTTCTGGGGCACTCCAGCCCTCGTGCCAGGGCGGCCTGGATCAAAGGAAGGGGGTGTATCCACCCACTTCCTGGGTCCCACCCATAGGAGGGGACCTAGCAGGTACTCCAGCCCCCAAAATTAGTATAAGACTGGGAGCAGTGCCAAAGCACTTTAGATTATCCTGAAGAAACATAAGAAACGAAATTCTGGATCCTTCGACATCCTACTCGACGTAGAAGCCCGAAGAATCTCCCTTGTGGTCAAGGAGTGACCACCCTGTGCAAACAGGCACCATCCAGCTATCGACGTCTACTTTGTTGCAGTTCCCGCCGGAACTCGAGCGACAGAGATCGACGAGATCAAGCCTGCCTGCTTTCCAACAGCCCGATCCACAGTCCCTGCAGAGCTGAGACCCGTGGAGGCGACCGGAAGCGTGGGGCACGCCATCTTGAATTGACCACGAGACGCTGACTGTGCAGCCCACGAGTGACCCTCGAAGCTGTACACCGGGGTTTGAGAAGCCCCAACCCTGAGCCACTCTTGCACCGAAGCTCACCCCTCTACACTCATCGAGTGCTGCGTGGGGCCCTTCTGCTACTTTTGGCTCAACGCGTTGGCCCGGTCACTTGCCAGCCGGCTAGTGGCCCCTGTGCCGACGAAAACTTGAAATAGACTTGTGAATCTGGTTGCTCCAGATTTGCACCAGCTCCCCTGAAAAGGAGCCCCCACTCTGACCCTCCTGGTTCGAGTGAGAAGCAATCTCCCGGTTCCGCGTGGATTGCTTTTGCCAAGTATTGTTTGCTCCAATCTTGAAGCCGACAGCGCCGACGGCGAGAGCCTGCGTGGGACAGATCGTGACCTGCTCCTGGACGTCGTAGATGCCCCAGAGCCCACGTGACAGCGGAGAGAAGCACCTCGACAGCGACCTGATTGCGCCCGACATTGCCTGGTTCCGTCCTGGTTCCACCCTGGTCACTGCTGAGTGACCCAGACTCTGTCCACTCTGCTTTCAGGTACTTTTCGACTCGAGTCCACCCTTGGACTCCACCGGACACTTCTCTTTCACCCCGCCTGCAGCCCTTTCAGCTTCAAGCACCAAGAGCCTGCGTGACGAAACCCGACTCAACTTCGACCCTGTGCACCCGCTTCCTGTGGGTGAGGTAACTTTGCTCCGCCGGTGTTCCCACATTGGTACACATCTCTAGGGTCTGTGTCTTAAGTTTTGTTCCTCTAGGTTCAGCGGAAGTGTCCTTAAACTTTAACTTTGTAACTTTTACGCACCATTGGTTAACATTGGTGCATGCGTGCGCTTTCCGCACTGCTCCCGAATCCCGTGGGCCTCTCCCGACTTCAGCACTGCTTGTCCTGACTGCTCCCAGCGATTCCTTAGGCCCTAGGCCTAACCACTGTTCGATTGGTATCTCTTATACCACTTGTTTAGTATATGGTTTGAGTGGCCCCCCGCCCTCATCCATAATTGTGCAACTTTGTATGTTTAAACTGTGCTTTTGATTTAACGCTTGTGCCCCTTTATTCATAAAGAATACTGGGGATTGTTTTTAGTAATAAACACATATATTTTTATAATATATACTTGTGTGGTGTCCTTTCATTTGATATTACAGGATTGTATGTGGTAAAACAGCTCGCTTAACACGACCTCTTAAGTTAAGCCTTTAGGCTGCTTAGTCCATGCTACCCCTAGGATAGCTTGTCTAACAAGGTTGACTTACAACCTGACACCATAAGGGATTGTTTGGTCTGATAATAGGTGGTTCCAGAATTGGAAACATCACCTATCAGGCCAACTTCTCACATTGGTGAGCAGCGGTGCGGATTTGAGCTTGCTGTTGTTTTACCATTGCAATCTTTTTATCAAATTGAAAGATAACATCAAGTACCTCTAGGTACATATAAATCAAAAGCTTAGCATATTAAGTTCTACTGAACTTAGTAGTTGTAGATTAAAGGGATTAGCACGCCCTGACTACAACTCACTAGCAAGGTACAGTAGGAAAACACTTAGTGTAGGTAAGTGCACCACTTACACCTCACTAGCAGTCATGTCTGACACAGGAAAAGCCTCAGGGTCTGCTCCTGTGACAGTTGACCTTACCAAGGCAACTTCCAGCTATGACAAGTTAACCCGAAAGGACTTGATTGCCTTGTGCATATCAAGAGGGTTAAAAAGGGGCAGAAGTCCCACCTGTCCTATCCTGATAGCCATTCTAGAGCAGGATGACTTAGAGAAGGGAAATAAAGCTCCCTTAGAATCAGGAGATGGAGTAAACCCCCCTGTAACTGATGCCCCTCCAGAGGAAGGAGAAGAGGAGGAAGAAGAGGAGGAGGAGGACTCAGATGTAGAGGACCCAGAAGATCAGGATCAGAGGGGTAGCCAGGTCCAAGTTGCCAGGCTTAACCAGGCCAACTTAGACCTACTGGGAAATGGAGAGGGCCAGCACCTCCCCAGATCCAACCATATCATTCTCCCAGGCAACAGAAGAGTGAGATCTCCCTCAGGGGACTCTCATATTTCTAGTGCCTCAAGAGAATCTCAGAGAGGTATGACTGCCTCTCAGAAGATAGAGCATAGGGCCAGAATGAGGGCTGTCAAACTCCAAATAGAGAGGGAGGAGGTAGCCTTGGCTCAAGCTAGACTTGCCTTGGCAAGAGAGCAGAAATTGTGTGGCTTAGATGCCACTGGTGGCAGCAATATTCCTAAAGAGAAACCCAGGTCCTATGATAGTAGAAACCTGACAAAGATTGTGCCCCCCTACAAGGAAGGGGATGACATCCACAAGTGGATAACTGCTCTTGAGAGAGCCTGCATGGTACAGCAGGTTCCTGAGGAACAGTGGGCAGCAATCTTATGGTACTCCTTTTCAGAGAAAGGGAGAGATAAGCTCCTCACTGTCAGACATGAGGATGCAAACAATTACAAAGTCCTGAGGAGTGTCCTAATAGATGGTTTTGGCTTAACCACTGAACAGTACAGGTTGAAGTTCAGAGACACCCAGAAGACACAGACACAGGACTGGACTGATTTTGTAGATTGTGCTACTAAGGCTCTGGAGGGTTGGCTACATGGCAGCAAAGTACATGACTTTACAGGATTGTATAATTTGATTATGAGGGAGCAGATCCTAAGTAATTGTCAGAACCAGCTCTTACACCAGCACCTGGTGGACTCTGATCTGACCTCTCCCCAAGAATTGGGAAAGAAGGCAGACAAGTGGGTCAGAACCAGGATTAGGCCTAAGAATCAGGACAGTAATCAGAAGAAGGAGTCTACCAAGCCTCAAGATAAGGGTGGGGATAAAAATAAAGAAAAGACTTCCCCAGGGCCCCAAAACTCCAAGAATGGGGGTGGGTCCCAAGACACTTCTTCAACAGAGAAAAAGCCTTATTGTCATGTCTGTAATCAGGTTGGGCATTACAAAACAGACAACTGTTGTCCCATGAATGGCAATAAAGAAAATATACCTCCAAAGCCAGCTCCAACACCTCCTGTTACTGTCAGCAGTAGTCCCCCAGGAAGTGGGAGCACACCCAGGAATCTGGGTGGGTTTACGTTTGGAGCTCAGGTGGACCCTGGCCTATCCAGGTCCCCATCACCCAATGATCTTGTTTATGAGACTGGCATGGGGTTTGCCAACTTCTCTGATTGCCCAAATACCTTGAGCAAGTATAGACAAGAGCCCATCATCAATGGTTTGAAAGTTGAAGCTTTTAGAGACACAGGGGCTAGCATCACCATGGTGGCTGATGGTATAGTCCCCTCTAAGCAACTTTTACCTGGTGCCACATACCAGGTGACAAACATTGATGGCATCAAAAAAAATCATCCCATGGCAGTAGTAAGTCTCAGCTGGGGAGGTGTCATTGGCCCAAAGAGAGTGGCAGTGTCATCGAACTTGCCTGTAGACTGCCTACTTGGTAATGATTTGGAAATCTCAGCCTGGGCTGAGGTTGAACAGGAAATCCATTCTAGAATGGTAAATTCCAATGGAAAGGTTAGTGGGGCTGTAATGGCTACAGCCCCAATCCAAGATGTCCTTCCTGAGAAGGTTGGTAGGGCTGAGAAACTCTCTGCCCCATCTTTAGCAAAAGCTCTTCCTGAACAGAATAGCAAAGCTGTTATGATAACAGCAGAAACCCAAACTGAGTCTCCTCCTGAAAAGGTTGGTGGGGCTGTGATGGCCACAGCCCAAACTCAAACTGATATGTGCGTTGTGAAGCCTGAAATGATGGATAACTCCACACAAACTGAGAGCATGGAGGAGGAAGAGAAATCTCCCCCTCACCAGACTTTAGGACAGGATCAGCCTCCTCAGGGAACTGATCTTACCCCTGATGAAGGAACTGCCCCAGAGGTTGTTAGGCCTGGCCTGACAGAGCCTCTGATGGCGGTGGACCCTTCTCAGGTGGGACCCAGTCTGGAGCAGGTAACCTGCCCCTCTCTCCCTTGCCTTAGCCAGCCCAGGGCTGCAGAGGACAAGAAGGAGAGTGAGACCCAGAGGGCCTCCTGTCAAATAAAGCACCCCCATCAACAGATTAGGGGCACCAAAACTAGTAGCCCTAGTAAGGTGAAAACTTTAAAAACTCCTGAGGGAGCCCCCTTAAAAACAGTTAGGGACCTCCCACAGATGGATTCTGTTGGGCACAGCCAAACCTGGGACCCAAAGGGCCCAAACCTGAACTGTCCCTCCAGCAAGCCAAACAGAGGGACCCAACCTCCAGCTTTAGGTAGCCAGAGGTTGACCCTGAGAGCACAGTGCAACTCAGTTAAAGAAAGAAAGGCACCACTGGTGGAAGATAATTGGAGGAAGCTAAGCCCTAATTTAGTAGAGCCTCACTTCAATACTCCATATCCAAACCAGCCTTTAACTTTGCATAAACACACCCAAGGTAGTGATTCCCTATGGTGGAGACCCTCTAATACCCCAAGGGTGAGGGACTGCTTAGTGGACCATGAGAAAGGGGGTACCCATGCTAGTGCAGGTACTTCCTTATATGGCCACTCAGGCAATATAGGCTTACCTGGCCAAGGATAGCCTTATCTCCTTTCGTTTGGGGGGGGGTTGTGTAGGAAGGTGGCTACCTGACTATGGTTACCCCAGATTTTTTGCCTTGTGTTTAGCTGGTTTTTGACTTAGTTGACCTGGTTCCCTGCTAATCAGGGCCCCAGGCCATCTGCTCTCTCTGTAAAATGGATTCCATGTACCCTAGGTACATACCACAATTGGAAATGGACTCCTTGTCAGCCCCTGTATAATGCACTATAGGTGCCCAGGGCATAGGGGACACCAAGGCCTACCAGGGGCTGCAGCATATCTTTTGCCACCCCTGGCTGGTTCATAAATTGACACAACTGGCTGATCACTCAGCTGGGGTAAGGTAGTGTAATCACCCCTTGCTTAGATATAGTATACCTATATCTAAACCTATATCTGGACACATATAAACCTGTGAGCCACTCCTATGGAAGGCCTCACCAATCCTGGAAGCAGAGTGCTTGGTTTTATGTGAGATGGAGCTCTAGCATGAGCTGAGCCTGTCTGCAGCCGTCGGGAACAACTCCCTAAGCTGTTTCAGGATAATGCCATACCATATACTCTTAAGTGCCTTATAATCCTCGCGGTTATATAGCAACTTTGGTTTGGCTTTATCAAAACATGTCGTGTAAGGTGTCATACGATTTGGAATACTATCCCCTCGCCAGTTCTGGCGACGGGGATAGCATTCCACCCCTCTAGAGGGGTAAGACATGTTACTTTACTTAAATGCGGTTAATTTCTAAAAGGACCTTAGATCCACAAAATGGATGCCTCTGCCACAGACAAGAGTCTGACCCCCTGAAGCTGACCGAAACTCAGCCAAATGGGGCCTGGACAAAGGGTTTCCTGTCGCAGGGGGGTGTTACCACCCTCCAGACAGGAGATAGTGGATTGTAGCAGGGAGGTTTGAAAGAAACCAGACACTGCCTGGGGCGCACAAGGCTGCCCCTTGCATAATCCGGCCAAACCGGTTCTGGGGCACTCCAGCCCTCGTGCCAGGGCGGCCTGGATCAAAGGAAGGGGGTGTATCCACCCACTTCCTGGGTCCCACCCATAGGAGGGGACCTAGCAGGTAATCCAGCCCCCAAAATTAGTATAAGACTGGGAGCAGTGCCAAAGCACTTTAGATTATCCTGAAGAAACATAAGAAACGAAATTCTGGACCCTTCGACATCCTACTCGACGTAGAAGCCCGAAGAATCTCCCTTGTGGTCAAGGAGTGACCACCCTGTGCAAACAGGCACCATCCAGCTATCGGCGTCTACTTTGTTGCAGTTCCCGCCGGAACTCGAGCGACAGAGATCGACGAGATCAAGCCTGCCTGCTTTCCAACAGCCCGATCCACAGTCCCTGCAGAGCTGAGACCCGTGGAGGCGACCGGAAGCGTGGGGCACGCCATCTTGAATTGACCACGAGACGCTGACTGTGCAGCCCACGAGTGACCCTCGAAGCTGTACACCGGGGTTTGAGAAGCCCCAACCCTGAGCCACTCTTGCACCGAAGCTCACCCCTCTACACTCATCGAGTGCTGCGTGGGGCCCTTCTGCTACTTTTGGCTCAACGCGTTGGCCCGGTCACTTGCCAGCCGGCTAGTGGCCCCTGTGCCGACGAAAACTTGAAATCGACTTGTGAATCTGGTTGCTCCAGATTTGCACCAGCTCCCCTGAAAAGGAGCCCCCACTCTGACCCTCCTGGTTCGAGTGAGAAGCAATCTCCCGGTTCCGCGTGGATTGCTTTTGCCAAGTGTTGTTTGCTCCAATCTTGAAGCCGACAGCGCCGACGGCGAGAGCCTGCGTGGGACAGATCGTGACCTGCTCCTGGACGTCGTAGATGCCCCAGAGCCCACGTGACAGCGGAGAGAAGCACCTCGACAGCGACCTGATTGCGCCCGACATTGCCTGGTTCCGTCCTGGTTCCACCCTGGTCACTGCTGAGTGACCCAGACTCTGTCCCCTCTGCTTTCAGGTACTTTTCGACTCGAGTCCACCCTTGGACTCCACCGGACACTTCTCTTTCACCCCGCCTGCAGCCCTTTCAGCTTCAAGCACCAAGAGCCTGCGTGACGAAACCCGACTCAACTTCGACCCTGTGCACCCGCTTCCTGTGGGTGAGGTAACTTTGCTCCGCCGGTGTTCCCACATTGGTACACATCTCTAGGGTCTGTGTCTTAAGTTTTGTTCCTCTAGGTTCAGCGGAAGTGTCCTTAAACTTTAACTTTGTAACTTTTACGCACCATTGGTTAACATTGGTGCATGCGTGCGCTTTCCGCACTGCTCCCGAATCCCGTGGGCCTCTCCCGACTTCAGCACTGCTTGTCCTGACTGCTCCCAGCGATTCCCTAGGCCCTAGGCCTAACCACTGTTCGATTGGTATCTCTTATACCACTTGTTTAGTATATGGTTTGAGTGGCCCCCCGCCCTCATCCATAATTGTGCATCTTTGTATGTTTAAACTGTGCTTTTGATTTAACGCTTGTGTCCCTTTATTCATAAAGAATACTGGGGATTGTTTTTAGTAATAAACACATATATTTTTATAATATATACTTGTGTGGTGTCCTTTCATTTGATATTACAGGATTGTATGTGGTAAAACAGCTCGCTTAACACGACCTCTTAAGTTAAGCCTTTAGGCTGCTTAGTCCATGCTACCCCTAGTATAGCTTGTCTAACAAGGTTGACTTACAACCTGACACCATAAGGGATTGTTTGGTCTGATAATAGGTGGTTCCAGAATTGGAAACATCACCTATCAGGCCAACTTCTCACAGTGGGCCACTGTATTAGAGGGTCCTATTAGCGTACCACAGAACATGCGCTTCTATTTAATACTATATTATATAGCACAAAAAGCATATCTTATACCGGCCAAAATTAATAAATATTTCAACTGCGTGAACGCTGGGTACCCCTGATGCTATACCATGGACGCAGACCTACTACACATGCTGTGGAGCTGTCCGCGGCTTGGGGAATACTGGAGAACAGTAACCGATGCCCTGACACGCTGAATGCAACTCACAGTACCTCTGGAGCGGGAAACGCGCATCCAGCACATTTATCGCAGGAGCAAAAGTCAAAAAGTGACCTCTCGCTTTATCGCTCTGGGGTTAGTAGTGGGGAAACAATTGATTACTAAAAGATGACAGTCACCTGAACACCGAGGGCATTGGCTTGGAAACAGTCCCTACAAGTATGGGCTAAAATGGAAAGTGCTTTGCGCTACACAGAGAGGATGCACTAGGCTAATGTAAAATCCCAAATGCAACATACTGGGCACGATTTTGTGTGGTTTGCAGGGGCAAGATGTGGTTATCGATGACATATTGGCACCCATTTTGGCACAGCATTAATTAGGCGACACGAGTTAACACCCAAAGTACGGAACACCAGTAAAACCACAGCCAGACAACATCAGATGCGGGCCTGGCACTGTGTACTTACTGACCGCGACGAGAAGGCGAACATGCGCCTACTAAAATAGGGAACAGGAAGAGATGCTCCAGTTCGAGTTAAAACGAGTATCATTGTCCTAATTCTGTTTAAGTGTTCCCAAACGTTGCCCGCCACCAGAGTTGGCAGATCGGTCCACATACTAGTACAATACTGATGTAGCACCCCAATAAATGATTCCCAACTTGACAGCATGGATGGGGTCTAAATTACCTACACGCAGTGGGATATCATGACTGAGTGTTTAGTATGTACAATGTAATGACTATGCGCAAACTAACATCATATAAGTGCCGAACTTATGTGCTACAAAAGAGTGACTGTAGCCTAAGCAAGAGGGGAATTGTGATATACATGTCTGCTTTCTTTAATAAAACTAATAAAACAGATTCGAACAAAAAGATGAATGCACAGGTTCAAACAAGGATCCCACCAGAAAAATGGATAACCAGGTTAATATCCCACACAGGTCAGACGAGAGGTGAAGCAGGATCATTTGAAAATCCCATGTAGAACTTGTAAGAGGAACAACAAACTTTGGTCCACAGACCAAAAAAAAAAAGCAGAAACTGCTGCAAAGCATCTCTTCTACTCAAACTCTATATTTAGCCCAAAATGTGGACTGTGAACAGCTGATCAAGCGTGGTGGCATCTCATCTGGACAACAGCACCGCCTTGCTTACTGGAGTCTCAAATAGTCAACTGAGAAAGTACAGCCATTTACCACCACACTTCAAAAACATTGCTGGCTCTCCGTAAATGCCTGCATCAAATACAAGATCTGCTGCCCCTAACCTTCAAATCAGTTAAATCCAAAGCAACACTATCTGGCTGAAAAGATGAAACTCTGCAATGGCCAAAGCAACACACAGCAGTGGAATCACTAGACTTGAGCCATTAATGTTCAAGTACGAGTAAACAGGGAAAAACAGCCTACTCCTGCTAGACACCGAGGACCTAGAAATCCTTCTTGAAACATAAGTTGCCCTTCATCACTCCTTCAAGTTAATAGGGAAATTAAGACACAGCTCTTCAGGTAAAATCTTAATCACATGTAACTACACATACTGCGCCCATCTTATGTATGGTACGTGAAGAATGACCCCCACTACCTGAAAGTAGTATGTGCCAGGTCCTCTGCTAGTCCATAATTCATCCACTACTCTTCTTGTACAGTGCACAACTGCTTTGTAGATAGGTTCACACATAAGAATACACAGTATATTTTATATGGAGTAGTTTCTGTCCTGTAACTCCAGTTCTGTAGTAGGGGTATCTCTGTTATAGTCATAATGTAGTGAATAGTCCCGCCCATATGCGTGGACCCCGGAGCAATCAAAAATAATCTCTTAAACTGTCAAACATTGCAGAACTTCATCGACACTTAAGAGATAATTTAAAGACAGATAATGCAGCCTATATCCACAGGCTACACTGTCCAGTACTTCAACTAGAAATTCCACCAAAAATCCACAAACACAGCCTGTCCAGGGTTTTCCAAGAGAAAAACCTTGCCTTTAACAGCAAAACCCTCTGGAATGATGGAGAGGAAGAAGTGGACAGACAAGCCCCATAGGCTGCCATTATGTGGCTCAGAACAGAATACTGTGCCTTTAAGAGAACTTTCCAGAAGTCTCACAGTATCCCAGAATGCACTGCAGGTCCCTTTTACTTTCAGTTATTTTTGAAGGCGTAACACGCCAGACCTGTAGCATTTCTTACATGAATATCTCTCTCCACCGGGGAGGAAGGTGGGCGCTTATGACTATAACAGAGATACCCCTACTACAAAACTGGAGTTACAGGACAGAAACTACTCCTTCTGTAGTAGGGGATCTCTGTGTATAGTCATAATCTAGTGAATTGAATGGCAAGCCCATCCCCACACCAAAGCGGCGGTGGAGAAAAGAGAAATAACACCACTATTGTGCGAACAGATTTCGCAGCGAAGCCTGCCCAACCTGAGCGTCTGCCCTGGCATCAGTGTCCAGGCAGTAATGCTTAGCAAAGGTATGGACCGACTTCCAAGTGGCCGCCTTGCAGATTTCTGCAATTGGAACATTACGGAGCAAAGCAGTCGTGGCCGCTTTGCCCCTGGTGGAATGAGCCTTAGGTTTACCCCCTAAGGTCTTATTAGCCTTTTGGTAACAAAATTGTACACAGGACACAATCCACCTCGAGATGATCTGTTTAGAGGTAGCAAGACACGTCCTGACTGATCCATAATTAATAAACAATTGGTCTGACCTACGAATATCCTTGGTTTTATCCAGATAAAATTTCAACACCCTCCTGACATCCAGGGAATGTAGGGATCTTTCCGCTGGAGAGGAAGGATTCTGAAACAAGCATTTACAATGCAACGGTTTCGCCTTCGAAAAAGTTAGAGCTATTGGCATTGTAAATGACAACATTTTTATTTATGTGTTGGTTTTCAAAACAGATAAATAAATGGCACTGTCATTTACAATGCCAATAGCTTAATCTCTCGCAAATGCCACACACAAACACACAGACCCACACAGAGTCCCACACACATACATACCTACAGAGCCACACACAGAGCCGCACACTTCCAGTAGTCGGTGGGCAGCGTGGAGCAGACCAGCACCCAGCCTGACAGGGCCAGCAGGAAGGCCACGATCTCCCCCGCCATGCTGGCCATGGTCACCGGCGAGGGTCACAGGTGTCAGAGCTGAGGGCACGGGTGAGAGCTCAGGGCAGGGGTAAGAGCTGAGGGCAGAGGGGTGAGAGCTGAGGGCATAGGGGTGAGAGCTGAGGGCAGAGGGGTGAGAGCTGAGGGCTTAGGAAGAGCTGAGGGCACAGGGCAGGGTAAGAGCTGAGGGCACAGGGGTAAGAGCTGAGGACACAGGGGTAAGAGCTGAGGACAGAGGGGTAAGAGCTGAGGACAGAGGGGTAAGAGCTGAGGACAGAGGGGTAAGAGCTGAGGACAGAGGGGTAAGAGCGGAGGGCAGAGGGGTAAGAGCGGAGGGCAGAGGGGTAAGAGCGGAGGGCAGAGGGGTAAGAGCGGAGGGCAGAGGGGTAAGAGCGGAGGGCAGAGGGGTAAGAGCAGAGGGGTAAGAGCAGAGGGCAGAGGGGTAAGAGCAGAGGGCAGAGGGGTAAGAGCTGAGGGCACAGGTAAAAGCGGAGGGCAGAGGGGTAAGAGCTGAGGGCAGAGGGGTAAGAGCTGAGGGCAGAGGGGTAAGAGCTGAGGGCACAGGGGTAAGAGCTGAGGGCAGAGGGGTAAGAGCTGAGGGCAGAGGGGTAAGAGCTGAGGGCACAGGGGTAAGAGCTGAGGGCACAGGGGTAAGAGCTGAGGGCACAGGGGTAAGAGCTGAGGGCACAGGGGTAAGAGCTGAGGGCACAGGGGTAAGAGCTGAGGGCACAGGGGTAAGAGCTGAGGGCACAGGGGTAAGAGCTGAGGGCACAGGGGTAAGAGCTGAGGGCACAGGGGTAAGAGCGGAGGGCACAGGGGTAAGAGCTGAGGGCACAGGGGTAAGAGCTGAGGGCACAGGGGTAAGAGCGGAGGGCACAGGGGTAAGAGCGGAGGGCACAGGGGTAAGAGCGGAGGGCACAGGGGTAAGAGCTGAGGGCACAGGGGTAAGAGCTGAGGGCACAGGGGTAAGAGCTGAGGGCACAGGGGTAAGAGCTGAGGGCACAGGGGTAAGAGCTGAGGGCACAGGGGTAAGAGCTGAGGGCACAGGGGTAAGAGCTGAGGGCACAGGGGTAAGAGCTGAGGGCACAGGAGTCAGTGAGGGCACAGGTTAGGGCAGCGTGGTGAGGGCTGGAGGCCTGGGTTGAGGTCAGAGGGCACAGGTGCCAGAAGTGAGGGCCTAGGAAGAGCTGAGGGCAGAGGGGTAAGAGCTGAGAGTACAGGGGTAAGAAGTGAGTGAGGGCATGGGGTGAGATCAGATGGCAAAGCAGCAACGTTGGCCTCTGCATTGTCTGAAATATTAGTAAAAATGTCTCCCTAGTGCTCGTTTAGTGCCTTTGGTACTTAAATCCAGCAACTCCAACAGGTAATGAGCCAAGGAAACCACCCTTGCCTCTATGAGACGATCAATCTGTTGCTGTCCCACCACTAGTTGCATGTGCTACTTCTGTGTGGGTGCTCTCTTTGACACAAAGTCACTTTCTACAGCCTTGTGTGGGTTTGAGGCGTGTCAGGTGCCTGCATGGCATAAATGTTCCCTTTACAAAAACTCGTGAGCACTTCTCAAGACTGTGTTGTGGTCCGCAATTGAAAATATGTGCTAATCATTAATATGCGATGGTTATTATAGGCGATATTACACGTATTTGTCCTATTGGTCACGCTTACAGTGTCCAGTTCCTGAACGCAGATTCTACAGGATGTTCGGAACAGGCAACTTAGTTAACAAATAAGACATAAGCAAAATATAAATCATTTCTGCATACATATATACTGACATGATGCTTGGTAAAATTACGTTCGATTGATTAAAACCCTCTATATAAAACCCCATATGTATATTTAAGTGTCAATATTTATATGGTCTACTGTCCACATCCTCGGTCATATTTTCCTCATTGCTTTGTCCTCGGATTCTTGTTCACCATCGCTCTACACCTGTTAACAGTATCCCGCAGCTCAGCTGCCATCCATTTCCCGTCTTTCCCTCCAGTGTTGATTTATCTTCGCGGCTTATTTCGATTCCCCTTTTCAACAGACCCACGATTGCCAACTCTTCTATGCTTCCCGCTTTCATAGAGTACTTTCTATTAACATACGCGCTCTTTCGCCAATGCTTAATTGTGTTTCTTTATCACCCACTTGTTTCTCCAACACAACGCTTTCTACTGCGCACTCTTAAAACCCTGTTTCGCTCCCACCACTTTACTCAGACTACATGTGAATCTCGCTTCTCGGTCTCCTCTTCGATTCTATCTTCACTTCAGTCTCCTGACTGGCCTCACTTCTTGTCGCATTCACTTTCTGATGGTCCCCTCACTTACCGACTCTTGGATACCACGTTCTCCCCCCTACCATCCAGGTATCCTCCAAGTTTGTATCTGTAACGTGTAAGTATGTAAATTTACTCATGTACTTGGTTCTATCGTAAAGCGCTCCGACACCTTGGGGTAAAGTCCGCGCTATATAAAATTGCATAAATAAATACATACAATTTCCCCCGTTGCTTTTTATTCTACTCGCTGAGCCTTTCCTTCTGCACTCACCCATTCGCTCGCTGTGTGGCTGAAAGTGTAGAGCGCTACTTGGCTGGCTACGTCCAGAATTCCCCGAATATAGGGATCATGTCTACGCAGAGCATCCAAGCTAATGTCCAAGCCCTTCTCCAGGAGCAGTCCGCTCACCGCTACCCCAGAGGCAGCCATCTTCCCCTCAGCAGGCACCGGCGCCATGAAAACGGAATAAACTGTGGTGTTAAACGCAAAGTTTGTGCTCTTGAGATCTCTGCATTTACTCGAGTGTTTTCAATAGGTGTAGTTTGATTTGTTGTACGTTTTTTCCTAAGCAAAAACAATAACACAAGCTTTTTCATGCCCTCCTTTCTCTCTGTTTTGCATTTCTTCACTTCCTCTTTATTTCTCCCTTTCTCTCTCTTGCTCGGAGTCTAAATCTGATAATGAAAGATAAATCCCGCTTCCCAGAAATTAGTGCCAGCATTACCACCTGGCCTGGGTATATTAAGCACTGGTCCTGGCTGCAGGCTAAATGGTCGGCTAATTCCTGGAAGTGAGGGAAGTTCCATTTCCTTATGGACATATCACAGTATCACACAAGCTCTCATCAGAGCAGCCCTGCTCCTCCCTGACGGCCTCAGCGTCTGGGTACCCTTAGGGGTGATAAATCGAGCTTTACAAATCTGGAATTATTATTATTATTGTTCCACACCCTATACCTCACCGAGTTAAGCATCCGTTGCTGACATCCGCGTGGGCTGCAGATGTTGTCTTTCAATTGAAGGCAGAACAATTCGGCCTTTCATCCTTCGGAGGTTAATACTGTGAATTGAATTCAACTGGGAAACAGTAACAGCTGGTGTAGGTTTAACACCCAGCTCCATGTCATCAGGGCACTGGGTTTTCAAAACTGGTCTTTTCTGTTCCGAACAAGTGTATAGAGACATGCAAGTCCTATTGGGTTAATGGAAGCAATGCATGACTACATCTCCCAGAAGGCAATGGGAATCGAATGAAAAACAACGGACTGAAAACGGAATAAACTGTGGTGTTAAACGCAGCATGAAAACAAGTTACCTCTAATTATTACAGTACTGTCCCACAGCCATATGCTCTTCTTTGGTCATGTCTGAGTGGAAGTCTAATATCACTAACCCCCCCAATCCCAATCCTCGTCACACTGCTGAGGCATCAATAAGCCACGGGGACCGGGGGAAGGCCTTCTGTTTAGAGAGGCCGCTGCGGCCCCTCCATCTGCCTGTGACTGCCGCGCGGCGCGGTTCCCATCAGGCCTGCTCTTTCGCCCGATCCGAGGGCAGACTCCCTCTAAACCACACCGCCCACGGGCCCCGCATCAAGAAGGGACCTTTGCTAAGAGGCCCTATGCCGCAGTGTGTGTGGGGAAGTGCAGACACGGAGCGGGCCACTTCCAAAGAGAACTTCCTTGCATCCCGTCCCCGGAGAGGCGCCCTTCCCCCCACCGACCCCTCTCGATGTGCGCAGGAGCCTCTCCTACCTTCATGTCGCTGATGATGGTCGGGAAGAGCCCCCCGAGGGCGCTGCACTCCTTCTCCATGCCGGCATCCATATTTCGGCGCTCTCGGTGCACAACACAGTGACTCAGAGCCGGTGCAGGACACGGACGGCGGGAGGGGGCGGGAGAGGACACGGACGGCGGGAGGGGGCGGGAGAGGACACGGACGGCGGGAAACGTGCACAGGACAGCGAGGGGGGGGGTGGAAAGGCACACGGAGGGGGCGGGAATGGACAGACTTTCAGTGAAAGGGGAGGGAACGGGAAAAAACGTAACTCCGCCCTGGGAAAAAATCTCGGGAACGCCCCCGAATCTGGTCCGGCCTTGACGGACAGATCCGGCACTCAATGGCTAGCCTCCATTTATGGAGCTAGCCAATGAGAGCCGGGGGACGTTCCCTGAAGTCCTTATGGTCAACATAGGATTTCACCTGCGCAGAGCGCAGCCTTCGGCAGGCGAAACCCAAAAACATAGGTAAAGTTATGGTCTGGTTAACATGAAAATCAGATATAACTTTAGGAAGAAATTTAGGGTGAGTACGCATAACCTTAGCAGCATGAAATACAGTATAAGGTTCTTGGCAACACAACGCCTGAATTTCACTCACCCTGCGGGCCGAAGTAATGGCCACGAGGAACGCCGACTTCCAGGACAGGTGCTGCAACAAAGCCTTTATGGATAGGTTCAAAAGGCTCCTTCATCAATCTGGACAGCACCACATTCAATTCCCATGAAGGCGAAGGAAGCCGGACAGGAGGGAACACTTTCTTCAAGCCTTCCCAAAAATCTTTGATCACAGGGATCTGAAAGAAGGAAGTCTGTGAAGGGCATTTCCTGTAGGCAGTCAGCGCAGCCAGATGAACCTTAATGGAATGGACATTAAGGCCAGACTGCGCCAGATGTAGAAGATACGGAAGGATGACATCTTCCTTACACGTCGTTGGGTCATAGTTCTTGGACTCGCACCAGATGCAAAACCTCTTCCACTTGTAAGCATAAGAAGTCCTAGTGGAAGCTCGCTTAACCTCCTTCAGTATGTCCATGCAATCTTCTGGTAGATTCAGATGGCCATATTGCACTATCTCAGGAGCCATGCCGCCAAACTCAAAGGCGAGAGGTTGGGGTGCAACATCTGCCCCTGAACTTCGTGAGAAGGTCCGGCCTGCACAGCAGCCGTATGTGAGGAAGGAGAGACCGGTGAAGCAGGTCCGTGAACCACCACTGTCTGGGACATTCCGGGGCAATCAGTATCATTCGCGCCCTAGACTGGGACAGTTTGATGAGCAGTGCCGGAATCAGGGGAATGGGTGTAAAAGCGTACAGAAAGCTGTTCGACCAGTTGATCCATAACGCATTCCCCAGCGTCTCCGGCTGGTAGTACCTGGAGGCAAAGTCTCGGCATTTGCTGTTTTCGGCGGTGGCGAACAGATCTACGTCTGGAGTCCCCCACCTTGTGAAGACTTCTCCTAGTACTTCGTCGTTTATGACCCATTTGTGGTTTTCCTGAATCAGTCTGCTCAGTGCGTCTGCCTGAACATTCTGCACACCTGGTAGATGGGTAGCCGTTATCATCAGTCCTCTGGCTAGAAGCCAGTGCCAGATCGCCTGCGCCTCCTGCGACAGAGTGCGCGATCAAGACCCCCCCCTGCTTGTTGAGGTAATACATCGTGGTCGTATTGTCCGTCTGAACAAGCAGAGAGTTGGTCCGGAAGGACGGATGAAAGGCCTTCAGTGCCAAGTGAACAGCTCTGAGTTCCAGGAAATTGATGTGGTACGTGGACTCCGTCGGGGACCACGTCCCTTGAATCTGTAAGTCTCCAGAGTGCGCCCCCCAGCCGTGGAGAGACGCATCCGTCACGATAGTCTGCGTGGGAATGTACTTGTGGAAGGGAACCCCTCAGGAGATTCTCCGCCGAACACCACCACTTCAGAGACTGAAGAGCAGGTAGAGACAGCCATATCCTGTCGTCCCAAGATCCTTTCCTCTGATCCCACTGATCCTCCAAGCACTCCTGCAATGGTCTCATGTGCAGCCGTGCGTGCGGTGTGAGGAAGATACAAGAGGCCATCGATCCCAGTAGAGAAGACACAGTCCTCACTGTTGTGGATGGAGCGGTCATAAGAGCCTGAGCCTTCCGACGGAGTGATAATCGTCTCTCCTCCGAAGGAGACACGCTTGCAGACAGCGTATTGATGGAGGCTCCCAAGTACTGAATGCACTGGACCGGAGTCGGGACTGACTTGGACATGTTGATGTGCAACCCCAGCTTGTTCAACAGAACGCACGTCTTCTGGAAGAGCGCTTGAGCTTCCGAGAAGGAGGAGGCCTTGATCAACCAATCGTCCAGGTACGGGTAGACAAACACCTTGTTCTTTCTCAGGTGCGCAGCTACCACTACCATGCACTTCGAGAATGTCCTGGGCGCAGACTTCAGCCAGAATGGCAGTACTGTGTACTGATAATGATTGGTGCCGACTTGGAATCGCAGGAACTTTCTGTGTTTGTGTGCAATGGGCACATGGAAGTACGCATCCTGTATGTCTATAGCGCAGAGCCAGTCCCCCTGTTGCAGCTGAGGATAAATCTGATGAAACGACAGCATGCGAAACTTCTCTCTGCGAATCCACTTGTTTGCTTGTCGCAAATCCAGAATGGGCCTGAACTCGTTCTTGTCCTTCTTGCGAACCAGAAAGAACCGGGAGTACAGACCTCTTCCTCTTTGAGACAGAGGTACGTCTTCTATCGCCCTTTTCCTTAACGGGATATTGACCTCCGCCTGGAGCTCGCGCAGTTGAAACTGCGAGCTAACCGGTGGAATGGAGGGAGGCGGGCTGGTGAAACGAAGACTGTATCCATTGCAAACAATATTCAGCACCCACTTGTCCTGAGTAATTTTTCTCTGCTCTGCCAGAAAAAATTGAACGCTTCCCCCCACCGGAGTGGGTAACGGATGTAGGGGAAGTAACCGCTCAGGGTCGAGACCCAGCCGGGCCTTTGTTCGCTGCCGCGGACTGTTGGCCGCCTCTACCCTTCTGGCGCTTCTGGAAGGGCTTCCGGAACTTCTGCTGCTGTTGTTGCTGCCGCGAATTCTGTCCTCGCCCACGGCCTTGACCCCCGAACCGTCTCTGGAACGGGCGGTAGGTCTTCTTCTCTTTGGGCTTTTCCAGCCTGACCGCCGTCAGGGTCTCGGCCGCCGCCTTCATGCGGGCCATTTCGTCATCCGCATGTTTGCCAAACAGGGTTTCACCCGAGAAAGGCAGATTGGCCACCCGCTGCTGAGCTTCGGGCTTGAGTGACGTAAGCCGAAGCCATGCATGGCGCCGCTGGTTGATACCATGACAGTACCCGTGTGCCGCCAGGAGAGACGTATCCGCAACCGCGCTGATGAGCTGGTTCGATACCAGCATCCCCTCCTTCAGGACCTCTTGAAAGTCTTCCTTTTTCTCCCGGGGAAGGAACTCAGCGAACTGCTGTAGGGACTCCCATAGGGCACGATCGTACCGCCCTAGCAAAGCCGCAGCGCTGGCCGCCTTCATAGCAGTAGAGGCCGTCCCACAGACCTTTCTGCCCGCCGAGTCAATCCAGCGGCTCTCCTTATCCGGAGGTACAGTAGAGGACGGGGAGGTGGCATGTTGCTTCCTAGCCGCCGTCACTATCACAGAATCCGGAGTAGGATCCATCCGAAGAAAGGCAGGGTCAGAATCCGGGGCCCTGTACTTCTTAAGGAGCCGCGAGGGAGCGGACTTCGTCACCACAGGGGTGAGAAACAACTCTTCTGCAGGCTCTACCAGCCCCGGCACCAGGGGTAGTAAAGGTCGAGACAGGTGTTTTTTATGCAGTGTCTCGAAAATCACGGATGTTGTTGGGGTAGGCACCGTCACCGTGATACCCAACTTGGCTGCGCCCCTCAGGAGAACATCCTGGATTGTGCTGATGTCGTCAACCGGCGATACTCTCGTCCCCGGAGATTCCAACAAGGTCGGAGAGTAGGTTCTGGTCCCGGAGGAATCCGTGGGGGACCGTGACCGTCTCATCCTGTGACGCGGTCTCGATCTCGTGGAGGACCTGGGACGAATCCTCGACCTCCACCTCCGATCCGAGCGAGATAGTGATCTCCTTGGCTTCGGGCGCTCAGTCGGCTTCACCGGAGCGGGCGACTTTGGCCCGGCAGGGGCCCTCGGCCGAGGGGTACCCTTGGGGAGCGTCGGGAATCGAGGTAGCGACGCCGTCCTCGGAGGAACCGGAGAAGGTCTGTCAGCCGGAAGTAGAGGTTAAGGTTGAGGTTGAGGAGGAGGTGGAAGTGAAGGCGGGGTGGGCGCCCGGGGCGGTGGCCCCCTGGGCTATGGAGGAGGGGGCGTAACCGACTTCGGCCTAGAAGGCGTAAACACTTCGGAATACACCGAGCCCGGTGATCCGCCCTCTTTTCTAGGCTGGGGCGTTGGAGAATCTCCCATAGGCACCTGCCGCCTGCTCGACTGACTCCTGGTGCTTGAACTCCTTTTGCGCCTCTTTGGCGTCGAAGAACGTCGACCCGACGGCGAACGTCGGCTCCTCGACGGCGAGCGTCTCCTCCTCGACGTCGAACGCCTCTTCCATGACGTCGAACGACTTCGCCTCGACGGCGAGCGTCTCCTCGACGCTGAACACCGCCTTGGCGCCGAGGATCCCCTCGACGACGACCTTCTTCTCTTCGCCAACAGGGAACGGCGGTGTCGCCTCGACAGCGAGCGCCTACGCCGGGCCACTTCGACGCCGAACACTCGACGACGCCGACGACGCCGAAATCGTCACCGGTGACTTCGACGGCGGTCTTTTCAGTTCCCTCGACGCCGAGCGTCGACGCCGCTTCAACCCGAGCCGCCCTGGGGATACGGGGAACAGACTGCAGTCATCCCTCTCGACGCCGTAGTCGGTGCAATCGACGCCGACGGAGAATGGGGACGCTTGCTGGTCTTCCTGCCCCTGGGGAGCCCCCCAGAGGCCTCAGCATGGGCAGAGGAAGCCCTTCCAGACCCACCTTGTTCCTTCAGTCTTCTGTCCTCCAGTCCTTGGAGCCTGATCTTCAGTCTGTCCCTCAGGGTTCTGCTAGAGAAGCCCTGGCAGATGGCACACTCCTCTGGGACATGAGATGAGGGAAGGCAGATGATGCACACATCATGTGGGTCCGACTTGGCCTTCTTCCTCGAGCACTCCGGGCATTTGTCAAATAATGCAGGCATATTGGCAAATAAAGAGTGCACCAAGACAAACACAAGGAAGAAACACCAAAGTACTTCAAGAAAAGCACTCAAAAAACTTGAAAACAGTGAAAAATCACCAATAAACCCTTGAAAAGGGAGAGCTCAATGCTTCAGGGTCCTGCTTGCAGGAGCCGGAAAAAAGAACTGAAAGTAAAAGGGACCTGCAGTGCATTCTGGGATACTGTCAGACTTCTGGAAAGTTCTCTTAAAGGCACAGTATCCTGTTCTGAGCCACATAATGGCAGCCTATGGGGCTTGTCTGTCCACTTCTTCCCCTCTATCATTCCAGAGGGTTTGGCTGTTAAAGGCAAGGTTTTTCTCTTGGAAAACCCTGGATAGGCTGTGTTGTTTGTGGATTTTTGGTGGAGTTTCTAGTTGAAGTACTGGACAGTGTAGCCTGTGGATATAGGCTGCATTATCTGTCTTTAATTCTCTCAAGTGTCTGTGCAGTTCAGCATTTTTCGACACCTTAAGAGATTATTTTTGATTGCTCCGGGGTCCACGCACATGGGCGGGACTATTCACTAGATTATGACTATAACAGAGATCCCCTACTACAGAAGCACATTCATACACATCACTTGACTGAGGAAATTGAACACTGTGGTACTGTCAGAAAAGCCACATTCAATGTATTTCCCCAATTTTGTAGGAAGCATTCCAGAGAATTAACACAATGCACAGCAACACCTTACCACAAAGGCAACCTGGGACACCTCCTAAGCGAGAGAAAATGCAATCTGTGTTGTCCTCTGAAGCACTAAACATCCAGGCGGAGTACCAGATTTAGATGGAAGCCTGCTGTGACAGGAGCTCCTCTTTAAAATGTAATTTCCTTAGAGAAACCAGTATGGCTTCCAAGAAGACTGTGAACTGTGCATCTTGCTCTGTCCACAACTACCAGAGTGAACAGCAACCTCATCTTTCAAACAAGCATTTGCAATGCAATAGGTCTCGCATTAGGAAAGTTTGAGCTATTGGTATTTTAAATGACAAATCTTTTATTTATGTGTTGGTTTTGAAAATAGCAAAATTAATAGCTTTGTCATTTACAATGCCAATAGTTTTAACTTTCGCAAATGTGACACCTATAGCATTTGTAATGCAATATGTGTTGTATTTACGTGACTTAGATGTATTGATATTACAAATAACTATGGCTTTTATTTTTTTAAATAATTAATACTTTAATAAAAGTTATTGTGATTTATAATGGCAATAGCTTAAACTTTTGTAAATAACTTTTGTGAAGATTATGTTCAGTGTATTTTATTGTGATGAAAATCCAAGAACAGAAGTGAAATATTAACATCTTTTTGTGACATTTGTAATAAAGTTTGAAACATTGAGAGAACATATTTAAACCAGCTGTTGTTAAATGGTTGCACTGATTGATGCTGTGGTGGTGCTGAGTGATGCTGTGGCGTTCAGTGATGCTGTGGTAGCGCATGAGTGATGCTGTGGTAGCGCATGAGTGATGCTGTGGTGGTGCTGAATGATGCTGTGGTGGTGCGATAGATAGATATAGTGAGTGCGATAGATCGAGGGAAGGCGATAGATAGATCGAGGGAAGGCGATAGATAGATCGAGGGAAGGCGATAGATAGATCGAGGGAAGGCGATAGATAGATCGAGGGAAGGCGATAGATAGATCGAGGGAAGGCGATAGATAGATCGAGGGAAGGCGATAGATAGATCGAGGGAAGGCGATAGATAGATCGAGGGAAGGCGATAGATAGATCGAGGGAAGGCGATAGATAGATAAATAGAGGGAGGGCGATAGAGTGAGGGCGATAGAGTGAGGGCGATAGAGTGAGGGCGATAGAGTGAGGGCGATAGAGTGAGGGCGATAGAGTGAGGGCGATAGAGTGAGGGCGATAGAGTGAGGGCGATAGAGTGAGGGCGATAGAGTGAGGGCGATAGAGTGAGGGCGATAGAGTGAGGGCGATAGAGTGAGGGCGATAGAGTGAGGGCGATAGAGTGAGGGCGATAGAGTGAGGGCGATAGAGTGAGGGCGATAGAGTGAGGGCGATAGATAGATAGAGTGAGGGCGATAGATAGATAGAGTGAGGGCGATAGATAGATAGAGTGAGGGCGATAGATAGATAGAGTGAGGGCGATAGATAGATAGAGTGAGGGCGATAGATAGATAGAGTGAGGGCGATAGATAGATAGAGTGAGGGCGATAGATAGATAGAGTGAGGGCGATAGATAGATAGAGTGAGGGCGATAGATGGATAGAGTGAGGGCGATAGATGGATAGAGTGAGGGCGATAGATGGATAGAGTGAGGGCGATAGATGGATAGAGTGAGGGCGATGGATAGAGTGAGGGCGATGGATAGAGTGAGGGCGATAGACAGAGTGAGAGCGATAGATAAGAGTGAGGGCGATAGATAGAGTGAGGGCGATAGATAGAGTGAGGGTGATAGATAGAGTGAGGGCGATAGATAGAGTGAGGGCGATAGATAGAGTGAGGGCGATAGATAGAGTGAGGGCGATAGATAGAGTGAGGGCGATAGATAGAGTGAGGGCGATAGATAGAGTGAGGGCGATAGATAGAGTGAGGGCGATAGATAGAGTGAGGGCGATAGATAGAGTGAGGGCGATAGATAGAGTGAGGGCGATAGATAGAGTGAGGGCGATAGATAGATAGAGTGAGGGCAATAGATAGATAGAGTGAGGGCGATAGATAGACAGATAGAGTGAGGGCGATAGATAGACAGATAGAGTGAGGGCGATAGATAGACAGATAGAGTGAGGGCGATAGATAGACAGATAGAGTGAGGGCGATAGATAGACAGATAGAGTGAGGGCGATAGATAGACAGATAGAGTGAGGGCGATAGATAGATAGATAGATAGATAGATAGATAGATAGAGTTATGGCGATAGATAGAGTGAGTGCGATAGATAGACAGAGTGACGGTGATAGATAGAGTGAAGGCAATAGATAGAGTGAGTGCAATAGATAGAGTGAGGGCGATAGATAGTGTAATTATGTGGCACTGAGTGGTATTTGGAGTGTATGTTGCGTTGAGCGCAGTGTAATTATGTAGCATATAATTATGTGGCACTGAGTGGTATTATTAGGACTGTATGTTGTATTCAGTAGAGGGCGATAGATAGATTGATAGAGTGAGGGCGATAGGTAAATAGAGTGAGGGCGATAGATAGAGTGAGGGTGATAGATAGATTGATAGAGTGAGGTGCGATAGTTAGAGTGAGGGCGATAGATAGAGTGAGGGCGATAGATAGTGTAATTATGTGGCGTGTAATTATGTGGCACTGAGTGGTATTTGGAGTGTATGTTGCGTTGAGCGCAGTGTAATTATGTAGCATATAATTATGTGGCACTGAGTGGTATTATTAGGACTGTATGTTGTATTCAGTAGAGTGTAATTGTGTGGCGTGTAATTATGTGGCACTGAGTGGTATTGTTTGGCGTGTATGTTGCATTGAGCGCAGTGTAATTATGTAGCATATAATTATGTGCCACTGAGTGGTATTGTGTGGAGTGTGTGTTGCATTCAGTAGAGTGTAATTATGTGGCGTGTAATTATGTGCTACTGAGAGGTATTTCAAGTGAATGTTGCATTGAGTGCAGTGTAATTATATGGCGTATAACTATGTGGCTGCAGAGTGTGTGAGGGGGGAGAGTGTGTGAGGATGCAGAGTGTGTGAGGGAGCAGAGTGTGTGAGGGTGCATGGTGTGTGAGGGTGCAGGGTGTGTGAGGGTGCAGGGTGTGTGAGGGTGTGGGGTGTGAGGGTGCATTGTGTGTGGTCTAAAGTAATGTGAGGGTGTGGGGTGTGTGAGGGTGCGGGGTGTGTGAGGGTGCGGGGTGTGTGAGGATGTGGGGTGTGTGAGGGTGCAGGGTGTGAGGGTGCAGTGTGTGAGGGTGCAGTGTGTGTGTGTGTGTGTGTGTGCATTGTGTGTGGTCTAAAGTAGTGTGAGGGTGCAGTGTGTGTGTGGCCTAAAGTAGTGTGAGTGCGCAGTGTGTAAGGGCGCAATGTGTGAGTGGGCAGTGTGCGAGTGGGCAGTGTGTGAGGGCACAGTGTAATGAGAGAGCAATATACTTGTATACTGGATATATAACAGGTGTTTTCAATTATGTGTAAGTTGTTATTTTAAAAACAAGGGATATGACTGTAGTAATAATGAGTGCGGTAAACAAACAGGGGTGCAGTGTGTGAGAGTGCAGTGTGTGAGAGTGCAGTGTGTGAGGGTGCAGTGTCTGAGGGTGCAGAGTGTGTGTGAGGGTGCAGAGTGTGTGTGAGGGTGCAGAGTGTGTGAGGGTGCAGAGTGTGTGAGGGTGCAGAGTGTGTGAGGGTAGGGGGTGTGTGAGGCTGTGGGGTGTGTGAGGGTGTGGTGTGTGTGAGGGTGTGGGGTGTGTGAGGGTGCGGGGTGTGTGAGGGTGCGGGGTGTGTGTGCATTGTGTGGGGTCTAAAGTAGTGTGAGGGTGCGGAGTGTGTGAGGGTGCGGGGTGGGTGCGGGGTGTGTGAGGGTGCATGGTGTGAGGGTGTGGGGTGTGTGTGCGCGTGTGCATTATGTGTGGTCTAAAGTAGTGTGAGTGCACAGTGTGTGTGTGACAGATGAGAGGGAGCGAGGGCAGTGAGAGGAGAGAAAAGTAAGTGGTGAGATGAAGTAGAAAAGGCAGCTGAGCTAGAAAGGGAGGTTCCTTCAAAGACAGGCGAGGCGGTGGAGGAGTGTGAGTTACGGGAGAGCAGAGTGGAGAGAGACGTTGCGTGGAGAAGAAACCGTGTGCCCTGTGAGAGCAGGGTATGCTGCGGGGAGGGGGGGGTGATGTGTTCTGGCAGAGATATGTGTGGATCTCACGAATCAAAAGTTAGCGTGAGCAGCAAGGTAGATGCTTATTAGGTTGGCGTGTGAGAGAGAAAACGTGCGGCCATTAAAAACAAGCGATGTGCTGGGGGAGGGGGAGGGCCATTAAAGGAAGGGGACGGAGACGAGCGTGTGAGAACTCGCGGCGGAGATCAAAGGAAGGGTGGGAGGTGTCAGGACGCTAAGACTTATCTGGCTCGCCAAGGTCTTGCACGGGAACAGAGATGCTAGAACCCAAATCCCTCTGAGCAATGTCGGCGGGTCAGGTCACTGAACCCTTCCTTCATTACCCGCAGGGAAGGGGGTGTGGATAAAATAACAAACAGAGAAGAGAATGGTCCTGCGCTGGTTCCTTCTGGATTCTGCCCTCTAGTGGTTTGATGGACTTGTGGAACCTAAAAGCAATAACATATCATTACACTACTAATATAGCTTTATCATAGTTCACTATTGAATGTGCACTTGTCTCTACTCATTACCCTTATCGCTGCTGGACCTTGCCTCTCTTCTTAGATATGATTTGGGCTGCTGCTCATCTATCAGTTGTCACTAGTATCACAAATAACAGCAGATTTAGATTAGTCTTTCTTCTGGAAACTATGACTAAATTCCTAATTATCTAAGTAGGGGAAATACACTTACTTCACTGATGTCTAAGCCCCTTGTTAATATGGGTTTCTGTCTTTTAGAATTATTTCTCTCCTTATCTTCTTATTAAGTATTTAACTGTTATAACCTATCTCCTTTTCTTTCTTTGTAGGTTCTCACAGCCTCCAGACAGTCTCTCGAAGTAATGGTGAGTAATGGTGAGTGTTTATAACTTTTTACATATAGACTTTTCTTTTGTGCAATGTCATTTTGTTTTATTAAACCTCTATGTTGCAGAAGAACAGTTTGTGAGTTGTAATGCCTTTATATATATATATATATATAATTCACATTTGATTTTGAAACTTTAAAGCACTTAGCTTGCTTCTTTCTGTCAGTTGAAAACGCTGAAGGCGCTTCCCACTTGCTTCCGCTCTCGTTGGTGAGAAACGCTAAAGGCTTGACGGGCGGTCGCTTCAGCTGTTCTGGGATTGATAGCGATGTTCCCTCGTTGACAGCCTTGAATGAGCGGCGGTTCTTCAATTACTCAGCGGCGGCTCCACAGCTGCTCCGCAGCGGCTCCTCAGTCTGTCAGCGGCTCCTCAGTCTGTCAGCGGCGGCTCCGAACACTTGGTCAATACTTGAGACTCGCGCTTGATTAAACGCGCCGGGTCTCACTCGAAACAGCTCCTCTTTATTCCTACGGTACTCCGCTCCCAAACTAAATTACACTAAGAACATTTCTTTGTCACTTCAAGGGAAGCGACTCTCCACGGCTTCAATCTTTAGTGAAGTGCGCGTCTCTCAGGACGCTCGCGCTCCACATAGGATTCTCGGCAGCTAGGGTCTGAAAGACTAGAACGTCTGCTGTCGTTCTCGGTGGCAATGACGGCGGCCATCTTGCGTCTCCACAGACGCACCTTATTCAACCATGTGTCAGCAGTGCTTCTTGCTTTGCTTGATCGCGCAAGTGGGTGGGGAATAACAAGGCCCACTGATTGAGTCCTGACAGTACCCCCCAACAAGGTAGATCCTTCCCTTCTTGGCTTAGTAGGGAATCTTTGGTGAAAGGTTTTCACTAATCTTGGTGCATGAACATCCTCTTCCTTCTCCCAGGACCGTTCCTCTGGACCATAGCCTTTCCAGTCTATCAAATAGTACAGTTTGCCTTTAGACCATTTGGAATCCAAAATTTCTTTCACTTCAAACTCTGTTCCGGTTTCCAACTGGATTGGCTTTGGAGGTAGTTGACTCCTCAGACTCGTAGACACCTTCTTTAACAGCGAAACATGGAAGACTGGATGTATTTTCAACCTGGGCGGCAGTTCCAGTCGATAAGTGACCTGATTAATTTGTTCCTTGATAGAGTAAGGACCGATGAATCGGGGTTGAAACTTCCTGTTTCCTTTGAGTCTCAAATTTTTGGTACTTAACCAAACTTGGTCCCCTTTTAACAGGAGAGGTCCTGCTTTTCTCTTCCGATCTGCATATTCCTTGTATTTTGTTTTTGCCAATTGGAGATTGTTCGTGACTTCTTGTTGGATTTGAGACAAATGTGACATGACTTCCTTTACTGCTGGGACTGCTATTTCCATTTGTCGAACAGTTGCTTTTGGATGTCTTCCATAATTCACAAAGAAAGGAGAGAAACCTGTCGAAGCATTCTTTGCATTATTGTGAGCAAATTCTGCCGTCCACAAATATTCTGACCAGTTTCCCTCTTCTTTTAAAAGGAAGAGTCGTAGGTATTGTTCCAACTCTTGGTTTACCCTCTCTGTTTGTCCATCTGTCTCGGGGTGGTAGCTAGTAGAGAACCTGACCTCCGTTCCCAAACCATCCATAAAGGCCTTCCAAAAACGGGACACAAATTGGGGACCCCTGTCAGAAATTACGATCTTGGGAATTCCGTGCATCCTAACAATCTGAGTGCTAAAGTGAGCTGCTAACTGACTGGCTGTAGGAACCCCCTTTAAAGCTGTGAAATGGGCCATTTTTGAGAAGGCATCCACTACCACTAGAATGGTGTCGAACCCCTGACTTATTGGTAAATCTGTTATAAGGTCTAATGTAACTGTGTGCCATGGATGAGGGGGTGTGGGTAGGGGTTGCAATAATCCTTTTGGTGCCTGCCGTTCCGACTTCCCCTGCGCGCAAATCTCACATGACTTCACATACGTCTCAATATCTGATGTCATTTTTGGCCACCAATAATGTCTCTTGACTAATTCCTCTGTCTTAGCTTCTCCCTTGTGGCCAGCCAATTTGTCGTCATGACACTCTTGCATTACTTGCTGACGCAATTCGATTGTTGGTAAGTACAAGGCATCTTTATGGTAAGGCAATTGTTGAATTAGTCTTCTGTCGGTGTCCTCCTCCAACCATCTCTGCATGGTCTCTTCGCTCATGACGTCTGCAATTGACTCTTGTAGTTGAATGGTGGTTAAGGCTCCGATAACTTTATCACTGGGAATAATTGACTGAATGTTGTTGGAGGTTCTCTGGAACTCAGTACCCATTCTGGATAACGCATCTGCTTTCCCGTTTTGGCTTCCAGGACGAAAGGTGATTATAAAATCGTAATCTGCAAAATACAACGACCACCTCAGTTGCCGAGGGGTAAGTGTTCTGGCCGTTTTCAAAAATTTTAAATTACGATGATCCGTAAACACCGTTACTTGATGTCGGGCCCCCATCAAATAATGTCGCCACTCTTTAAAAGCATCCTTGATCGCCAATAACTCTTTCTCCGTGATTGTATAGTTCACTTCAGCAGGAGATAGTTTTCTGGATCTGTAAGCAACTGGGTGCAATTGCCCCGTAGTCTTATGCCGCTGTGATAGCACACCTCCCACCGCCTGGTCGGACGCATCAGTTTCCACATAAAAGGGCTCTGAGGGATCAGCATGTAATAAAACTGGCGCTGTGGTGAAATTCTTTTTTAACAATTGAAAAGCCTCTTCTGCTTCATCTGACCACTCAAACTTGGCCCCCTTTTTCAGTAACTTAGTGAGCGGGAGGATCTTCTTGGAGAACTCGCTAATAAATCTCCGATAAAAGTTAGCAAATCCTATGAAGCCTTGAACTTCCTTCACACTTCTCGGGGATTTCCAGTTTGTCACTGCTTCCACCTTACGTTGGTCCATCACGATTCCTGAAGGCGACAGTACGAAACCCAAGAATTCCACCTTGGTCACATCAAAGGCACATTTTTCTAACTTCACAAACAATTTATTTTCCTGTAATTTTTGTAACACACCTCTCACTTGCTCGTGATGACTTGCCACGTCAGAAGAATAGATCAGGATATCATCTATGTATACAATTGCACATTGATCTATAAAGTCTTTCAGGACGTCGTTGATGAAATGCTGAAAAGCAGCAGGGGCATTGCACAATCCATAGGGCATCACTTGATATTCAAAAAGCCCAAATCTTGTCCGAAATGCCGTCTTCCACTCGTCTCCTTCTCGCATCCGGACCAGATGATAGGCCCCTCTTAGATCGAGCTTAGTATAGATTCGAGCCCCTTTTACTTGGTCTAGAAGCACCGAGATCAGTGGTAGAGGGTATCTGTTCTTCTTGGTTATTTTATTTATGGCTCTATAGTCGATGCACGTCCTCAATTCTCCCTCCTTCTTCGGCACAAAAAACAGAGGCGACGAGACTGGTGATTGAGACGGTCGGATGAAACCATTGGCAAGATATTTATCCAAGTACTCCTTCAAGTGTTGGTGTTCTCTCTCCGTCAGGGCGTAAACACGACTGCACGGCAAATTTGACCCTGGCTCTAGCTCTATCTTGCAGTCATAAACTCGATGTGGAGGTAAGCGTTCTGCTTCTACTTCATTGAACACCTCTGCAAATTCCCGGTAATCTTCTGGAATTTCGTGAACGTTGATCACACACAAGGAATGTTCTAGGGTACTCAAGACCTGCGCGGGGGTGTTCTTTTCAAATTGACTCTTTGAATGGAAACAATTTTCACTACAATAGCTGGAATCCATCACTATAGTCCTGGAGCTCCAATTAATGGTGGGATTATGCTCTGTGAGCCAAGGGAGCCCAAGAATTAATTGGAATTGCGGGGCATCAATCAAATTAAACTGAACTTCCTCCTGATGTCCTTCTCTGGTTGTCAACTGGATAGTCTCGGTATGACTCACGATGGGTCCCGAAGACAGATTTGTCCCATCTACGGCCCGGACTGGTTCACTCTTGGCCTTTCTAATTGCCTGGATCCCAACTCTCTTGGCAAATTTTAAATCACAAAAATTTCCCGTGGCGCCTGAGTCAATCATCACGGATACTTCAGTCAAAGTAGTCAACCTGAATTTCACTTCCATTGTCAAAATTAGATGCGGCTCCGCCGACTGTAGTGTGTTAGCAACTTGGTGTTCATGTGGAGTTATTTCCTGAGTCGCACTCACCTGTTCAACTCCTCCCGCAGGTGGTGCTATTAGTTTTCCTTCGGCTTGAAAGGACCCTTTGGTTTCTTCGGGCACTCTCGGACGAAGTGGTTTCCAGATCCACAGTACATACATTGGTTGTTGGCTCTTCTTCGTTCCTTCTCTTCTTTAGTCAAAGGGCCCCTTATTGTTCCAATTTGCATTGGTTCAATTCCTGTATGATTCTCAGCGGGTTTTGTGCCATCTGACCGAGCCCGGTCAAACCTCGGAGGTATTGTCTTAAATTCCTTCTTCTTCTCCCCACGCCGCTCTCCCTGACGAAAGTCTATCTCTAACACTAAATCTATCAGTGCTGAGATTTCGGTCGGCCGGTTAGGAATCTGAGCCAAGGTGTCTTTTAGTTCATCTCTCAGCCCGCGGTAAAACACTGCAGCTCTCTTGCTCTCCGGCCAATTGGTCTCCACCACCAGCTTGTTAAATTGGGCCAAGTATGCAATTAAATCCCGATTTCCCTGTCTAAGGTCTAAAAGTTCGTTATCCACCACTTGAGAAATTCTCCGGCGGTCGAATATTCTTAAGAATTCTTGTTTGAATTCCTCGAAATTCCGTAGCAAGGGGTCATCTCTTGTGACTAGGGGCATGGACCACGAAGCTGCATCTCCGCTAAGATATGAGAGTATGAAGGCCACTCTAGACTGCGCGTCGGGGAAGATCGAAGGGCGGCACATGAAATGTAATGAGCACTGTGACAAAAATATCTGCGCCTTCTGAGGATCCCCATTAAATCTCTCTGGAGCTGCCAGTGGAATGACCGGGGAAAGAGAATGTATTACCTGAGTAGTGGACCTATTTGTTGTTTCTAAGACTGGGTTCATAGCTTCTCTCTCTAAGCTACTTGGTTGGCGTAGTCTTAACGCCAAATCCGCAGTTTCCTTCCTGGCGCTAATCACTTCTTGCCTCAAACTTCGATTCTCCTCCCTAACCGCTCCCAGTTCCTTCTGAATAGCATCTAAAATTGTACCTAAGGACTGGACATCAATTCCCTCAGTCATCTCTGTTCAGGTGCAAAGGCTACTTGGGCACTTCACTCTGTCAGGACGCTAAGACTTATCTGGCTCGCCAAGGTCTTGCACGGGAACAGAGATGCTAGAACCCAAATCCCTCTGAGCAATGTCGGCGGGTCAGGTCACTGAACCCTTCCTTCATTACCCGCAGGGAAGGGGGTGTGGATAAAATAACAAACAGAGAAGAGAATGGTCCTGCGCTGGTTCCTTCTGGATTCTGCCCTCTAGTGGTTTGATGGACTTGTGGAACCTAAAAGCAATAACATATCATTACACTACTAATATAGCTTTATCATAGTTCACTATTGAATGTGCACTTGTCTCTACTCATTACCCTTATCGCTGCTGGACCTTGCCTCTCTTCTTAGATATGATTTGGGCTGCTGCTCATCTATCAGTTGTCACTAGTATCACAAATAACAGCAGATTTAGATTAGTCTTTCTTCTGGAAACTATGACTAAATTCCTAATTATCTAAGTAGGGGAAATACACTTACTTCACTGATGTCTAAGCCCCTTGTTAATATGGGTTTCTGTCTTTTAGAATTATTTCTCTCCTTATCTTCTTATTAAGTATTTAACTGTTATAACCTATCTCCTTTTCTTTCTTTGTAGGTTCTCACAGCCTCCAGACAGTCTCTCGAAGTAATGGTGAGTAATGGTGAGTGTTTATAACTTTTTACATATAGACTTTTCTTTTGTGCAATGTCATTTTGTTTTATTAAACCTCTATGTTGCAGAAGAACAGTTTGTGAGTTGTAATGCCTTTATATATATATATATATATAATTCACATTTGATTTTGAAACTTTAAAGCACTTAGCTTGCTTCTTTCTGTCAGTTGAAAACGCTGAAGGCGCTTCCCACTTGCTTCCGCTCTCGTTGGTGAGAAACGCTAAAGGCTTGACGGGCGGTCGCTTCAGCTGTTCTGGGATTGATAGCGATGTTCCCTCGTTGACAGCCTTGAATGAGCGGCGGTTCTTCAATTACTCAGCGGCGGCTCCACAGCTGCTCCGCAGCGGCTCCTCAGTCTGTCAGCGGCTCCTCAGTCTGTCAGCGGCGGCTCCGAACACTTGGTCAATACTTGAGACTCGCGCTTGATTAAACGCGCCGGGTCTCACTCGAAACAGCTCCTCTTTATTCCTACGGTACTCCGCTCCCAAACTAAATTACACTAAGAACATTTCTTTGTCACTTCAAGGGAAGCGACTCTCCACGGCTTCAATCTTTAGTGAAGTGCGCGTCTCTCAGGACGCTCGCGCTCCACATAGGATTCTCGGCAGCTAGGGTCTGAAAGACTAGAACGTCTGCTGTCGTTCTCGGTGGCAATGACGGCGGCCATCTTGCGTCTCCACAGACGCACCTTATTCAACCATGTGTCAGCAGTGCTTCTTGCTTTGCTTGATCGCGCAAGTGGGTGGGGAATAACAAGGCCCACTGATTGAGTCCTGACAGGAGGGACATTGGCAAGCGAGCATATGGGGGGGGTGAGGGAGTGTGCAGCCTGGTGAGCTGAATGCGTGTGGCAGCAGAGGTGGAGTGCGGCGCGTGCGCGCACGAAGTGTCTGGTGGCAAATGGAAGCTGCGCACAATGTGCGTGGTTGTGGAGATGCAGAAAGCATACATAACGAATACAAAAGCGTCCAACAAAACACAAATAACCTAAAAAATAGGTTTTAGCATAGTGTGCCGCCAAACTAGCATGTTTCTACTCCTGACAGCGTATTCATATATGTACCACAAGTGGTAACACACCAAAAAGCAGCCATGCCTATTAGCGTTGTCAATAGTTGTTCCTACATGAAGATTTAACAAAACAAAGCTTTGCTATATAAAAAAAATACGCTTTTGTTCGTATGTGCTAATTTGTAGCATAACGATTGCGGCTTTCAGGGAGCAGAATTGTGTCATAGCCCTGGCTCACCATTCTGTAATTATGGACAACCTTGTGATCACTGTGGCTACAGAAATTAACATAAACGTTGTTTGTATGTAATTAACCAAGTAGGGTCGAGTTATAGCGCAGGCTCACCAAAAACTACATAAACATTGCATTTGTAGAATGTAGCTATGGACTATGTAAAACGGTCCAATACATTAGGACTGAGTGTGTGCTATATACAATTGTCTAAAAATTAAATGGCATTGCAAACCCTGAAATGCTACAAAGTTTAAATCTCGTCTTTACCCTATTATTAAAACTTTACTTTCATGGTAAACATGTAAGTCTGTAAATACAATGCAATAAATACAGCTAGGTTTGATTAACAAAATGCAGACAGAAAGTCTGCAATAGTGAGATGTTTCGGTGACAAATCCAGCACTTGAGAAAGGAAAGTAGGAGACGTTAATTAAAAGCTACGTAGACAAGCGACACAGATTGGAATCTATTTGGAGGCTGCATCTGTGGGATGCAAATTAACCACAGCAGTATGCTAAACTTGTGCTGGCACGTAGGAAGGGGGAAAAAAGTGTCGACAACTACAGCATGGTAAAGCACATGTTACTTTATATTTGTGTAACTAGTGGCTATGTAAAACTGTGCAATACTTTAGGTTCGAGTTAGCACAATATACAATAGCCCAAAAACCAAATAAAATTTAAAACCTAAAATGCTGCAAAGGTAAACTATGATTTTTCTCTCTAGGGTGACGGTAAAAACAGAGAGCCCGATCGGCACATGTTGCAGCACCTACTTGGACCAGGCACCCTTAAAGCCCTAGGTAAAGTGTAGTGCGAATAATAATTAAACATATGGAAGGCATTCGCAACTAATAAAAACACTCCCAAAGCACAAATAAGCTAAAATGTAGGTTTTAGCATAGTGTGCCAATAACACCTTTCAAGTACTAGGGCTGTGTGTGTGTGCCCGGGAAGCAGCCGGAGCAGGAGCTGCCATACAGGACGGATGGGGGTTGCCTGAATCCCTTTTAGCCTAATGGCGTTGCGCGCTTGACCAGCAGCAAAGTGCTTCGATATATTTGTGCAGCGGTGAACAATTTTAAAAAAAATGAAATAACACCTACAAGCAGCAATGCTTATGTAACACAGGTAAAATAACACCTACGAGCAACTATGACTATTGGCTTTATCAATGGTTGCCACAGCACAAATATTTAGAAAAAACGAAGGCTTTGCTATACAAACAGTAAACATGGTTTACTTCTGATGGGCAACATTGTAGCATAAGGCAAAAGTTGCCGACTTTGGAGTTTACAGGAAAGAAGTTCGAATCATAGCACAAGTTCACAAAGAAACATAAACGTCGGGTTTCTGTAATCTAACTTGTGGCTATGTAAAACGGTGCAATACGTGAGGGCAAAGTTAGTGCTATATACAATTGCCCACAAAATAAATACAAATTAAAACCCAGAACTGCTGCAAAGGTAAAATCGACCTTTCCCACTTAAGATGGCAGAAAAAACAAAGAACATTATCGGCACCCGTCGCAGCACTTGCTTGGACCCGGCCCATTTAAAGTGCTAAGTAAAGTGCAGCGCTCATAATGTGTAAACACGTACAAGATAAATGAATGCCACTTTGGAAAATTACGCATTCCACTGCAAAAACATGTTTGTACCTGCAAAGGTGGAACTATAATCTATATTTGTGTTGAGGGAAGAGCTAATAAAACGAGCGACTAACAGTGTTGGCTAGAAGAAACAAGAGTTGGTAACCGTGGGGAAGAATGCCCAAATACAGAAGAGGGTCTTTGAAGTACGTCTGGAGCAACATCAGCGATTACTAAAACGATGTGGTTGATGTGGGCCAGGGGCAGTGTGTTTTAACAGCTACGGGTGAGGGAAAGGACATAACAGAAAGCGAAAGCGCTCGCACAGATTCACAGAAAACAGCCAGCCGCAAAAGCGCGCTCACAAGGCCAAATCTGACACTGAAAAAGCGCGCGTCCGACTCGTGTCCACATTCAAGTAATCCAACCAAATAAGGAAAATTGTGAAACGTCATTGGTCTATTCTTAACACAGGCACCCTCAACATAGACCAACCAAGGTTCGCCTTCAAAAGGTCTAGGAACATGAAAGATATCCTTATTCATACCAGACCCAAGACAAAAAACGAACCCAACCGACAAGCAAGACTATGGAACCTGCCACCAGTCACTGGACACTATCCATGTGGCGGCTGTGCGGCGTGCCCTTTCACTAAAAAATACAAATACATCACCTTATCTGATACATTTAAGTGGGAAATGAGAGGTCACACAAACTGTAATAGCACGAATTGCATTTACTTGATCATATGTCCTTGCAACCTATACTACATAGGTATGACGACACGCAATGTAAAAACTAGGATATCTGAACATCGAAGCAACTTCAGGTGTAAGAAAAGCAACACCAAGACGTGCAGGCATTTTTTAGAAATGCAACACACCCCAGATTCCCTCCAATGGCTTATCCTAGTAGCGAATCAACAGACATCAAAGGAAGGGCTGTTCTACAAAGAACAGCGTTGGATCCACAGATTATCCTCCGACAGCAAGGGTCTGAATGAAGATATACCCTGGGCTAGCCTTTGAGATGATCGCTGAATTCACAGTTATCACTATGCGTACACTGACAAACTATCAAATAAGTAACACCTTCTCCCATAGTCCTTGGGATACAAACCCCTAACAAACACCCTTAGTGTAACCCCCACCACTCTGATGTGATACTAACTATAGGGTGCAATCTAACAAAAAACCCTAATCTTTACGAGGTAATACACCTCAGCAGTGGGATTCCCGTAGTAAACCGATCGATACCACTCCAAGATGGCCGAAGCAGTTCTTAGTGCAATACTTAATACTGGATACACTCCATCACCAGTATGTTAGCACTTACAACCAAATTGAACAGGCATCTCCACTTGTTAAACAGTTAAATAAACAAATGCCTGTGTTTGATTTAATACGATTACATTGTTTGATCCTAGCTGGCATAATAGTCTTTGACACGAACATGTAGCACTAATTCCCAAACTTGGTCCTCACTACATTATTAATAGTTGTGTTTAACATTACGCAATCTTCCAATAATTGCATATTACGCCTCACTGAACTAAACGCACAAGTTACTACTTGTGTAACGATATATCTGTAAGAGACATTAGTTAGTATTAGATTCCTTACCTTAGAATATCCCCAGGTGTCAGACTGGATACGGAAATTTTTGCGTAGCAGTACCCTTGCGCGTCGGTAGGCGTCATCTGCAATCCGCGTCCGTCGTCGGCATCGTGGGCGCCGTGATGACGTCGTCGGAGTACTTAGACACCGCCTCCGAGTGCTGACGTCAGTTCTTAGACACAGCTTTTCCGCGCCAGAAACGCAGAGCCATGTTAAAAACCAACACTGGTGCCATTAAAACTAGGGCCCTGAAGGGGACAACCCTAACCCTAGATATTGGTTCGCAGAACGGGGAGGATGGGTTGGTCGGTAAGGAATCTAATACTAACTAATGTCTCTTACAGATATATCGTTACACAAGTAGTAACCTGTGCATCTGAAAGAGACACGTTAGTATTAGATTCCTTACGTTAGAATAGATACCCCAGCAATACCAACCCCGGTGGTGGGTCTGCGAACCAATAATCACACCAGAAAGTCCTGGAGGACGGAACGGCCAAAGAAGCCATCCCTCCGGACTTGACTGTCCAGGCAGTAGTGTCTTGCAAACATGTGCAGCGATGCCCACGTAGCTGCCTGACAGATGTCTTGTAAGGGCACACCCCTGCCCAGGGCAGTGGTACTCGCCGTCGCTCGGGTAGAATGAGCCTGCAGTCCAACCGGGGGCTCCTTCCTAGCCAAGGAATAGCATGCCAGGATACACAGGATGATCCACCGGGAGATGGTCCTCTTGTGCACCGCTTTCCCCTTCTTCGCGCCCACGTAACCAACAAAGAGTTGGTCATCCACCCGGAACTGGCGTGTGCGATCCAAGTAGAATGAGAGCGCACATTTTGGGTCCAGACGGTGGAGCCGCTCTTCCTCTTTAGAGGGATGCGGTGGCGGGAAGAAGGTTGGCAAGGTGATAGACTGCCCAATGTGAAAGGCCGTGACAACCTTGGGCAGGAAAGAAGGTTTGGTACGAAGCACCACTTTGTCCGGATGGACGGAAAGGAAAGGTGGAGTACAAGAAAGAGCCTGGAGCTCACTCACTCTCCTGGCAGAGGTGATGGCAACCAGGAAAGCAGTCTTCAAAGTCAGAAGGCGAAGAGGACAGTTGTGAAGTGGCTCAAAGGGAGCGCACATTAGGAATGTTAAAACCAGGTTCAAGTCCCACTGAGGCATCACAAACGGAACAGGACGAAACGTGTGAGTGATGCCCTTAAGAAATCTGTTTACAATAGGGGACTTGAACAAAGAAGGCTGATCAGGTAGCCTGAGAAAGGCTGAAAGGGCAGAAAGGTAGCCCTTGATAGTGCCCAGAGCAGAGCCCTGCTGGGCAAGAGAAAGAAGGAAGAGAAGAACCTCAGAAAGAGGGGCAGAAAGGAGGATCCACAGCCTTTGCTGTGCACCATGCCACAAATCTGTTCCACCTGCAGGCGTATACCGACTTTGTGGAGGGACGCCTGGCTGCCAGAATGATGTTACAGACTTCAGGAGGCAAGTCAAATGGCCTCAACTGCCGCCGCTCAATCTCCAAGCATGGAGGTGGAGACTGGACAGGTTCGGGTGGAGGACCGTCCCCTGCTGCTGCGACAGAAGGTCCTCCTGAAGAGGCAGACGAACCGGGGGATCGACTGACAGACTGAGTAGCTCTGGATACCAGTACCTTCGAGCCCAGTCCGGAGCCACAAGGATGACTTGGGCCCGGTCACGCTTGATCTTCTTCAGCACTCTGGGCAGAAGTGGTATAGGCGGAAAGGCGTACAACAGATCGCAACTCCACTCGCGACGAAAAGCGTCTCCGAGCGAGTGCCGCCTTGGAAATTCCAACGCGCAGAACTGATGACATTGCGCGTTCTCTTCGGTGGCGAATAGATCTAACCAAGGCTCTCCCCATCGCTGAAAGAGGTCTTGCGCCACGTCCGAGTTCAGACGCCATTCGTGATCCATCATGCACCTACGGCTGAGCTCGTCCGCCCTGGCGTTCAGAGAACCTGCCAGGTGTTGAGCCACCAGGGTCACGCCCTGGCGTTCCAGCCATTGCCAAAGGCGAAGAGCCTCTTGACAAAGGATCCACGACCCCACCCCGCCTTGTTTGTTGCAGTACCACATGGCGGTGGTGTTGTCCGTGAACACCTGCACTACACTCCCCCGGACAGAGGGGAGGAATGCCTTCAGTGCCAGACGAATCGCCCTGAGCTCCAACAGGTTGATGTGGAGCCGGGTCTCCGCCGGAGACCAGAGGCCTCTGATCTCCGCCTCTCCCATGTGGCCTCCCCAGCCCTGGAGGGACGCGTCCGTCACAACTACGTGCTCCGGTTGGGGTAGGGAGAGGGATCTGCCGCTGACCCAATCGCGGTCCGTAAGCCACCACTGCAGCTGTCTCGCAGTGCCCTCCGAGATCAGGACGTGGTCGGATAGGTTGCCCTGATGCTGGGCCCACTGAAACTTCAGGTCCCACTGCAGAGCCCGCATCCGCCACCTGGCGTGATGCACCAGTAGGATGCAGGAGGCCATCAGCCCCAGAAGCCGCAGCGTCAACCTGACCGAAACCCGGGATAACGGCTGAAAGATGGGAATCAGAGCCTGAATATCCCGGACCCGCTGTTCGGGCGGATAAACCCGAAACCGCGCCGAGTCCAGAACCGCCCCGATGAAGAGGAGCTTCTGAGAGGGACACAGGTGTGACTTCGGCACATTGATGGAGAACCCCAGCTGGTGCAGGAGATCTGCCGTAGTCTGGAGGTGGCTGACGACTGTCTGGGGCGAGCCCGCCTTCAACAACCAGTCGTCGAGGTAGGGGAAGACTGAAACCCCTAACCTGCGCAGATGAGCTGCGACCACCGCAATCACCTTCGTGAACACCCGTGGGGCTCTGGTAAGGCCGAAGGGGAGCACGGTAAACTGAAAGTGCTCGTGGCCCACCATGAACCGCAGGTAGCGCCGGTGGGCAGGCAGGACGGGGATATGAAAGTAAGCGTCCGGCAAGTCCAACGCTACCATCAAGTCTCCTGGGTCCAGGGCAGCCAGGACCTGAGCCAGTGTCAGCATCTTGAACTTCTCCTTCCGGAGGAAGCCGTTGACGTTCCGTAGGTCCAAGATAGGGCGTAGGCCCCCTTTGCCCTTCTTGGGTACCAGAAAGTAGTGGGAGTAGCAACCACACCCTACTTCTGGCCCAGGAACGCACTCGATGGCCCCCTTGGCCAAGAGGGCCGTAACTTCCTCCTGCAGAAGTCGCAAGTGATCCCCAGATACACGGTGGTTCTGCGGTGGCATGGCTGGAGGAGTCGCCTCGAAGGAGAGGGAGTAGCCCCTTCGGACGATTTGCAGCACCCACCTGTCCGACGTGACAGTGCGCCAGTGGAGGTGGTGTTGGCGAACCCTGCCTCCCACTAGCGTCACATGGGCCTGAAAGCACGGACTAGGAGGGTTTAGAGGCGGATGCTGCGGGGGAAGGTGTGGACTGACCTCGCAGCTGCCCCCGACCACCTGGACGGCGGTTCCCACGGCCGCCACCGCGTTGGGTATTGGCCTGCGGTGCGTGGCTAGCGGCACGTGTGGGCGCACCCCTTCCGTGGCCACGAAAGGAGTGATAGGCAGCCGATTGCTGGCGCTGGCCCGAGAGGCCTAAGGACTTGGCCGTAGCCCTGGAGTCCTTAAAACGCTCAAGCGCATGGTCTGCCTTGTCGCCAAAGAGGCGACGGCCATCGAACGGCATGTCCATAAGCGTGTTTTGGACATCTGCCGAGAAGTTGGCGGACCTCAGCCAGGCGTGGCGCCTGACCGCCACCGTCGTTGCCATCGCTCTACCCAGCGAGTCAGTGGTATCCAGCCCACACCGGATGGAATACTTGGCTGCATCCCGGCCCTCCATAAGGGCTTGGCCGAGTTTGGCCCGTACCTCCAACGGACACTCTGGCAGCACTTCCGCGACCTTATCCCACACAGAGTGGGTGTAACGTCCCAAGAGGCAGGCGGTGTTAGAAGACCGCAAGCCGAGGCTAAGGGATGAGAAGATCTTCTTCCCATACTGGTCATACCTCTTGGATTCCCGGTCCGGGGGGGCAGACGGGAATGCGGTCTGGGAATTGGAGGCCTGGATGACCAGGCTCTCGGGGGTAGGGTGGGAGGACAGGAAACATGGGTCGCCCGGGGCTGGGCGGTGGCGTCTGGCCACGTTCCTATCTACGGGCGAACCCGTAGCGGGCTTGGACCAAGTGCCCAGAAGAACGTCGGTCAAGGCCTCATTAAAGGGCAGCAGAGGCTCGGCCGAGCTCGACTGCGGTTTAAGGACCTCAGTGAGGAGGTTAGTCCTCACGGCCGCGACGGGGAGCTCAAGGCCCAAGGCCTTGGCAGCCCTCATCAGCACCACACTATAAGTTGCCCCCTCCTCCGATGCCACGGAAGGAGGGGAGACAAAACCAGTGTCTGGAGAGGTGTCCAGGCCACTGGCCTCCCCAAGGTCTCCTGCCCAGTCCTCATGAGACTGACACTCCCTGGTCAGAGGGTCCTCAGACCCCTCCCAGTCCTCTTCATCACCCATCTCCTGAAATTCAGGGTTCTCATCTAATGGGGCCTGTTCGTAGAGATGGAACTCTTCAACCGGCGTCTGGAGCGGCGCCCATCGGGGCCGTCCCGACGCCGGAACAGGAACGAAGGTGGAACCGGGGACGGCGCCGCCTGAGGCCGGCGCCGGAGGCGACACCTGAGGGTCCGACGCCGGGGAGGTCGTCAGATCCACCGGCGACGAACCAGATCCCGAAGGAGGACCAGCGGCATCCTGCGGCGCCGGGCCCGAAGGCGTCGGCGGCGTCGGAACAACCGGACCCCTCGGCGCCGGACCCGAAGGCGTCGGCGGCGTCGGGGCCAAAGCACCCGACGGCCAAAGCACCCGACGGCTAGGGCCCCCAGACGGGTCTGCTGGGCCCGAAGGCGCCGCGGAGCCCGTCGGAGGAGAGAGTTTCCTCATGGCCATGAGGAAGCGCTCGATCTCCGGCGGCGCGTTCAGCCCAGGGACCGGATGGTGTGGAGCTGCAGGCGGCGCCCGTGACTCCGACGGAGCCGCGTGGGCGGTGTCACCCGAACCCCCGGCCGCATCGCGCGAGCGTCGGGGAGAGTCCGAGGAGCGATGACGGCGCTTGGACTTCTTGTGCCTCTTACCTGACGAGGAGTTCGGCCTACTCTCGGAGCTGTGATGGCTCCGAGCCCGCAACTGTCCCTCAACCTCCCATGGGATCGGGACCTCTCACGGCGCGGGGCCGACTGCCGGAGTTCGAGGCGCCTACGGGACCGCTCCCGCCTGGCTTTCGAAGAGAGGGCCCGGCAGTCGGAGCAGGCCTTGTCGTCGTGGTCGACGCCTAAACACGACAAACAGACGCGGTGAGGATCCGTGACATCAGCCGGTCGCAATCGTCACAAGGCTTGAAGCCGGGCATCCCTAAGGCACCGTTTCGGAGTCGAGAGACTCGAAATAGCAATCAAAAAGGATCAAAAAAGTTAGTCAAAAAGTGACTAGGGTTACTGCTTTTTCCAGATCTGCGCTTGCTGGTGCGGAAAAAAGAAGAACTGACGTCAGCACGCAGAGGTGGCGTCTAAGTACTCCGACGACGTCATCACGGCGCCCACGACTGACGTGGAGCCGCAGACGACGCCTACCGACGTGCAAGGGTACTGCTACGCAAAAATTTCCGGATCCAGTCTGACGCCTGGGGATATTCTAAGGTAAGGAATCTAATACTAACGTGTCTCTTTCAGATAGAGGCTATGATCAGAGACCTGGAGCGTTTGAATACATTCAGTTCACCGCCACTAACCACTACAATATGGTCGCCAATATCACGAACCAATCATGTTCGTGGGCACTTTCCCTTAAAAACTAAAGTAACTCCTCCCACGGCCTCCACCCGGTTCCAGCGGCGATGGGTAGGTGCTTGTAACGCAGCTCAGGAAATCACCAAGTAAGTGGTAGTTAGTTTAACAATGTGCCTTACGCACAAGATAATCACGCGCCATAATGTGTTAGCGGGCACGCTAAGTAAATTGTATCCCGCAGGCATTTATTTCTAATGCAGTACTGAGCCACAACAAGATGCCATAGTTATCGGTAAACGTGTGCGAGCGGGATATTTGCCGAACTCCAAAACGGACACACACGGGGTTCCGAAATACCAGCATGAGACCGTGGTTTACCGTAATCTACAACCAGGCACTCTACTTACTTAATGAACGGTCTGTAGTCTACACTTGACCGCGCTAAATATCAGGAGCGAGATTCAACCTATCTACTCAAAAAGAGCTGACCCCACCCTTACCCCTTATGAACTCAAGCCACAAACAATATTTTGAGGACTTACACAACATTCTGTAAAATCTCATAGCCCTCTAGACACACTAAATTTAGGGAGACTATATTCCAAAACCCCAAACCAAGCCATTATGTCTCACATTTCTTGATTTAGCACAACACTGAAATTACAATAGCAACTGTATGATAGTCTATGTATAGCTATGTAGTACATCAATATTAGATTGATACTACCATTCAGTCTATGTATATCTATGCATACCATTGAGATTTCTTCCTCTATATAGCATTGTGGTGGAAGATCTCCCTGAAGCTTTACCCGCTGGACACTGTCGTTGTCTGATTGTTTTTAACTCTAGGTGAGTTGTGAATTACTGCGTGCGATGAATACCAATTGGGTATTCACTTTTAAATACAAGGTTTTTACCTTCACATGTCACTCCCACTGAACCCCCACTTTTTAGAGTGCGTGACACACTTGTGTAATAAGGTTATGACACGCATGACTCACCACGGCATGCGGAACACACAAGTATTACAGTCATTGATGCAATGTTTTACAAATTGTTTGTGATATGCTCCCCCCTTTTTCTTCCAACAGGTATTAACAATCACAACCCGAAGAAGGGTAATATAATATTGTTCTTCCCTTCACCCACTAGTGTGGTAGCCAAACGAGCTTACATACACCATACTCCGTGGTAACAGTGTAGACAGTTACATACATTTCTAGATACTTGCTAACTAGTCCTCCTGGTCCTGAAGAATCGCTCAACAAACTTTAGAGTAGCGAGAAACATGTTGACCGGACTGCAATAAATTCCAGATGAGAGCGGGAAACATTACTTTCCACCACTCTCCTCTGAGAAATCGTTTTTAACCAAAGCAGTGGCCCTTCTGAATAAAGCTTTTCCGGCACCACTAGCTTTATTTTAATTTACAAAATCACGTCTACCCTGAATTCTGGCCCCATACCCGCACTTCATCTATACGGCAGTTGGAAAAAGATCTCCGCTAAAGAGCCCCTCTATGAGGTGTTGCCCGTTGGGTATTGCACCGCCGACCCAACGAGGAGCAGGCCCAAATGATGAAGCATGACACCTGAAAGGGTGTGTGAGGGCATTAAAATCCAACAAAATGGATTCCCAGTGTGACCATCAGGCTACCCTGTTCTAATCCACTTGCATTATAGACTGTATCAGTATTTCTCTCTTTCATGAGGAACAACACGACAACCTTTGTGTATACACATTCAAGTAAGCACAAGAGGTATACTAAAGTATACAGGAGGGTCTCGCTGCTCGACCTAAAAAGCCTGGGCAAAAAAGTAAAATGTGGGGCAGCATAGTGGAGAGGGTAATTCCAGGCCATTCTGTAAGTGAGTCCCTGAGTAACCAGACAAAAATTTCAGAGAGCAATAAAATGCATACTTTTGCTTTGAATCAATGATAAAGTCCATTGATGGAATTCGCCAAATGTGAATAATGGACAATTGTCTTGGTGGGGTGCATCCGAGTAACAAAGTAGTGACTGTAAAAAAAAACAAATGTTGCCAATACTGTCACTGATTCTTTCAGAATAAGCATTGTTAATGACAAAATACACATGTCTTTGGATTTTCTCATTCTGATGTTGTTTAATGTGAAATCATTGTAGGGAAAATAATTATCAATTTTTAAAATCATTTTCTATTGTGATCTGATGTACATTTTGATGATGTTTTAATTAAATTTGATGTATATATACATTTGCTTTGGTTTTCCCTTTCTAGACTGGTGAAGTAGTATGCTCAGAATGATTGAATAATAGTGTATACAAAGGTTGGTTATTCACTTGTCAAGAGTAGTAGATTTTGAGAATCACAATACAAAACAGATGTGACGACAATGGGCACAAACAGTGCCACCCTACTAAATCCCTACTGTTTCCTCAATGTTTCCAACCTGGCATATTTATTCAAAGAATAGCCAGCAATCCCCAATAAATTGTGATAGATGCTACTTGAATTCGCTCAAAGTAGCAACACAATCCTAAACTGTGCTAGAACCCCAAGCGTTTAACTTGATATCTGAGTCCAGCATCCTCGTTACAAATCTACTGTAAACATATCTTCTGCTTTGTAATCCATCCATATTTTTTTGTTAATGAGTCTCTTTACCTTTCACCTGGCCTGCAATGGATTTTTTTTTAACCTCTCCCCATACTGCCCCGCGAGCTTCTTATTTTGTAGAATTCCCCTTTTTTACTTACCCATTTTCTTTTTGTTGCTGTCATCTGGGTTCTGCCTGTTTAGGGTCAATATTCCTTCCTTTATAATAATCCAATGTATTTCTTAAAACCAAGAATTTTAAAATCATTTTGGTTGTTTTTAAAAGACAATGTTCTAAGAAAATGTTTCATAACGTTCTGCATTCACAAAATGTGTCTTTCAAATTTTCATCTATTACACTGCACACAGTGCTTATCATCAGAGTTCTTTTCATTTCGGAATACAAAAGTACAACTGCAGGTTATTCAAGTTTGGTTGCAACAGACTGCCTTCGTCCTGTGACAAAAATAATGAGACTTTGAGGAGCCGACAGCATTAATGTCATCTGAAACTTCCTAAATCCACTTTTAGGTAGCCATGAATCAAAAAGAATAAACCAGATTGTAGTGTTTGTGAGCCAGCAAGTCTCATACAGAATTCCTCATCTGTAAGGACAACCAATGGGCCTGCAGAGTGGCAGTGAAACCACATCTAAAAAATTTATGTGGTTAAATATTGATGAAGATGCCATTCATGACAAGACAAACTAAATTTCCTGATAACATTAAACAGAGAAATGTTTCCCCTCAAAAATGAGAAGCCTGCACTTGGATGTTCATGGGGGATTGCTCAGGGCACTACAGCTTGCCTGCTCAGCTTCTTGAGCCCCCTTCCCCAGTAATATCAAATCGAGAATCTTGCGGCTAGAAATGAAAAGCGATTACAGTCAAACTGACAGCCCCAAACCCCAACAAACTGATGTGCATTTGGCCTTTAGCATTATGACCAACGATCATTTACATTAAAACCCACTCACTCAGCTCTTCAGGAGCACCTCCTTAACAGAACACCCAGGAAGAGAAAAAAAACAGTCTGCCTAACATGCTGTGCTGCACCCACCACATTCGATCCTATCAAACACACACATTCTGCTTCCATAGCATAACTCTCCACTAATCTTTGTGGAGTGAGTCGTCTGCGACATCCGTGGTAACATAAAGCTCAGTTTCACCTGAGGTACCATTAATAACACAACATATCCAATCAGCCTTAGAAACAGAGCTGCTTGACCACTTACGTCCGATATACTCAGGGGAAAGACCTCTCTCTAGGAATCCTCTCCACATGTGTAAGTAAAAGCCTTCATAAGAAGGATACTTACTCACCACCCTAACAGACTGAAGTATTTCATTCAATGAGTCTCTATTTTGTGAGTCCTCCAGCTTAAGTACAACCTCATTTTTGCAGCACTATAACAACTGTTTCTGGAAAATATCCTTTAGAACCATTTACTCTCATGCAAATGCAGGTGAGCAGCCACTACCTTCTGAACACACAGTGCTCACGAGAATGAAAGAAAACATTAATGGAATACTGGATCATACTTGTACTATTGGTAAAACTTGGGATGCCCAACATCAGCTTCTTCAAACTGTAACAAAATATACAAACAGGTTCATTACTCACTAGAAAAATATGCCTTAAGGGGCTATCAATCTAGCTTTCCTAAGATGTAACCAAAATGGAAGACAAAGCATGACCTGCAGTATTTTTGACGTGTCCTCTGTCCCTGGATGGTTTCCTATATTGGGGATTCCACAGTAAGGACTGGCATCTGCCCAATTAAGACTGGAGAGAAGTCTGCACAATTGACATTTTGCTGGGCAGCATAGAATGATGCAGGTGTGGTGAACAGCCCTAAAGATCTAGCTTTTTATCTAGACTCCTTAAACTTTTCCAGTACACGAAATACCGACACTGAGCAAATTCACAACGTAAAGGCATTTCCAAAATCTGGAGCTTTACATCTTGAGAAACTCTTTATAATTTAAGGCAAGGTTGACATCCTGTATCTGAAAGAGCGGTAAAGCAGCTATTATAGAATATAGTAATTCCTAATAAATCTTTAAGAGATACACAGGGAAAGTCCAAGGTTCAGACACCAATCTGCTGCAAAGTTTCCATCAGGTTATGTGCTTAATGGTCTACTGCTTTCTCTGTCAACTTCCTCTTGGAATACGGACAATAAATCAATTTTCTAGATGGATTCATAGACCTAAAATTCAAAGGTGAAAAAGCTTTTCACTGCTGAGACCACAACTTGGTCTATCTATTCGAAAGCAAAGTTGGAATTAGATCAAGGATCCCTATAACCTTGGTATATGAACCACTGTATACTAATAATTTGTCAGATAAAAAGGGTCTCTCAAAACTAGCCATCGTATTGGAAATTGCAAATATTTTTGGAAATTGTAGTTAAAAAAGGCGGTTTCGATGTTGGATATGGTGGTCGCTCTTTGTTCGAGATCTGCGCATTGCACCAGATATCAGTCAATGCCACCTGCTCCCCGGGGCTGTTCAGCCTGGGTCAAGCGCAGACTGGTGGAGCTTCAGTGGCGCCTGTGTTGATCCAGAGCAGGCTCTCCTCAGCACAAAGTAGATTGTTGTGAAGAGGCCTGATACCTTCTCTGCTGCTGGTGGCCACTCGAGCTGAATGATTCAAGGACCGCAAACCCACCAGGCGGAGGGCCGGAGAGGTGACTACGTGGCGATCCAAGAGCCCCACTAGCTGGAATCGACAATAGGGCACTTTCCCCCTGGGTGTCGCTTCGACCAGGGCCGTGCAGGTCCAAGATGCTGCCCGAGCCGCTGACCACACCCTGAGCCTGGGACCTTCCCTGAAGCAAGTAGAGGAGTTGCAGCTTGCCGGGTGATCGCTTGGTAGTCTGCACCGGACTCCCACCCATTGCTTATTCACGGGCCCTGCCGCAGGAGCTGAGCGGCCTCAAGCCTTGATTTCAGGACAGCATCTGTGGTCGGTGGACATTCTGTGGCAAGAGCTATGATCGCTGCTCCGGCCTAGTGCGAAGGACTATCTCCCATTCTGTGCACTGCTTTGCAGGCTTTTCGGGCCCTGCCCCTGGGCTGTGGTGAGGCCACCGGAGGGGATTTTGTGTTGGGCCGGAGCGGCTGTGCCATTGTTCCCTGGATGACAGCCCATGGGCCTGGGTGCTTTCTGGCCCCACTTGAGGCCAATTAGTTGTGCTGCGTCAGGGTGTTACCCGAGATTTCTCCCCCCACCCCTACTTGGCAGCGGAAAACTACCTGGGAGGGGGGCAAATTGCTAGTGCTGCAGCATCCATGGGGCTGCTTGCAGACGGCCCACATTCGGGGGCACGATCAGGCCGCGAAGTGCTTGGCCTCTGTCCGGGGACAGGCTGGAGGCACACAATCCAAGACCCCTACGTCCACCTTTGCACCCATCCGTCCACCTTTACAGAGGAGGACCTGTAACTACCACTGCAACATCGCTTGATCTGTGTGCATTAACCTCTGCTGAACTCTGTGCTGCTCCTAAGGCCAGTCAGACCCCCCAGGATATAGCGGCATGGATTGGCAAATTTTGCGGCACAAAAATGGAAATTTAGCGGCATTTAGCGGCATTTTATTTTGGGGTTTTTGCAACACCAAACACATATATCTTACTGTTTGAGTTATTTGACAACATGGAGCTATGTACATTTTGTTTATTTACAATTTAGCCCATTTGTTTTAGTTAAAAGGCATGTTAATCTTGGCCCGCTCCATGCTCCCCCTCTCACGTTGAAACCCCCCTGAACCCATCGAACAGCCTAACTTTCCGTTTCCAGCTCTTCACTCTGTAGAAAATAAACAGCCATTTAGGGGAGAGCTTTACAAATGCTATCAATCATTCACAGCGCTTTGTAGAGTAAAGAAACTAGGACTGTACTGATTGCTGAGCATATATTAAATAAATAAAAAAATTATAACAAAACGATGTCACTAATTTTTGTTTCTTTTGCAGGTGACTAGCTTGCAAGTAGGGAGAAAGCAACATTAATATCCACATTTACAAAAATCCTTTAGTCCTGGACACATACTTTTTCGTAAGCCTGGGTTTATGTTTTCCTTCATGCAAAACTATAAATAATTGTAAAAGGAGAGACAAGTGGTGGGACACGTCAGGACCGCACAGTTACCGTGTTTTAAAATATACAGAAACCAAGGAAATGGATGTGTGGTATCAAATTATACTTTGTTTTCTCTTATAACTGCACACTTGTCACTTTCATCTCCTCTTGTGCACTTTTGACTACCTCATGTATTTTTGGTTGCTCACAATTTTTACTACCTCAAGTATTTTGTTTGCGCACAATTGTCACTATTACCTTTACTACCTCATGTATTTTGTTTGCGCACAATTGTCACTATTACCTTTACTACCTCATGTATTTTGTTTGCTCACAATTGTCACTATTACCTTATGTAAGTAACGTATGTTTTTGCAATCTGTTCTTTTGTAATGTTTCTCATTATGTTTCATCTCTGTTCCTAATGTGAAGCGCTCTGACGCCTTCGGGTAAAGTCCGCGCTATATAAAAATGCATGAATAAATAAATAATAAGAACTTTACCCAAGGCCGGGCGAGGCCTGCAATAAAAGCTTTTCTCTCTCTCTCCTCTTCCACATCTCCACTGCCCCCCTCCCACCCGAGCAGCGCTTCTAAACGAAGCTGGTTTTAAACTTGCCTACCTAGCCTCCCTATGTGTGCGGCGGGCCCCCACCAGCGTGAAGGACGGACGGCATCCTCAAAGGGCCTCATACAATCACATTACTTTGCGTGACATCATTTGCTGAAACTTTACTTGAGTCAAAGGTCATGCCTTAAAACTGAGTAAATTGAGTTCAACATGCTTCCCCCCAGACAATTTTGATGATGCCACCTCTTGCCACTGGGCCAAATCCACAAAAAATGGTTGGAAATTGGCCTTGCATGGGAGCAAATCTACTGTATTTATTCATGCCAAAGTATACATATGTATATTTTTGTATGCGAAAATATGCAATGAAGGTGTAAATGTACTTGATAACTTTTTATTTCTTTATGGGCAAGTATATTTTCACAGGAATAAAACAACTTCCCCCACGAGCAGGTAAATCGACAGCCTTTTTCATTGCAGGAAAGAGTCTTTGTATGTAACGAAATATGTAAGCGTGTTGGTGTACAAAAACTCCCAGGGCATTCACGCCCTGTATTATCCAGTCCTCACATAGCGCCCACACAAATTTGCTGACATGAAAATCCTTGTATGAGTAAACAACAGATAAAAACATGTGCGAGCGCTTTACACAGTTTGTGGCACTGTTACTCCCTGCGCCTCCCTGCACTGCCCCCCTCCCACCCGGCCAGCGCTCTCACAGAAACACGCAGCCCGGGGCCGGTCGGCCTCATCTCCGCTGCCCCCCTCCCACCAGGGCAGCGCTCTCCCCTATGTGTGCGGCGGGGCCCCACCAGCGTAGGACGGACCGGACTTACCTGTCTTCTGTTTGCCGGCCGGCTTTTCCTCCTGCTCCGAGCCCCGGTCTCTGCTGAGGAAGAGTCTTCGTGTCGTCGCTGCAGCTTCGTGCTCTCTCCTCCCCCTCTTGGTGTGGTGCTGGTCTTCTCCTCCCTTCGCTCGGCCGCCGTCTTCTCTCGCCGCAAATGACTCAATGGGTGCCTCGCGCCTTCTTTTAAGGCGGAAACGGGGGCGGCGGGCGGAAACGGCAAATTTCGCGGGCTTTATGGCAAATATCGCGGCATTTGCGGAGATCGCGCGATTTCGCGATTTTTTTGCAAATCGCGAAATCGCGATAAGCTGGAGGGTCTGGCCAGTGCTGTACTGTGTCACGCTGCGGGTGCTGCTTTTCTGGGAGTGGTGGTGACGGACATCTGCTGGTGTACGACTTGGATCTGATCAGCGGGGATCCTTTCGTGGGCTTGACTTTCTGTTGCCACTGCATTACTGGAGTGAGGAGTGTCTCCCCGTTTAGAACACTCGCCCCTTCCTGGTTCCGTGCTTACGACTGCCCTTTTCCTGAGGGCGCCACACTTGACATGGCACGGCACAAGTCTTCAGGCGCTGCATTGAAGCGAAAAATTGACAAGTACACTAAACAGATGACTCTCTCAGACGACAACAGCGAGGCAGGGAATTACATCCTACCGGCAGAGGGCCTCCAGATCTCTTCAATCCTGCAGGTGATCCAGGATCTCAAGGACACAATTGAGGGCAAAATAGGAGAACTGAAAGTGGACTTGGCCCTGATTCAACAGGACTTAAGCAACAGTGCACACAGAGTTACTGAGGTAGAGAGCAGGGTGTCCAAGACCGAGCACACTGTCAATCTCGAGCCTCACCTCAACCCTGCAGGGCCTAGTGGGGAAACTGGAGGCTTGGGTGGAGGATGCAGAGGGAAGCTCGAGGCGTAACAATCTGTGCATTGTGGGCATTTGAGGGGCAGAGAGGATCGCACCCTCTTCCTTCATTTTTAACTGGTTACATAGCTGGGTGACAGATTTCTATTTGCTTTATAGTCGAGCGGGTCCAACGAGCACTGACTGCGAAGCCCCCGGCGAGTGCCCTGCTTAGCCTCTTCACTGCCCGGGGGTTTAAATACATATATAGAGATGCTATTCTTAGAGCGGCGTGAATGGCAGAATCCTTAACATATCAATCCTCCCTTGTAATGCTCTTCCCAGACTACACTCAAAGTCCAAACAGCAATGTCACCTCTTCGAGGAAGTAAACCATGTACATAAAGCTATGGACATCAAGTACATGCTCCTTTTACCAGCATGCCTGAAGGTCATCTTTCTGGAATATACCTTCTTAGATGCACCTCCGAAAGCATTGGATTGGATTGCGGATCACCCAGCGCTACACAAGCGGGGGGGAGGGTGCTCTCACAGTCATTGGGTTGGGAGGTCGGGGCGGGGCCTTCAGGTAAGTGGCAAAGCACCCCGCGGCAGGGACAGCGCCACAGGAATCGTAGAGCCCACACCCTTAGGACAGAGAGATCTCCCAATCGGGATGTGGGCTTGACTGAGGCACAAGAGGAGCCCACAACTCTGCATCTACTGAGCTTCCACTGACTTTACCGGACCCTGTGTAATAAATCCGGCCTCTATTAGGACATGCGCCTCTGTAGACGAAGAAATGGCACAATAGGTTTTGCACCATCACACACCAAGTCCCCTCTGCTCTTTTCTTTTGTGGGGTTTCGTAAGTTTCAACCAAAATCTTTCTTTAGAGTAGGGTTTTGCATAATAGGGGAGATTCACATGATAGTCTAGCCCAGTTGGCTACTGTCCCTAGTTGCACCACAACAGGTACTTCTACTTTGTAGAGTATGTGGTGGGAGTTGTGCAAGGGGGTTGGTGACTGGGGTCTCTTCAGGATTAACCCACTGATGATACATTGCATATATGCTGAGCAACATATACACAAGTCATCCGTACAGAGATCCGGAACCGCACAGTCCCAGGCAAATCTGTACACTTGGCTGAGACTCGGCGGTCTGTCTCCCCAGACACTCATTTCCAGGAATGTCAATTGTATGCAAAAAAATAAATCACGTGTGGGGTAATATTCAAGGTGGCTCATAGGTCCAACCCTGATATCCTTCTGTTAGAAAAAACGCATCTCATGGGTAACAACTGTCCCTTTCTGTACTACAGGGGTTACTCGGAAATATAGCATTCGGGCTTCCCCCGGGACTCACAAGACACGTCATTCTGATCCATCAACACGTTCCTGTGGTGGTGTAAGTGTAAATGTAAATCCAGTATTTGTAAAACGCAAATAGCTACCCAAAGGCATCCTGGTGCTGGGGGCCGTCAGAAAGATTAAGCAAGCTATTGCCCAGAGTCACATGGTGCTGGGCTGATCTGCCGCCGGTGCAGGGGATCGAACCGTAAGCCCCAGAGTTCCAGCATCAGTCGCCCTGGACGCGGCCACACCCCTCTTCCCCCAGTATCCAGGGTGTGGCACAACAGTCTTGGCTGCGATGTGGCGGATATGGGCACTTTTGGGGGTTCTTCAATCTCTTTGATCTGCGTCTAGGATCCTCCTCCCCTTACTTCTGAGTTTTTGAAAAAGCTGGGCGACATCCTTCGGTAGATGCATGGTGCACCGTGAATTTTGAAGGGGGGGGGCGACCTCAATGGGGTGAGTGACCTTTATCACTCCTTAGTCCCGGCGACTGCTGGCGCGGCCCAACTTTACTCTCTACCTTTTTTCACAACATGTACTTAGATGAACTGTGGCACGCCCATCACCTGACTGCTCGCAAATATACCTTTTAGTATGGAGCTCACAAATGCTTTTCCCGTCTGGACCATTTTCTCCTACCCCGGCACAATGGCCACAGTGTACTTCTTGTGCGTATCCTGGCAAAGGGCCTCTCCGATCACTCACTGGTGACGCTGGACCTGGCTCTGGAACACATGCGCTCTAGGGCGGGGTGGCGCTGAGTCACTGGTGCCTCGAGGGAGAGGAGTTTCGGGAGACTTGTCAGTAATTTCTGCATGAGAATCCAGAATCTGGACGGTGTCCTTTGGGAGGCTTTTAAAGCCACCCTTCGCGGTGACATAATTAGCTATTGCCAGGGACAGAAGGTGTGCGCTCAGTGGAATATATTGAACAACAAGTGCCGGACCTCGAGCGACAATATATTTCAATGATGGTGGAGGCTCTCCTAGGCGACTCTTCACACACAAACTCTTCGTAGACAAGTACTCGCGCAGGAGGCCCACAAGGTGGGGCTGGCCACCTACAGCTGTATTTATCAATGGGGGAGAAGGCCAATAAAATATTACATGGGCTCTGCTCTCTACGGATCACGGGTGCTCCAGTTGTGTAGCTTGAAACAGACGCTGGGTCTCAAATAATGGGTAGCGAGAACATTACAAATGCATTTGCGACCTATGAAGACTTTGACTTTGACAGGTCTGATGGCCTCAGGGCATCCTCGCCTATTCTAGGTTGAGATGCAAGTGTGGCACCTCCTCCCGGCAGAGTACTCCTTGGAAGTAGAAGTCACCTGCAAAGAGCTCAGAGCACTTCAAGCGGTCAAAGCACCGGCACCTAGCGGGTATCCGGCCTAATTTTGGCACCTCCTTTGGCCCCAGGTGAAGCCCTGATGAGTGGTGAATAACTTCGGAATCTCATCAGCTGAAACTGTAGTGACCCCCAAAACCGAGCCTTAATGGCATGCATTGTGTGAAATATCTACCGATTTCATTAAATTCAGAGGTTAAAATTTGGGCTAAGATGTTGGCTAAACGGCCCACAGGAGTAATTGCCCATCTGGTGCACCCGGACCAATCTGGAGTTATGCCTTTCAGGCCACAAGGCACAATATACGCCTAGTTCACAACACCATAGAGCTGACTATCCGGCCATTAGAAAAGAGTAGATTCTGTTGACTGGGATTACTAGTTCAGACTTCTAGATCACTTTGGTTATGGTCCCAAATGTATTGGGTTCCTGCGCCTCCTCTACACTAACCGCCTGGTGAGGGTGAAGGTCGGAGAAGCTATGTCATATTGATTCCCTATAGGACGGGGCACCTGACAGGGATGTCCTCTTGCCCCTTTCTGGTTGCCAAGGGCAAGAGCCCTTGGCAGCATGGGTTCATGTAGATGCCTTGTTCCACGGATTCCAATGCTCTCCAGAAGTGAGCAATAGGATCTCCCTTCACACTGACATTGTCCTGTAATTTTTAGATAACCCACAAGAGAGGGGACCTCGGGCTCTACAGATCCTTTGGGTCTTAATCCAAACTCCTCATGAATAGGGCCAAGTACTACACATAACCCCATTATCCCATGCCATGTGCGCCTGAGCTGCAGGTGCTCCCGTTAGATTTTAAATAATGGAGAGGCTTCATTACCTATGATAGACATTCGGCTTACAACTAACCTTCAAACTCAGCTCAATCGTCTCTTCAAAGATGTCACATTTTGGTCCTCGCTCCCGCTGTCCCTATTGAGTCGCTCAGCCATTATTTACATGGTTTACCTTCTTAAACTTCATCAGCTCCAGAAATCCCGTTTGCAATGCACCAGACCTTCTTTGTTGAGGTTAGCGCTGTGATTCAGGACTTACTATGGAACGGGAGTGTCCCCTGGCTTTCTCTCGATAAATGGTGCCGACATACCTCGACTGGGTAATAGCTACCCCAACCTACTCCTCCAATATAGAATCGCACATCTTCTAATTGTGAATGATTGATGGTTTGAGGTGTTTGATAATCCGGCCTATACGACAGAGGGTTGGATCATGGGTCGGTAGCAGCAACCTCCATTACTTGTTTTATGGGGTAGCTATCTCACCCACTTTATCATCCACCACAAAAGAAGCGCTGAAGACCAGACTGGACGTGGCGAAATCCATGGGATGGGCAAGTAGACTTAAACTGGAGACTCCACTGTGGATGGAGACTTGCCTCCCACAGGTTGTGGCTCTTCAGGGGTTTTCCGCCTTCGACAACATTGGTATTTTCTTGCTGGACGATGTGCCTAATCATGGGTGCTTAAAGTCCTTTCAGGACTTTCAAGCGGAATATCAACTGCACTGCACCCAGTTTTCTCGGCCCCTGCAGCATTAAAATGTAGCAGTCCTCCCTGAATTCCCCCCCTTGGAAGCGAAGATCTCACTTACGAATATTAAGGAACATAAACTATCCTCCATTTATCAGACGCTACTTCATAATCAACCTGCTCCAATTGTGGAGTGAGGGCACTGTGAAAGACTAATCTGGGGCCAATGGAGGACAAGGACTGGATTGTGGCGTTGGCCGCCCCCAGGGAGGCTGTAATAGCTTCACAGTTCTTTTTAATTCAACTTGGACCACTACCCCGTACATACTACACGAGAGCACATCTATTCTGATTGTTACCAGAAGTTGCCTGTGCTGTAATGATCCCAGATGGTGATTTGTCGCACACATTCTGGCACAGCCCTGCTCTTTCACTTTTTTTAATGGAGTGCTAGGCGCCCTCTGAACAGTGCTGGTGTGGACAACGAGATTGATTCTTTACATATTACGGATAACATGGAAAGTAATGGATATCAGAGGGCATAGCTCTGGTAAGGCCTTATCGCTAAGTGAGACATCACACAGGCTTGGAAGAGTACTGAGGAGTCCCGGTTACTAAATGGGCCACTGGGATGGATCATTGTATGGGTTTGGAGTGCCCCATATATCTGGCGAGAGGCTGCCCCCAGAACCATCATAAGATATGGAAGGATTGGGCCGGTTACAGGGAGATCTTGCTAGAACCTTGAAAGCTAGGCCATGGTCCATGGATGGAAAAACACGGTTGCGTGGGATTTATTAGGATGGGGTTGTGTTGATTGGGTCTTGGGAATCGAGCAGTCATGTGTCTATGTATGTTTTTCTTCCCAGAGTCATGCCATGAGCGTTTGGCTTTTTCTTTCTTGTATATGGTTGTGAATATTCTTGATCTATATGTTTGCCAACCATGAAGATGTGATAAAAATCAATAAAATGTTTTCTTTTTTTAAACAAGGTGGCTTTTCTCATAGGTAAGCAATATAAGTTTGGGAGCTTCTGCAAAAGGGAAAAAGGTGTCTCATATTTCAATTCCTTGGTAAAATAGCAGTCACTTTATGTTGAACATTCAGTTCTTTGGTACGGATTCCAAGTCAAGCTTAAGAGGTATGGATAGAGCAGCAGCATTCATACACTTTGCAATCAAGTCTACTCTGTGGTGCTGAGTCTTTTCCATTAATTGCGCCTCCTGGCATCTTTTTTTTTTTTTTTCTCCTGGCATCTTTTAAGAAAATCTTCCAGTTCCAGTCTAGGTTTGGAATATTTCTAAGCGGATTAACCAGCAAAGGGTACAATATTCATTTGAATTTCAATTTCACTAAAAGATTTTCATTAAACACCATTTAAAAATACGAGGCATATTTTGCTATAAATTGCATTGGAATAAACATGTCATTGGAATATATTTGGTTGAATAAATAAACTGAAGAAATAGACTGATTTTCAAGTGAAGCGTTCTCCTGATTTGCAATACGATTTTTTAAATGCTTTTCTAGAAAATTCAACTTTAACCCTAACTCTAATTGTTTGCCCAAGTCAGATCTAAGCATGAACTAAACCAAATCTTGCTCCTAATCAGATATAACCTAATCTAATTGCAAATCTGACTTTCATCCTACTCCTTATCCTTGCTTCCACATAATCCACTAAGCATGAAACTAATTTTTAATCTAACAAATACCTAAACCTTACACTAACTCTAATCTTAATTATAACCCAACCCTCACTTGCACTTTGACACAACCCTGAATTTGTACCAAACCTAATGTGGATTCTATTTTTCACCTTATTATCCTAATGTAATACAATTGGTGTTCAATGTTTCATAGAAGGGTGTTTTTGTTATAAAAAAATAATGATTATAAAAAGACTATTCCCCACCCAACATTGCAAAATGTGGTCATCTACTTGGGTGCCGATTCTGCATGTTATCCAAATAGTAGAGAAAACATCCTTTTCTGACCCCAAACCACTCAGATGAAACTAATCTTCACTAGCATTTTTCACCTAGTTTCAATAATAATTTTATTAGCTCTATTCCAACTGGACTAAGAAATGTTCTCTATCTTGGCCTTGCCACAAAATTAAGATTCCGACTTCAGCGCGTATAACACCGAGCAGACATTTTTCAAAATAGAACACATGTTCACATTATCCAAGCTGCCTGAATAAATGAAAAACCGAAATCTTCACCACCATAGACCCATTTGATAACAGCCTTCCAAACGAATACCCAGGGGTACTAGGTACCACACCAACTGCCGTCAAAGTAAGTAAAATCATTTTCGCCATCACAACATAATAACATAACAGGTGTATTTGTAAATCACACATTCACCCAGAAGGGTATCTTGGCTGAATAACATATGTTTAATGTCACCACTACAGTGGACGCATTAGTCCACTGAGACACCAGATGAGTAAATCAAAAACATCAACTACCACCTAATGTTGCTGAAAAGGATCTTGTCGCTACTAAAGCTTCCTTAACACAACAAACTGGTGAGAGCCCACAATATTATGTATGCGGTAGCTCCAAAGAAAGAATAGAAAAAAAGAAATGCAATACCGAGCAGCCAGGATGTGTTTCGATTCAAGAATATTGTTTCTGTAACACTGACTCTCAAAGTTTAATCTCCCTGTTTCAACGTCAAATCTTGGTTTGGAATACAGGTCAAAATACATTTGCTGATGGATTGTAAATCTCACCCAGAAGCGTAACATTAAAACCACAATGCACACCTCCTTGTTCAAGTCAAATTCAATCAGAAGACCCACAATGAAAAGTCAGTGTGTGTTTTCATAGTCTAGTTTTGAAACATACTGAACCCAAACCCAATTAATCTAGCAAACCCAGCAATTTAAAAAAACAGCTGACAATGAGCCTCTTCAAAGATAACTTCCTAAACATCCTTGAAACCATCATGTCTACCAATCCTCCATTCAGGAATAGGAAGGATCCATTTGTGCATGGTTTGCCCCCTGGCCTCAAGAAAAATCCAATATGAAATTGTGCCTTTTAGAACTATCCCTTTTCAAAGTTGACCACTGGTTTATCAGATGAGAAGAGTGAGTTGTTATCAAGAACTGGTGCACATACTGCCATCAGCACTAGAAGGCGACAATCCAGCAAAAGAAACACACAAAAAAAAAAGAACAAAACAAAATAAAATCAGCAACTGGTAACTTGAATTCCCACTCCATTTTTTAACTCTTCTGTGCTAGTACCGACAGAGCAAGCATAAGCCTCATTGTTGACTGTCACAGGGCCCAAGCGTACTGAGACACCACAATTCTGAAACCGAATGAGAATTGTTTATGTTCCTGTCAGAGGGTACATGCATACCAGTTTGGCTACACCAAGGGCACTGCATTATATTAGTCCGATATGTAGAGGCACAGCGGGAAAAAAAAAAACAGGGACTGTAGTGTGGACCAGAGTAATTTCCAATAGATTAAATTCGATAAAGGGCTCCACACATCCATCACATTTTACTTTTCCAAATGACATTGAAAGCCTGCTGGAATGCACCCTACATGCTCAATGTGAATGCAGTCATAGTTGCAACATTTTTGGCAACATTCATCTGGACATCATCAGCTAGCTTGCAATGCAAGCCTGTCTAAAGACTTTTTGCAAGAGTGTATTGGGCGCAAACGGATAGATGGAAGAGAAGTTTAGATAGGCATTACTGAAATAACTGGGTTGGATAATCTTTCTGTTTGACCATGACCTGCCAAGCTCATTTCACATTGTTTTTAATTGGTCAATGAACATTGAGTAAGGAGGGCTAGATATGCCAGTTATTACAAGCCAAGCTAAATTCTATAATAACTATTCTACTGGAAGTCTCTTAGTCTCTCTTCTTCCATTAAACCCACCTACAAATGCCACTCTCTAAGGCCAACCTGCTTTAGTATGAACTGAGACAGGACTAGGATTTTTAAAATCAGACAATGTGTCACAGGTTTGGCCCAAATACAGAATTTTGCACACAGGTTTAAGGTTTTTGTTGGACCTCCGCTCTGCAAAGATACTTTGATTTCCTTCTGATGCAAAAGAATGGAAGAAGATAGTCTAAGGATCATTGGTTGCGGAGTCCTTGTGGTTATTAATTATATATATATATATAATTGAGAAAGGCGGTGGGCGAAACGCGTCTTGGAGTGTTTGTCCAATAAATCATACTTGGACAGTCCCCCGTGAGTGCTGTGTGCTTCTTGCACCTGAGCTTGGTCAGTGGTAGTAACTGGCGTGGTACCGTCTCCCGCCATTGAAAAGCACCCGGCCGCGAGTGAATATATATATCTATATCTATATATATATATATATATATATATATATATATATATATATATATATATATATATATGCTTCCCCGACATTGTGCAGCAGCCCGGGCCTCCGCCCGGCCCGTCCCCCGCCTGCCCCGACATGGGTCCCCCTTACCTGAGCCGCCGCTCCTCCCGTCTGTCCGCTGCTCGCACCGCCGCTGGTCTGTCCGCTGCTCCTCACGTCACCGCTCCTCCCCCGCGCCATGTCCGCCGCTCCCTTACTTCAGCCGCCGCTCCTCCAGCCTGTCCGCTGCTCGCACCGCCGCTGGTCTGTCCGCTGCTCCTCACGTCACCGCTCCTCCCCCGCGCCATGTCCGCTGCTCCTCGTCGCGCTCCTGGACGCCGCTCCTCCCCGCGCTCCTGACATGAGCACGCACGTCGCGGCCGGCGCTACTTCGGAGGGACTACTTTTTTTTTTTTACTGTACATTTTTTAAATCACGTTTTAAAAAAAATGTATATAGCCTATAACCATCTACACACCCTGACGATTCCAACGGTGTATCGGGTGTGTGGATTGGCGCTGTGGTTCCCGAGTTTACCCGCCTCAAAGGCTGAAAGTTCTTCCTTTATTATAGTAGTATAGATATATATATATAGATATATATATATATACACACACACACACACACATACACTTAACTTGCTATCATACATATTACAAAAAATAAATATTCTTAGCTAAGTGAGAAGCAAAAGACCAAATTCTTTAAAACCTCAGTTTGTTAGTACTTTTAATGGATTGTTATATAATTAAACATGCATGTCGAAACACGGTCTTGCTTTTCAAAGCGTGACCATATAATTAGCTGTGAAAAGAACACCTAGAGTTGCTAAATGCATCACTGGGAGGGGTAGATACCTACAACAAACCTTAACTATTCACTTTGGATGAATGAAACAGTCTTGTATAGCACAACAGCAGGACCCTAAGGAGTGTTCCAGTTGTGTGAGCTGGGGGGAGAGAGCAAGTGATGCTCAGTCTCACTCGTTTTTTAGTTATTGCTCTTTTGTTATTCTGCTGAACACTACGGTCACGATATTTGTTACCCCTGCATAGCCTTAATTCAACTGTATTCCTTGTACTCCGTGTTACTTTTGCTACTATTGGAAACGGGTATTATTTAGCTCCTCATAGCATTATAGCCTGTATTTAACACTGTTGTGCTGTTGAGGGGGGCGTGGCCAAGAGCCGAACATGGTGGACGTGTAGTCCCTGAGCTCCGTCCTTAGCCCTTGACACAAGCAACTCATTCTGCCTACCCGAAGTGCAGCCCGCCTGAATTTTGTGCACGGAGTCCCAGGGGGTGAGCGGAGTGCAGCGGAAGCGAGCCGTACCCCTCGGACGCCACCGGAGACACTGCGGAACTGTGGTGCCTAATGCGGCCTGTGGCGCCGGAGAAAGCCGCGGCCTCGATTGGCAGTCCATCCGGGCTGCCCCTGGATACCGGAGCGCTCTTGGCGAGACCCAGGCCCGGGTTAGAACACGAGACCTGCTGCTGTGCCCTTAGGTGCTGGGGAGTGCCCACCCTTGCTGCCGCCTTGCTGCCGCCTCTCGGACGCTGAGGCCCACACTCGACCCTTCCTGCTGTGCGGCCCGCCCGCGACCGCGGGGGTTGCAGGATCCGGCCCGCCACACGCAACGGAGGCACACACGCGGACAGCGGGAACGGGCAAGGAGTGTGAACATACGGGGGCGTGTGGACCCTCCCTGTACCTGGAAGACCCGAGCCCTCAGACTGCACCACGCTCCGGGGACACGGTGCGGCCCGACTGTACAACAGTCCCGCGGGCGCCATTTTTCCTCACCCTCGAACCCCGGACCCCCGAGTGACTGCAGCGGTGCCCTGCTCCACCCCGACCCACACAGCAGCAGCCTGGGAGCAGAATAAGACACGTGGCGCTTATCCTCAACGAAATACGCGCCACGCGCGAGGCATTGGAATCGCGCATAGACAATATGGCGACAGGCCTGTCCCTGCTACGAGCCGACCATAACAAGCTGGCAGAGCGGGTCTCAGAACAGAAGATAGTGCTGAACGACCTCATACCCCAGCAGACGGAACACTCTACGAAGCTGGAGGGCGTGGAGAAACAACTTAAACAGCTGTGGGACAGGGTGGACGACGCGGAAGGACGTGCCCGCCGCAATAACGTCCGCATCCTAGGCTTTCCGGAACGGAGCGAGGAACCCCACCCAGTTCGTGGAAGATTGGCTGCGGAAACTGGTGGGCCCGGAGGATCTAACTGCCCTGTAGTGTGGAACGGGCACACAGAATGCCATCGAGGCCCCCACAGCCGGGAGCACCCCCTCGTCCTTTGATTGCGCGCCTTCTCCACTACAGGGATCGTGACACTGTGCTGAGAGCGGCCAGAGAGAAAGCGCCAATACGCTTTGAAGACAAAAATATCTCTGTGTATCCCGACTTCACACCCACGGTACAACGAGCCAGATCCACTTTCATGGGGGTGAAACACAAATTGAGAAAAAGAGACATGAAATATGCACTTCTGTTCCCCGCTCAACTCAAAATTCTACATGGCAACAAGTCTCACTTCTTCGACTCACCAGAGGAAGCGGAGGAATGGATGGAGGTCACGCTAACTCCGCCGGCCTCGCAGGACCCATTTGCCGACAACAGAAGCGACGGACGCTGGAGCCAATCGGAAAGGAGGGACACCACTTCCAACACCGGACACTCCCCCTCGGCGGGAGTACCAGCGAGGGCTCAACCTGCGGGGGACCGAACAACGGGGCAGTCTTCATCACTAATGCGGCTGACGGAGGAGGCACTGGCCGCACACGACGCGGGAGCGACCGGAGATGGGATCACAGTTGACACAGACACCCACACTGAGGTATCAGGATCGGTGGACAGCCTGCAACTATTCCCAAAGATCACGGCCCAGATGGCAGCAGAGTTCTGACCGGCTTCACACTTGACACTCTCCGAGTGGTAACGTATACCTGTTCTTCTTCTTACACACGGTGGGTTGCACGAGGGCCTACTTTGTAGAGGGCTACCATGCCATCTCGGGCCATTGAGAGACAGAAACGGGTGGTCTGCTCCCCCCCGTATGAACATGGAACTAATTGACTTATGCCCACGATGGGCATCTTGGTTCGGCTCCCGAGCCCGTTGGCCTGGGGACCTTAATGTTACGGGGTTACCTGTTTGTAAGACACTCCTCCCTCGTAGCAAGACGTATCTGGCATGGTCACCCATGAACTCTATTCTGCTGCATTACATGGTCGGTCATGGGGCCTCTTAATGATTACCAATTGTGCATCTGGAATGTACGGGGCATGGGCTCAGTACACAAACGTCACAGGATTGTAGCCCAACTCAACCGTAGGGGGGTACAGATAGCTTACCTGCAAGAAACCCACCTGAACAGTGCCGAAAATGTGAAATTGCGCAAGAAGTGGAGAGGGCAGCTCTTCGCTACCTCCTATTCAGCGTTCTCTAGGGGGGCGGCTATTTGGCTTCGCAATTCTGTTCCCTTCAAGCTATTAGAGCAGAGAATTGACAAGGAGGGCCGCTATGTGTTTCTAAGGGGTCTGTTGGACGGGGATGCCATAGTACTAGGTTGTGTGTACTCATCAAATACGGGTCAGTCGGAGTTTTTGATCACTGTCAACGGGATCCTTGCAGATTGGGCCGATCACCACTGGATAATTGGGGGGGATTTCAATGCTGTTCTTGATGTTGCCCTGGATAGGTCACACCCCCCACTTCATGCCACCGAAAGCAGGAAACAGGCAGACGCTCTAGCACAATGGGCAGGGGGGTGGGATTTGACAGACGCATGGCGCAGCATGCATCTACAAGACAGGGAATATACCTTCTTCTCCCCCCCTCACCAGCTACACACCAGAATCAACCATATATTCTGCTCCCGCTCCCTGACGGGATCGATTGTTCAGGCCCAACACATGGGAAAAACCCTCTTTTTATTTTTATTTTTTGCACTTATAATGCGCGCAGATACCCACAAAGGGTTTCCCGGCGCCAGGACTGAGAGGCCAAAAACACAGAAAGCAACACGTTCAGAGACCACAATTATTTATTGAAAAGCCAAGTTTTAACGCTTTTCTTAAAACTGGCAAGGTTTTCCTCCTTACGTAGGGCTGAGGGAAGGGAGTTCCAAAGGACTGGTCCCAGATGGGAAAAAGATTTTCCTCCCACTCGGGCCAGTTTAAATCTAGGAACCACAAAGTCTGCTCCATTTGAAGACCGAAGGTTGCGTGCAGGAGCGTAGGGCCTAACCAGTTTTTGCAGGTACTTAGGTGCGGTCCCTGCCTTGATCTTAAACATGTAGGTCAAAGCTTTGAACCGGACCCGGTTCTCAACCCTGAGCCAGTGCAGGTCCTTCAGGTGCTTCGAAATCCTTGCTGTCCTAGGAATTTTACACAGCAGCCTGGCTGCGGAGTTCTGGACAAGCTGAAGCCGCCTAATCACGGCTAAGTTGGAACCCAGGTATAAGATGTTACCGTAGTCAAGCCTAGATGTGATCAGTGCATTGACTACGGTCTTCTGGGTATCCACAGGCAGCATCCAGATAATCTTCCGCAGCCATTTGAGGATAGTGAAGCAAATGCCAGCCACTTTATTGACCTGCTGTTTCATCGATAGTGAATCATCGATGCACACCCCTAAATTTCTGACCTGGGTGGCCGGGATGGGAAAAGCACCCAAGGATGGCGGCCAATGGGTATCCTGCCACAGATCTCTGTTCTTACCTAGGAGAAGGATCTCCGTCTTCTCCCCGTTGAGCTTCAGCTGGTTTGTTGACATCCAGCTGAAGACTTCGTGAAGACCTAGTTTCAGCGCAGAGGGGGATGAAGGCTCAGAGTTGGTAAGAGAAAAAATAATCTGCGAATCGTCCGCATAGGTCATGAGTTCTAGACCTACTCGCTCTGCTAGATCGGCGAGAGGGCGGAGATACAGGTTAAAAAATAGCGGACTCAAAATTGAGCCCTGAGGCACGCCATGGGGTGAGAAAAAGGTGTCTGACTGAGCCTGAGAGGATGAGATCTGAAACGTCCGGTTGCTCAAGTAGGACCCAATCCAATCCAGCGCTGTCCCTCCGACACCATCCTCACTCAGCCTGGTAAGCAGTCTGTTGTGTGAGATGGTGTCGAAGGCTGCGCTTAGATCAAGCAGGACAAGAGCAACCGTTTGCCCATCGTCCAGGAGCCCCCTGATCTTCTCGGTGACTCCCAAGAGGGCGGACTCGGTGGAATGGCCCGCCCTAAAACCTGACTGGGAGAAATGGAGTAAGTTGTTATTCTCCGTATATGTTGAGAGTACACCATGAATGTGCTTCTCCAAGATTTTCGAGAAAGCAGGCAACAGGGATATCGAGCGATAGTTGGCCAGCAACTCAGATCAGCAGCCGGCTTCTTCAACAGAGGGCTGACCATGGCGTGCTTCCAGGACGATGGGACAGTTGCCAGATGAATGGAGGCATTTAATGTCTCAGCAATAATCCCCAGAGCCGAGTCATCAAGTTGGCTCAGAATGCTAATAGGGAGAGGGTCACAAGGAGAGCCCGACTTAATGGAAGCAGCCAAGGATCTCAGGATGTCCAGGGAGATGGATGGCCAAGAGTCGAGCCGGTATCCTGTTGAACTTGCTGGAGACGGAACTTCCCTGCCATCCTTCACCGGGGGATTAATATTAGCAATAATAGTCTCAATCTTTTCCACAAAATACGTGGCAAGATCTTGACATGTTTGAGGGGTAAGGGGGCGTGCAGCCGCCATAGAATTAGCTCCGGCTAGTTCTTTCACTGTATTGAAAAGAGTCCGCGCTTTATTGGCAGCAGTGTTGATGGTCTCTGTTACATAGCAGGCTTTGGCTCTTGTGCAGGCCGAGTGATAAAGATTTCTGGCCTTACGATATGTTTCTTCTTTAGAGGATCATAGTGTTTGCGCCATTTCCGCTCGAGTGCCTTACACTTGGTTTTTTCTAATTTCAATTCTTCAGTGTACCAGGGAGCCGGGGGACGGTGAACATTCCCTCTGCACCTGGTAGCAGGCAGACAAGTGTCAACTGCTCTTTCCAGCCAAGTGTGGGTTTCCAGCGCATTTGTTTCCATATCAGCACCCAAAACAGGGGGGGATATCTTTAATGCATTCTGCAACTCGGACAGGTCCAACCTTTTCCAATTACTCATGAGAATCGGAAGCCGAGCAGAGTGTGACAGCTTAGGTTCTCTAAGAGTAATACTGAAAAGAGTTCAAAAATGGTCCGACCAACAAATAGGGTCAGTTTTTACCCATTTTAACTCCTGTATGTTGGATATAATGGGGTCCAACAAATGTCCAGCTTTATGAGTAGGGCCCTCATTACGCAGTATCATATTCAACGTAATGAAATCCTCCAAGAGGTTGACAGCTATGCTATTAGATTTGTCCTCCAAATGGAGATTTAAATCCCCCAATATAGTCAGGTTTTGGGCATTCAGAAAGTAAGGCGAAATGAAATTAACCAAATTCGCAGCCCAGACACTACTGTTTCCAGGAGGGCGATAAATTAAAAAACCAGAAAACATAAAATTTGGGTTCAGTGAGATTTTAAAAAATGCTGCTTCGCATCCGGGAATGTTGACCATTTCAAGGTCACAGTTAAACTCCCTGTTAAAAATCACAGCAATACCCCCTCCTACCTGTCTTTCTCTGTCAACTCTAGCAATAGCATAGTTAGAGGGCAAGGCGGCGGCTACATCGGGACCTGCACCGTCATGCAACCAGGTCTCCGTTAAAAATACCGCACATGGTTTTTCTTCAGCTAAGAGGTGGTAAATGTCTGCTTTATGTTGGGGCAGTGATCTACAATTAACAGTATAAAAAGTGAAAATGCAGGGGTTTTGAACAGAGGATTGAGTAGGTGACTTAGGATTGTGTGAGACCTCTGGGTAGGGCTGGACATTGGATAGGGCATAAGCACAATGAGGACATGCTTGAGTACCCGTTAGGGAAGGCTTTAGGACGGAACATTTACTGTTGCTACTAGGGCGCATAGCCCTTAGCTGATCCGCAGAGATCATACCTGTAGCAGCGTGTCGTGCCCCGTGACCCGGCCTGGCCCGGACGGGCACAGACGGGCTGGTCTTAGGCTCGTCTTTGGCGCAGTCAGAGGCACCTACCCTGCGCGCCATCGCTGCGCGCTGGGGCCGCAGAGTGGCTAAATACCCTCCAGGAAGCGGAGGTCTAGAGCGCTAACCGCTCGACGCTCCGTGAGGTGCCGCCCCTGTCCCGCCCTTGACAACCGCGATTGGCTGGAGTGCCGGTTGCCTTAGAACTAGGCGGAAACAGTCCTCGGGTGACAGTTAAGGATCACTGGTGAGTGCAAGTAAGTGCTCAAATTTGTCAGAGTGATATTAAAACAGCATACAATCACTACATCAGTTCAAACTGGCTTTTAAAATTAGAGCATCAGCTCAAGTACACAGCGCAAAGTGCGTTTAAAACAATTCACAGCCTCTGAAAACGAGCTGCATTCAAAGTAATTCAGTGCTCGGCGGGGAGTAGCTGCCACCAACTCTTACCGCGTGGAACGTCGGCCTCCTCGCAGCCTAAATACCCTCCAGGAAGCGGAGGTCTAGAGCGCTAACCGCTCGACGCTCCGTGAGGTGCCGCCCCTGTCCCGCCCTTGACAACCGCGATTGGCTGGAGTGCCGGTTGCCTTAGAACTAGGCGGAAACAGTCCTCGGGTGACAGTTAAGGATCACTGGTGAGTGCAAGTAAGTGCTCAAATTTGTCAGAGTGATATTAAAACAGCATACAATCACTACATCAGTTCAAACTGGCTTTTAAAATTAGAGCATCAGCTCAAGTACACAGCGCAAAGTGCGTTTAAAACAATTCACAGCCTCTGAAAACGAGCTGCATTCAAAGTAATTCAGTGCTCGGCGGGGAGTAGCTGCCACCAACTCTTACCGCGTGGAACGTCGGCCTCCTCGCAGCCTAAATACCCTCCAGGAAGCGGAGGTCTAGAGCGCTAACCGCTCGACGCTCCGTGAGGTGCCGCCCCTGTCCCGCCCTTGACAACCGCGATTGGCTGGAGTGCCGGTTGCCTTAGAACTAGGCGGAAACAGTCCTCGGGTGACAGTTAAGGATCACTGGTGAGTGCAAGTAAGTGCTCAAATTTGTCAGAGTGATATTAAAACAGCATACAATCACTACATCAGTTCAAACTGGCTTTTAAAATTAGAGCATCAGCTCAAGTACACAGCGCAAAGTGCGTTTAAAACAATTCACAGCCTCTGAAAACGAGCTGCATTCAAAGTAATTCAGTGCTCGGCGGGGAGTAGCTGCCACCAACTCTTACCGCGTGGAACGTCGGCCTCCTCGCAGCCTAAATACCCTCCAGGAAGCGGAGGTCTAGAGCGCTAACCGCTCGACGCTCCGTGAGGTGCCGCCCCTGTCCCGCCCTTGACAACCGCGATTGGCTGGAGTGCCGGTTGCCTTAGAACTAGGCGGAAACAGTCCTCGGGTGACAGTTAAGGATCACTGGTGAGTGCAAGTAAGTGCTCAAATTTGTCAGAGTGATATTAAAACAGCATACAATCACTACATCAGTTCAAACTGGCTTTTAAAATTAGAGCATCAGCTCAAGTACACAGCGCAAAGTGCGTTTAAAACAATTCACAGCCTCTGAAAACGAGCTGCATTCAAAATAATTCAGTGCTCGGCGCCCAGCGGGGAGTAGCTGCCACCAACTCTTACCTCAACTCTCTGACCATAACCCCGTTGAACTCACTTGGCAATGGGGCAGAGCACTGTCCCCCATCCCGACTTGGAGATTGCCCACGGACCTGCTGGAGGACACGGTCTTCAGGTCGTCCCTATCTGACACCATTGAATCCTACTTCAGCACAAATGCGCACACCGCCAGCACTCGCCAGATAGAATGGGACGCCTTCAAAGTCTTCCTCAGGGGGGAGGCGATGGCCACTCGGGTGGGCAGACGACGGGAGGTGATAGGTAATTTGAAGGAAGTGGAGAGTACACTAGCGCCGCTAGAGAGTGAAGCTGCAGGCACGAATGCACACTTCACACCACTACAGGACGCTCACATAAAACACGCGGAACTGCTAGGCCTAACTAAACTACAGCTCCCCTCTGGGTCCGGAGGCATGGGACTACCGGATTTCAGGGCTTACAACTACGCGTGCCAGCTACAATGGTTGGCCTACTGGATAGCGGGTCGCAACCTCCACGAGATTAACATGTCGGAAGACGGTCATGCTAAAGGAGAAATCCATACCCTGCTCCTACCCCGCTCGAACTTGCCGAGAGATGCCCCACCACTCCTCCGACTAGCTATATCGTACTGGCGAAAGGCATTAAAATACACATCCCCCACGACATCTTATGCCCCCACAATCCCGCTTTTGGGAATCCCACTGGAGTCGGGACCGCTCACGGCGAACAAACTCATGTCATGGCACGAAGCTGGAGTGACACATGTAGGTGACCTGTTTACCGAGGGACGCCTGCTGTCCTTCGAAGACTTCAGGGCCACGCATGGTGTTCCTGGAGGCTCGTTCCTCCTGCATGCTAGCCTCCGCCATTATGTAACGAGCAGATGGGCACCTGAAGGGCGAGAGCCACTTACAAACCCCTTGATAACGATGCAATACCTCATGGGGACGGGTGGCCACCTGACTAGGTGGCTCACCACTAGCATCAGAGCAGGGAGGGCGATCCCTCTGTCGCCTCTTACGGCGAAATGGGAAGGAGATCTCGGGAGGCCACTGAGGGACAGGGAATGGGACAGTGTCCTCCAGTTTCCCAAGAAGGTAGCTAGGAACCCCAAGTTCAAGTTTATCCAACTGATGTTGTTACACAGAGCCTACCTGACCCCACACCGCATACACATGATGTTCCTTGATACAGTTGGCGTATGCCCCCGATGCGACACGGATGACGCATCGCTAATTCACATGCTGTGGCAATGCCCCAAACTGGGTTATTACTGGACCACTATTAATGATATGCTTGAGGGAACAGGCTCCCTGCCCCACCCGCTCACCCTAGAATATGCACTCTTGGGGCTGGGACCCTCGGCACGCACGAGAAGCGTGGCAACACGTTTTGCCGACATGGCCCTATCACTAGCGAAACGAGCAATCACGATGAGGTGGAAGTCATCCAGGCCGCCTGACCCTGATTTATGGAAAGCGGAGGTAATACGATGGGGTAGGGCAGAAGGTGAAGCTCTACAACGGGAGGAACGCAGAGGCCTCAGGAAGACACCGATTTTGCTGGATTGGTTTGCCATTGTGGGAATGTTTGAAACAGGGGACGATGTGGACTCTAATGACTCATTGCACATGTAATACATATGTTCAGTCATACTTGAGATTCCATGTACCGTCACGAACTGTGGTGCACTAGGAGATGGTACGAGAAATCCCGTACTATAATAGTACTCCACCCCGGCCTGACTGTGTGGATAGACTTTAATGTACTACACCGTACCATGGGTGTGCCAGATATACATCCTTTGTTCATGCGCATGCAAATGGAGTGTCGGGAGGGATTCCTGAGGGTGGTGGGTGGGGTTTTTTCTAACGAGATGGGTTGTTATGTTGAGTCAGAAAAAGAAAATCAAAATCAAAATGTACTATGTACCTGCAAATGCTGGGCAAGTAGAAACATGTTACACCCTGCTTTACTGCTACGTTCGTACCTTTTCTGTTTTTGCACTGATCACTGGGCTAATAAACAGATTAAAAAAAAAATTAACACTGTTGTGCTGTTAACTTTGTTGTTCTACCTCAGTAATAACTTTGTTGTTCACCTTTTGTTTCTGTAACTGTTTTCTCTGTTTATCGCAGCTTCACTCGCTCACTTTCCCGCCATTTTGCCCGCTACCCACCTCTATCTAGCACAGCTCATTGCCTCTCAGCACCTACTTATGGAGGCCGCAGCATGGCCCCATTGAACAGGTCCCAGTCCAGATCCCCTTCTGCTGCAGTCTCACTCCTTTTTCAGTAATTGCTCTTTTGTTATTCTGCTTAATGCAAAAGTTAAAATATTTGTCTCACCTGCATAGCCTTAATTCGACTGTATTTCATGTACACCATGTTACTTTTGCTGCTATTGGAAACACTGTCACTGTTATTGTTTAGCCCCTCAAAGCATGATAGGTTGTATTTAACACTGTTGTGTTAACTTTGTTGCTCTACCTCTGTAATAAACTTTGTTCACCTTTTGTTTTGATAACAGTTTTCCTCCGCTCCCCACTGCACCCTCGCTTTCCCCACTGTTTTGCTCGCTCTTTTCCTCACGCTTCCCTTTTCTAGCCAGCCCCGCCCACCACTTCTCAGCATCCCTCTTTTCTCCCAGGACCTTCTTATTTAGGTCACAGCCACGCAACGAATAAGTGCATCAGGCGGGCTAGCCCGTCTGCACCCAGCGCCAGGTACCCTAGCCTTTCCGCTACCTGAAGCTACACCGCCGCTGAACTCCAAGCCCTGGATCCAGGACTCTGCAACAACAACTGCTGCCACAGCCCTCCCTAATCCACCGTAGGACCTTTCATCTGCCGGCATTGCCTTTTCTCTTGTAACACTGGCGCATCAGCACACACAGTGCCACAACTACACCTAACACTATCACCCCAGACCATCTCCACTGCCTCCAGCTCAACACACAATCTCTCTGCAAGCACATTACCAAGATCTGGGACACCATCAACGCCCTCACCCTGACATCATCTTACTCACGGAGACCTAGTTCAACCCCACCTCAGAGCCCGCAACACCTCAGCTACCCCCAATAGGTACAAGATAACACATCGAGACAGCATCAACAAACATGGAGGTGGGGTTGCCTTCATCCAGAAGTAAACTATCCACCTCACCACCACCTCCAACGACGCCGTTGGTCATGGAACACCACAACTTCAAACTCCATATGGACCGCAAAACCACCATCAAAGACACAGTTGCCTACAAACCGCCCCAGCTTTTCCGGCACCATCCCAGATTTCTTCGCCCTACTTGCTATCGACCTCAAAATCCACATCTTCCTCAGATACCTCAATTACCACCTCAAAGACCGCCAATGACAACAACCTCCTTGAAAGTATGAACAACATCGGCCTCACTGAACTAGTCACTAACCTCACTCACATCGCATATGCCACACCCTCAACCCCATCTTCACGGCCAGCTACAGAATAAAGTACAGCCATGTCACAGAGCTCACCTCAACAGACGTCATCGTCCACTTCATCACTGGTCCCCCCAGCACCATTACCATCCACGCAGCACCTCTCATTGAAGCTGGAACAGAGTTTCAGAGAACCAATGGACCTACGCCTTGAACATCTCCCACCCGGACCCCGAAACCAACCTGGAATAGGCTGTCAAGATCTTCTCCACCTGGCTCACAGATTGCACCAACAGCGTCACCCCATCAAGACCACTAAACCCAAGATATCAAACAGGTCAGCAGGTACACCGCAAAACTGAAAACTAAAAAACACAACTGCAAGCAACTTGAAAGAAAGTGCCATTCCAGCAAGGAGGCTACAGACAAAACCTCTTTCAAAAAATCCCTCAACCAATACCACCAACTCCTGAAAAAGACAAAAAGGAGTGTCTTTGCCATCCGCGTCAAAGCCAGTTTGAACCAGAGCAAAGACCTATTCAACATCGTCAGAGTTCTCCAACTCCTCAGCCACTGGTAGACTTCTCCCATGACAAGATTTCCCATAACTACAAAAGCTTTAAACAACCCACCATCCTCAGCCGCATCACTCCTGCAGACACTTACCCCACGGCTTGCTGACCACCTGGAAACCAGTTCACCGCACAAAACATCCAAGACTTTATGAACTTGGTTCACTCAGAAGCACCCACGGACCCCTGTCCCCACCACCGTTTCAACCGAGGAAGCAAGTTGAACAGCACCGATCTCACCACCATCTTCAGTGCGTCCATTACCAGGGTCACCTTCTCCAAAGAATGGTAACACGCAGAAGTCAAGCCCCTTCTCAATAAACCTTCCGCCTACCCAAGCGAACTCAAGAACTACCACCCCCTCTCTCTGCTCTCCTTCCCCGCCAAAGTCCTTGTAAGCGCCATCAACCTCCCACTCATGGAACACCTAAAGAACAACAATCTTCTGGACTATTACCAGTCAGGATTCCGCACCATCCACAGCACCGAAACCACCATGATCACTACCACCCACGACAACTGAGCCCTCCTAGACCAAGGAGAATCAGCAGCCCTGATCCTCCCCGACGTTTCTGCTGCAATTGACACTGTAACCCACCACACACATTGAAATACAAGGAAACTCCCTCTAATGGATCACCTCCTTCCTCACTGGAAGAACCCAAAGAACCAATCTCTCCCTCCATCTTCAAAACAGAAGAGCATCCTCTGCAGCCTCCATTCTGTTCAGCACCTACATGACTCCTCCCTGGCCAACATCATCAGACCCCATGAATTAAAGCTCATATCCTACGCCTATGACCCCAAGCTCATCCTCTCACTATCAAAAGATGCCTTCACCACAAGGGCCAACTTCTGCAGGTACACGACTAGCATCACCGCCTGGATGAAAGACAACTGCCTGAAACTCAACACAGACAAAACGGAAGTACTAGTCTTCGGAAACAAAAGGTACTCCTAGAGCGACTCCTGGTGGCCTTCCAAACTAGGACCCACGCCCACCCAGACAGACCATGCCTGCAACCTCAGAACCATCCTGGACACCAAGATCATCATGAAAATACAGATCAGCCCAGTCTCTTCCACATGCTTCCTAACTCTTCGCATGTCCCGCAAGATCTTCACATATCTCCCCGTCTGCACCAGACAATCCCTGACTCAAACCTAAGTCAACATCCTGCTGGAGTACAGCAACGCACTCAACGTGAGAATCACCTCCAGCTCCTAAAAAGACTACAGACAATACAGAATTCCGCAAACAAACTCATCCTTGATCTCTCCAAGCGAACCCACAACACCCCCCACCTCAGCCAGCTCCAATGGCTACCCATTCAGAAGCGAAGTTACTTTAATATGCCGATCCCTATCTACAAATCTCTGCACAACCAAGGACCTGCATACATAAACCACAGCCTTAACTTCCACCAACCAGCCAGAAACCTGAGCTCCACCTCCTTTTCCCTCGCATCTGACCCAACAGCGGAGGACGTTCCTTCTCCTACCTCGTGGGCAAAGCCTGGAAGGGCTACCCCTTCACCTTCGGACCCCATTCACCCTGCACGAATTCAGGAAACGACTCCCAGCACCTGGATACCCTCACTGGTGATTTACCACACTTTATAAGTCAGGTTTGACTGAAAGATGTACTTTTATCTTTTTCTTATATATGTCTACTGTAGGAGCTTGTCTTAAGGAAGTTGGTAAGGTGTTCCAAGCCTTGACTGCCAGGAAAGAAAACGAGCGGCCCCCCTTCCTGCACTAATGATCTTGGAGAGTTTGCAAAATGCCTAAAGTGTTGGGGCACAGTGCCCATGTAGGGGTGTATACCTTAAAACTGCCATTAAGGTAAGCCGGTCTCTTAGTAGGCCAAGCCCTGAAGGTAATAAGCTGGGACATATAAAGAATTCTCGTCTGAGAGCCAGTGTAAATTTCTCAATGTCTGGTTCTGCGAGTGTATGCGTGGCAGATTGATAATTAGCCTCACCACAGCATTCTGAATACTCTGCAATATGTTGAACAGTCTGGTTGGAGCCCACAGGTAAAGAGCATTTGAATAATTCAACCTGGAGGTAACCAGATTGTGTACAATGGTCTTCCTGGAGTCCTTTGGGAGTTAATGATTTCATCATGCCACAGCATTTGCCTACAACTTCCTGAATCTGAGGTTCAAAGAACTGATCTTGATCAAACTTAACTCCCAGGTTCCTTTCTACTGTGGATGATGCCGGAGGGTTACCCAGTTCTGAAGGTCACCAGTTTTGTAAGTCCAGGGAATGGAGTCCCGAAGAGGAGCATCTCAAATTACTCCCCATTAAGTTTGAGACAACTCTTCTTCATCCAGTATGCTACTCTATTGAGGCAGCCATGGAATTTTTCGGTGACTAAGCCTTTTATCTTATTGCAGGAAAGCATCAGCTGGGTGTAATCCACGTAGGAGACAATCTTAAAGCCCCATGTTTCAACTACTCCTGCTAATGGGGCCATATAGCTGCTAAACAGTGATGGATTCAGGGCTGAGCCCAGCGGGACACTGAACTACAACTGCCGCTTGGAGGAGAGGAAAGATGTCAGGTAGACAGCCCGATGTCTTGTTAATATTGATGTTGATATATGCAACGATGCGTGTATGTTTAAAACCAAGACTGAATCACTGTTGTCGAAATCTCCAGTGATGACTTCTCCATCAACCCAGAGTAACAAATACATGGTCAGGTAGGCCCTGCGACCTAGGCCTGTGGCTACTGATTGACATGTCACAGGTGGGGTGGCACGTACCAGCTCTACAAACAAACTAGCACGAACAACCCAGATTAATCCCACAGATAGGCAGCAACACTACAATTGTCCCAGGAGATTAGCCCCAACAAAAGAACATATGGCTGGAGTGATGCAAGAGTTCCCAAAACACCATAAAGTTAGATGCCATATGAAGTTGGGAACACTCAGCCAATCAGAACACAGCGCACACACAGTACACGCAGTGATCACGCGATCCTCATGCTGGGCATCTGGACACTTCACCCACTGACACTCATTGTGTCCATGCAAGGTCGAGACCCACCTGCATTCGCTATCAGGTGGCTTGATTTACAGCTCCATGACTAGGCCCACATTCCTTTTTAGGTTTCGCCTGGCGATCCGCTGCGCAGCAGCGTTCGCGCAGGCGAAATCTTTTGAGAACAGTCTGGGGCTTTGTTCCGCCTCTCTGTTCCATTGGCTAGCTCCATAAATGGAGGCTAGCCATTGTAACAGAGATGCGTCACTCATTCCTCGAGCAGATTCGTGGGCGTTCCGGCGATTTTTACTCATCCCCCCCATTTTCGTGCGTCATGCGGCGGTGGGCGGATGTTTTTTTTTTTCGTATCGGCATGTTGGTTTCATTTCCAACGTGTGCTTTGCAGGGGTGGGCTGCGCGATTTCACTTTCCAAGAGTTGCTAGCAGGTAAGCGGCATATTTTACTACTTTTTTTATCCCGTTCCAGCCGCCCCTCCCGCTGACGGTGAGCCCGTTCCCGCCCCCTCTCCCGCTGTCCGTGTGCCCGTCCCCGCCCCATCCCGCTGTCTGTGTGCCCGTCCCCCCTCCTGCTGTCCGTGAGCCCGTCCCCCCTCCCGCTGTCAGTGAGCCCGTCCCCCCTCCCGCTGTCAGTGAGCCCGTCCCCCCTCCCGCTGTCCGTGTGCCTGTCCCCCCTCCCGCTGTCCGTGTGCCCGTCCCCCCTCCCGCTATCCGTGAGCCCGTCCCCCCTCCCGCTATCCGTGAGCCCGTCCCCCCTCCCGCTGTCCGTGAGGCCGTCCCCCCTTCCAGTTTGAAATATATATGTTTGTGTCTGTATCCTTTTTTTTAGTACTGTGTATTATGGGTTGCCTTCCTCTATAACTCTTTCATGGGATTCCTCCCTCCCCCTTCCCACCATTCCTTTTTCTTACCTCACACCCTGGCTCGTTTCTTCTCGTTTTGCTGTTTCCTGTTATTCTGCGCGAGGCATTTTTCGCAGTTTACTTTCTCACTGTGGACTATCTTCACAAATGTGCATTGGGTATGCTACGTACGCTCGATGGATGGACAGGGAGGCCGCAGAACCCGGGGAGTCATGGATTTGGGGTTCCAGACTACCTGCTTGTGACCCGAACTGCTGTGTGCGTAACTTGGATGTAATCTATGGGCTGAGTCGTTATTAGACTTGAATTTGTACAGAATAGGCACGATCAGGACCGGTTATTTGGAGCACGTGTATTAACTAGCACATATGCAGGCTTTATTGCTGCAGTGCAAATCCAATGTTTGTGCCGTAGTAAAGCTGTGTCTTCTGGAACCAAATCACTGCTGTTCACTGTGGCCTATGCAATGGGATTGTGCGTGTCGTCTTAAATGTCTGCAATGCACTTGCAGGAAGATAATGCAATAAACCCTACATGGGAGAGGAATACTATTTTTAATGGAGGGCGGGTCATAATGACCCACGAGACTTTGTCTCCTGAATCGTCATGCCTTCCCACACACTGAGTATATACATGTTGTACTCTGCGCATCTGTGTAAATGTCATGAGGATTTTCAGAGTGTATATGCCACTAACCAGGTTTCAGACACAGACCTATTCAAGCAGCAGGTGCTCTGCTGTGGGGTACTTGAGGCTGAAGATGCAGCAGAGGTAGGCAAGGCTCGAGCCAAATGCGTGGCTCTAGCTGAGCGGGAATAACTTTTGGACCCCCAAGCCCCAAATGATTTAACTTTCAAGTGGCTTAGCTTGCTGCCCATGAACCTCATTCACCAGGAATTCAAGACAAAGTATGAACCTATTGATTTAAACAGGAGAGTAAGAAACCCATCTACCTCAATACTGACAAACCTATCCAGCGCTAGACTGCTTTTATCTTTATCCTGATGTATTTATTTTGCCCCTGTTGTAATTATTTACCTTTATGTGTATTGTGGGTACCAAAGGAGATGTAGTGTGGTAGGTGATAATAAATAGCATGTGTATGGTTTGTGGTGTGTGGGTATGGGTGAGGAGTTTGAATGAATTGGATAGCGGGGCCAAGTTCCTAGTCGTTTGTCAGTTATTGGGTATACGTTTTTTTTTCTCTGTTTATTGAACTGTTTACATAAGGTATCAAAGTATATTTGAATAATTTGTATTAAATACTTATACATGTATGTACTTGTACTTCTATTATTGATGCTATTCGCATTTGTGTGGCTTGGTTATATTGGGGCTATAAATCCCAGACAATAGCGAGATAATCCGCACCCAGTTATCAGTGGCAGGGTTGTTATCGTTCGTTTGCTCCTTGCTCTGCCTGTTAACATGTTGGCTCCCCCCACCTATAAATTGTCAGGGCTGAAGATATGCCCAAGCATTTTGGAACCAGTGTGCACCCCCTCTTCCCACACACAATAGGTAGCACTATACTGTCTGACGTTTACCAGCTGTTGCGATGTGCGTAGGGATCTGTAGCCGCATACTGCAGTCACAAGTCAACGGCTCACTATTCCCAGAGTCAAAAGTGTGATTGTATAAAAGGTCCGAACTGGCTCAAGGTGTCACACCACTAGTGAGACCACTTGGTCACTGTTACTTTATCAAGTCAGTTAGGCTTGTGCAGGTTCCTGGGTACCAGTGCTCATAGAAGGTATTCTGGGAGTTGTTTTCGTTTGAGTGGCAGGCCGGATACCAATGGTTTGTTCAGAATAGCCAAGCACTGGAAACATGGCTGTGCTTGCTTCCCTGCCCCCTGGCTGTGCTTGCTCCCTGGCTGTGCTTGCTTCCCTGCCCCCTGGCTGTGCTTGCTTTCCTGCCCCCTGGCTGTGCTTGCTTCCCTGCCCCCTGGCTGTGCTTGCTTCCCTGCCCCCTGGCTGTGCTTGCTTCCCTGCCCCCTGGCTTTGCTTGCTCCCCCGCCCCCTGGTTCCCCTTCCCCTGGCTGTGCTTGCTCCCCTGCCACCTGGCTGTGCTTGCTTCGCTGCCTCCTCGCTGTGCTTGCTTCCCTGCCCCCTCGCTGTGCTTGCTTCCCTGCCCCCTCGCTGTGCTTGCTTCCCTGCCCCCTCGCTGTGCTTGCTTCCCTGCCCCCTTGCTGTGCTTGCTTCCCTGCCCCCTCGCTGTGCTTGCTTCCCTGCCCCCTCGCTGTGCTTGCTCTCCTGAGTGGGTGTGTGTGGCTCTGGATGGGTGTGTGTGGCTCTGGGTGGGTGTGTGTGGCTCTGGGTGGGTGTGTGTGGCTCTGGGTGGGTGTGTGTGGCTCTGGGTGGGTGTGTGTGGCTCTGGGGGTGTGTGTGTGTGTGGCTCTGGGTGTGGCTCTCTCCGTGTGTGGCTCTCTCCGTGTGTGGCTCTCTCCGTGTGTGGCTCTCTCTGTGTGTGGGGGTCTGTGTGTGGGGGTCTGTGTGTGGGGGTCTGTGTGTGGGGGTCTGTGTGTGTGGGTCTGTGTGTGTGGGTCTGTGTGTGTGTGGCTCTGTGTGTGTGTGGCTCTGTGTGGCTCAGTGGTTAGAGGCGGCAGACCCGGAAGCTGAGATCGGCCGTGGACCAGGGTTCGATTCCCCGCCTCGGCGGGTCTCGGGCTCAAAAATTCCACGGACTCGACAATTCTCGCTCCGGTGCCTACTCGACTCACGGGGTCACACTCTGCGACTCTGGGCAATAGCTTGCTTAATCTCCACTACGGCCCCTCGCGGCGGGATGCCTGGCTTTCACCTTGTGGATACCCTGCCGGGGTATCTCACAGGGGAATACCAGGACGGGTTCCCTAAGCAAGCGCCTTGATACCTTCGGGTGATACGTGCGCTATATAAGTCGCAATACAATACAATACATGTGTGTGTGTGGCTCTGTGTGTGTGTGGCTCTGTGTGTGTGTGGCTCTGTGTGTGTGTGGCTCTGTGTGTGTGTGGCTCTGTGTGTGTGTGGCTCTGTGTGTGTGTGGCTCTGTGTGTGTGTGTGGCTCTGTGTGTGTGTGTGGCTCTGTGTGTGTGTGTGGCTCTGTGTGGCTCTGTGTGTGTGTGGCTCTGTGTGTGTGGCTCTGTGTGTGTGACTGTGTGTGTGGCTCTGTTGGTGTGTGTGTGTGTGGGGGGCTCTGTTGGTGTGTGTGTGTGGGGCTCTGTTGGTGTGTGTAGGTCTGTGTGTGGGTCTGTGTGTGGGTCTGTGTGTGTGTGTGGGTCTGTGTGTTTTTGTGTGGCATTTGCCAGAGATTAAACTATTGGCATTGTAAATGACAATGCCATTCATTTATCTGTTTTCAAAACCAACACAAATACAAATGTTGTCATTTACAATGCCAATAGCTCAAACTTTTCAAAAGGCGAAACCATTGCATTGTAAATGCTTGTTCTAAACTAAGATCAAATTGTTTTATGGTGCTCCAAAGACTGTATATAATGGCACTTAGAACAAATGTATGTGTAGACAGTCCTCAGATCCTTTTCTGTGACTGTTTCTCGGCCGCAGAATTTAGTTAAACCAACTTTTCCTGTTATGCCAACCGCCTCGCCTTGTTTTTTCAAGATGCATTCACATTCCAGCATTAGTCTTTCAGTCAAAAAGGACCTTAGTCAATGCTATGCTTGACCTCTCACTCATATGACTGTCAGACAATGTAAAAGAATCTGGTGAGAAACATTTTCAAAGGCAGCCAAAAGAGCAAACAGTACCCTCTGTGCTTTATTGCCCTGGTCAAAGTTGGTCCCGAAAAAATCTGTGACTTCCGGAAGAGCCACCTCTGTCCCGAAGTCTGACCTGAAACCAGACTGTGTGTAATACATATTTCTCCTCCAAATGGCCAACGGCTGTTTAGTCACACGTTTTTACATAATTTTTGAAAATGTTGGAAGCAGGAAATGGGCTTTTAGTTGGAATGGTTGGACTCATCTTCCTAACATTCTTTAGCAGTGTACCAGAGCCTTCTACCATCTGGCAGGCACCAAGGCTGAAGCCAGAGAACTATTTAATATTTCTGTAACCATCAGGCTAATCACCAGCCCCAAGGTGTTTAAAAACCAGGCAGGACATGAATCCAAAGGCAATCTTGAGCTGCATCTGGCCAAGAACTGACCTTTTTCCTCCACAGCAAGAGGGGTGAAAGAGAGGGGACAAGCAATATTTATAGGGTAAACTCCTACGGTTGCTGGCTTCTTTGCCTCAGAGACTGGCTTAAATTGGCTGTAAATGTTCTGGATCGCATCAGTAAATAAATATGTCAGAGAGTCACAAAGAGTTTGAGAAGGAGGGGCATGTTGCTGATAGTTTCTAGATGCCAAAAATGTTTAAACTATTTTAAAGATCTCTCTGGGTTCATTAGAAGCTTTGGATATTTAAAGAGAAAAATGACTAGCCCTTAAGGACTGGAATGTTTTTCCCGAATAGCAGCGGAATGAACTTAAACGCCACTTTATCAACAGCATTGCAATTAGTCCTCGAGATATGATCGAGCCTTTTACAATTGCTCATGCACTCCCTTAGCTCTTTGTTGTAACCATGCGGCAGATGGTTTAGCCAGTTTCCCTGAAGACATTTTAAAAGTGCGCTATCTTATCCAACGCCACCCTAATATTGTTGTTCAGTGTATCCAGATCTTTCTCAGGGTCACATGATAGTCAAAAGGCTGTCTGAAAGTGCTTTCTTTGACTTTATCCCAGGACCTTGTTTAGTCAACTCCTGCTGGAAGGCAGCTACTAGGCCCCTGACCAGATCAATGGCAAACGCAGATGAGTTTAAAGAGAGTCACAGTTGGAAAAGATGATGTCCAATTGGTGACGCTCTGTATGCCTAGAGCTCACTGATCTAAGGGGTAGATTAAAATCCTTCATGGTACTTGAAGCCTGACCTGCTGCGTCACTGATGTCATCTATAAGCATGTTAAAGTTCGCCAAGACTGTGAGGTTAGCATATTTTAATGAGGCACTGCTGATGACATCAGCCACTTTATCCATGAAGTTACCCAGTTTTCTCGGGGGTCCATAAACCAGGACACCCAAGAAGGAGAAGATCTCAGAGATTTGAATAAAGAGGAGTCCTTCCATCGAGTTTATTAGCCCAAGCCTGCTCACAGTCGCCGAAAATGCAGAGACAAGCATTTGCAATGCAACAGGTCTCGCATTTACGAGACTTTGAACTATTAGCACTGTAAATGTTAATAGCATAAATTCTCGCGAATGCAAGCCATTTTGAATTGCAAATATTGTTTGTTTACAAGCGCTACATGCCGCACTTGCACGTAATAGAGGTCACACCCTTGTTTAGACAAGACAGAGCTAAAGAAAGGTGCGTGGCCTCTATTAAGTGCAAGTGAGGCATGAGGTGCGTCGAAACAACCCACAAAAAAATATTTGTAAAGCAGCAGGTGTCACATTTGTGAGAGTTTAAGCTATTGTCATTTACAATGCCAATAGCTCAAACTCCCCTAAATGAGAGACCTATGGCATTCCAAAGAAGCGGCCGCCATTGTCCCGGATGCTTGGAAAGCGAAAGTGCACTTGGCGCGCTGAGTGTTGCTGCAAAGCGCATTGTGTCTCCAGTAAGACAAAACTCACTAAAGAAATAGTGCTTGCAGACTAAATAACACAGACGGTGTAACTACAGAAGTAACAAGCCATGAACATCAAAACTAATGAAGGTCTTTAAAACGAACACCGACAAAACTGGCAAAGCTGTTTACACAATCTAAAAGGCTCCATCAGCAGAGCATGTGAAATCACACGGAGAGTAAACATTGTACACTAAGACCTTGAAACCCTGCACCTTCGTTTCACAAAATTTAAACTGTACCGGAAACTTAACAATAATCAACGTAACAGAGAGATTTACCTGGTTCTGACTTCAGTGTTACTTGTGATTGACACATCTTTGACTGGTGAGGAGGAGATAAGACACCTGTTTCTGTGGTGCATACATGCAGAACGTTAGTAGGACTACACGAGCACAGGACACATATATATAGGGGAACTACATTTGTCAATTGGGGTTGTACTAACCCATACCCTAATCTGTCACTTCACTGTAGAATTTAAATGTCCCTATTAGTTATGTGAATATACACTGGCACTCTTTACGGCACTTCCGCAGAGCTCATCCTGGTATATCTACACATACCCATACCCAGTACAAATGCCAACATGTACAGCAAACAGCAGCCTCTTAGAGTGTGTGTTATACTGTGCCACATTCACAAACTTGTAATCTTGTTTTCTTGATAGAAATCAACTGGCCTACAAATACCAGAATGCACATGTACATTCTCAACTAAATGCGTCACGCACACATGAATATGGGACTCTTAAGAGCTCTATATTACTGGCAACCAAGTGACCAACCCCTAAGCCATATGGCGATGTGAGCTACTCTGAGCTGTTTGATTACCAATGTAAAATAATCTACTAACCTCCTGGCATTGGCTCTCTGCATGGCTTGTAATGTCTGTATGTCAATCAGGACCTGTTTTCACACACTTTGCTGCTGCTCAAACAGTGCTGGAATCTCTGGACTGTGGGATATTCAGATTTGTGAGGCACACTGGAAACGTATTGCCAACCATGGTCTCCTCTGCTCCCACTCCATGCAAACCTCGAGGATGGCGGGTCACAGCAGGTCATCCAGGCACTGGTGAAGTCATTAATCAGTCCAGGCCTGGTATCCTGATGCCCAATGTTAGTTCCCCTTGCCCAGCTCAGCAACTGAAGTGTGCGGCAGCGGCTTAACGCTAAATTGATGGTGCCCGACTGCAGAATATGCGAAGAGACTCACCAGTTCTTCCATATGTTACAGATTGTTTAGGCCTAGATAAATGGGACGCCATACAAGGTGTGAGGCCAGCAGGCACAGCCCTAAGCAGAATGCTAATAGGAGGAGTTGGAGTGCTGTGAACCATGAACACCACATGTCGCTGGCAGTTGTAGACAGCAAAGCGAAAGAAAAGTTTGCGTTTTTACTTTTTCCTCACATGCCTTTACGTTACATTTGCCTGTGGTCTCACAGCCTACCTTGCCTACGTTTAGCAATGATCCAGCCCTCATCTGGAATCATCCAATAAGAGGGCAAAGACAGGCTGCATCAAGCAAGGGCATGGATGATTGGATGCGCAAACCCTGCTCTGTTTATTCACTAATTGACGAGGGCCGAGACAATCACAGAATACAAATACACACTCATAATGCCGGAACAGTAACGCGGTGGTGGGCCAGTCAGTGAAAGCGGTGAGCCAGTCTGTGGAGACATATTAGGAATTCCCTCAGGCAGTTATATTCGCAGGTATGTTTATTTTATTTTAAACACTTATCCGAACTTTTGACCGCAAAAGAAGGAATTTATACTCCCGGTCCTCTGAATTAACTGCCAGCACCGGCACAAATTAAGCACTGAAAATGTGTTTCAAACTGGGCATTTCTTACGTAGTCATTGCTCCTTATTTTTTTTAATAGGCTACTAACATCACACCAGTCCATGCACACTCCTGCCCGGTACCGTATCCCAACCACACATACAGCGCACTCCACTCCTGCACCCCAGAAATCCTCAGCCAGGCCAGGACTGCAGGTGTAGTCTTAATATCAGCACTACATCAACTGTGCAAGGGCAACCAGTCAACATGTCACATGCACAACCAGCATACCACCAGCACAGCCGCCAGCTTCTCACAAGGACAGTCAACATGTCACACACACAGCTAGCATGTTACGGGTGCAGAGAAGGCAAGTCACAGGTGTAGACACAGCATGTCACGGGTGCAGACACAACCCTCTTCTCACAAGTCAATTGAAAGCCGAGATTCAGGGGTGCAAGGACAACCAGCATCTCGCAGGTGCAGACCTAGAGAGCGCCTCACAAGTGCTGCAAAGCCTAGATCTCACAACTGTAGGCACAGGCAACATCTCAATTTCCAGCAAACCTTCACAAATGCAGAAGCAGAGAGCATCTCAAAGTGCAGAGACAGCTAGCACCTGACAGGCGCAGAGACAGCTAGCACCTGGCAGAGACAGCTAGCATCTACTAGCATCCTGCACATTGATTTATATACTTGCATAATAACGCCCAAAACCTTAAGAGAACATCAGGCCAACGAATGTTGTTCGCAACAGCACATGAACCCATCCGCCCAACACCGGACATTTTGCAACTTGCTTTTCTATGGTGTATGCATAATTATACATTTGCCACACTTGCCCCATACCATCATCTCCTGAATATTTTTCCTTTTCTCGCAAAATTTAGCCAACCCTGCCACTTAGACTATAATAAAGTAAACAAACTAAACCGTTCACAGAAATTACCCCAGTAAAACAAGCGTCTTCAAATAGGTCGTGCCTCCAATTCTCGCAAAATTTAGCCAACCCTGCCACTTAGACTATAATAAAGAAAAACAAACTAAACAGTTCACAGAACTCACCCCAGTAAAACAAGCGTCTTCAAATAGGTCGTGCCTCCAATTCTCGCAAAATTTAGCCAACCCTGCCACTTAGACTATAATAAAGAAAAACAAACTAAACAGTTCACAGAACTTACCCCAGTAAAACAAGCATCTTCAAATAGGTCGTGCCTCCAATGAATGTAGCTGATTCGCCTTCTAAAATGTTCAGTGCTGCACGTTTAAATAGAGCATGCCGCCCTAATTATGCAGCCTTTATGTGAATGAAGGGTGGTGGTGGTGCCAGTAATATGCCTGCTCAATTATCACAGCATGCCGAGAGGCGCCCCACGCTGCTGGAGCACTCAACTGTGCATTAATTATAGTTGAGTGCTCCAGCAGCCTGAGGCGCCTGTTGACATGCTGTGATAAGTGGGTCTCATGCTGTGATAATTGTTGCAGCGCCTGAGGAAGTGAAGACTCCTGCTGGGATAATTGGTCTTGCTGATGGAGACTCCTGCTGGGATAATTGGTCTTGCTGGCGGAGGTGGAGACTCCTGCTGGGATAATTGGTCTTGCGGGGCCTGAGGAAGTAGAGTTTCATGCTGGGACAATTGGTCTGGCTGCGCTTGCGGCCCTGACGTCCAACAAACGTGCACAAGCTGCTCAACCTTGAAGCACGTTCACAGACCTGGGTCGGCTCGTGCCCAGGTCTGTATCGGGCTCGTTCACAGCTGTGACTCCCTTGTTAGGGCTCAAGGCGGCTATAAGTCTCGTTGGCGGCAGGGCTTCGCCCTGCAACGCCAGCGAGACCTAAAAAATCACTGCTAGGCCCCCCCACCTTACTCTACTCTCACAATCTTGGTGCAAGATCGAATAAAGTGTAAGTGATTGCAAGAGCAGAGATGGCAACAGGATTAAGTTCTAAGACAAACATGTACAATTCTTGGTCTGATAGTAGCAACCATATTTCAAGCATATGTTTGACAAGGCCTCGAGCATTTATGAGACAGGCCTTGTTTGACACACCCTTCCTCACAGTCCCCATGTCTGGCCGGTTGTTATTAAGAGATGTAGTAGGGTCTACCAATGTACCTAAGGGCATAGAGAGAGAGGCTGGGCAAGAAGTGCAGCCTGCAACTTTTTGAGCAGAAGAAGACAGGAAACTAAAATTGTATTTCTGCTCAACTCTAAGATGGAGCAAAGCTTCCTTGCTTCACACAACAGCCCCATCACTTCCAAGTTGGACGGAATGGCTGGCGCTGGACGCAGACGGGCTTGTCTTTGGCGGACCACCAGTGCATCCACTGCTCGTCTGCACCACAACCTGCATTTATTGCACCCCCCCCCCAAAAGCTGAATGACTGCTCTAACCTGGTCACAAACACTAGAGCGCGCCTGATCAAAATGGAGTGCCCAAATGGCAACGTTGGGGGGGGGGAGGGGGGGGGGGAGGATAAAATGGTGTCTCTAGACCAAATTATTCTGAGCTCATAGTGGGAAAAAAATATTTCAAAATGAGGCAGAGCGTCCCCATTCAATATAAATGCTTTAAACCCCCGCCAACCTTCCCCAGTATTAAAAAAAAAAACTTTTCAATTTCAGTGTTTGAGTAATTGCAATCAACAGTATAAAAATAGCCATTTGTAAATTGTTTAAGGCCAATCCAAATTGTAATCAGGCAGAAGTTCAGACACAGATTCAACAATTACATTGCAATAATAGCACCCACTCCTAGCACAGCCCTTTGCTAACCCTTCCATTTAAATCACGTCTACAAAATTATACTGATAACTATTTGACAATTCTTGGAAATATCTAAATTAAGCAAAAAAAATTTGCATAACATCTGAAATTCCCAATGATTCCAAGATTGGTTCAAAAGGCCACAGTGCACACCTATTTTCTCGAGCCATAAGTCAACTACTGCTCTAGGACAAATATTACCGCTTCCTGAGCCTGAAGTGCCTTTTCCATCTGTGACCTCATCTCATCACGCTGCTCCAGGCTTTCCCGGTTCTTGGATTCCATCTTCTTTAACACAGTCATGTGGTCTGCAAAGAGTGCCCGCATGTGGCACACCTGAGATGGAAAGACAAAATAAGTAAAAATCAGGTGTGAAGGAAGCGGGCTCTGTATATAATATACCAAAGTGATGTATAGTGTGCACAGAGTAGAGTGGAGTGGAATCCCAAAGGTAGGCAGAGGTAAAGTTAGATCGCGTGGTACAAAAGGGGGTGGTGATGGACGGAGCATCTGAACCAATCAAACACTCACACCCAGTCAACAGATCTGGGTTTAATCCATCACCGTTCTTTAGCCCACTCTGTAACCCCAGTTCAGACATGGCCATATGCAAATCAGTCTGATCCTGTGCCTCATGGGAACAGTCCAGCCGGAACTGCCAAGCCATGCCTTCCCTGGTCCATCACAACCCCCTTTTGTACCACTTTGTTCGCCATAAATTGGCAGGGTATGCTCAGACGTGAGTCCCTTGCTCACTTTGCCACTGGATTCAAGCAAGCCTGGCTGAAGACAGCTGCAATGCCAGAAACCGGTCCTAGGAAGCTTGAATCCGGTCCAGGGAAGGCATGGCTTGGCAGTTCGGGCTGGATGTTCCCATGAGGCACAGGGTCAGACTGATTTGCATATGGCCATGTCTGAACTGGGGTGGCAGAGTGGGCTAAAGAACGGTGATGGATTAAACCCAGATCTGTTGACTGGGTGTGAGTGTTTGATTGGTTCAGATGCTCCGTCCATCACCACCCCCTTTTGTCCCGTAAAGTTAGATAGCACCTTACTCTCGATTTGTGGTAGTGTGGTCGGCAGTAAGGCAGTACCAGAGGACAGTGTTATGCATTTGTTGTACACACTCAGTCAGCAAATGAATTCACACACTCAAAGACTGAACTTCAGAACGATAGTTTTTGTATAAAAATATTTTTAGTTATTTTATTTCCTAGAACCAAGCAAGCCTGGCACAGGTAAGTGATAAATACTTTGTAGTAGATATACAGTTGTAATATAGTTTGGATTGGAATTCTATATGCACTTTGTTTTCCCTTACAGTATTGTTATGAAATGCAATGCTTTGTAAATACAGTACATATACTTTGTATAGGATTTTTAGTAAAATTACAGGTAAGTTACTTTTGGGATTACTTTTCAGAGTGTAGTATACCTGGATACTACACTAGGACATTTCCTGTAAACAGGTCAGTAAAATCGTTTTTGTTAGTTAGTACAATTTTAAAGAATTCCTTTAGGTTCACAGTCAATGTTATCCTATGGAGGAAAATGGTGTTATCGGTTTAAAAGGTAAATATTTTGTTGTGGGAGTTGGTGTTCTGGGTTAGACTCAAAGGTCCCCCAGGGTCAAGGATTATTATTTTTTTTTTTTTTAAAGTTTTATATAGCGCAAACCAGATCTTTGCAGATATCAGAGCGCTTTACAGAGCATACATAACAGGCCATTAGATATGGCGTACTTGTGGGTAATAAGTGGGGTGGGGTAAGCATAGGAGGGAGCATAGTAAAACAGTTACATCAATAATGCTAGTGGTACAAATAGGTGAAGGCATAGACCGCCAGGTAAATCAATAACACAAGTAATACAAACAATCGAAGGGATCGAACAGATAATACTGATCGGTGCAGCGACTTTAAAAACCGACGTCAATAGCTCAAGTGTATTTAGCCATGAGGATAGCTTTTACTTCTTTCTTAAAGAGTGTGATGGATGATATGAGCCTGGTTTCAGGAGGGAGTGAGTTCCAGATCCTGGGTGCCATTCCTGAGAAGGAGCGTTTATAAGTTTTTTCCGTCCGGAATCTTCGAGGTTTTAGCAGAAGATTGTTTGTGCCTCTAGTGTTTCTAGAGCCGGCAGAGATTGTCAGCTTCTGGGTGAGGTATCCTGGTGAACTCAGGTGTACAGCCTTGTGTGTCATGCAGGCGATTTTCAGATGTATTCTGGCTTCAAAAGGCAGCCAGTTCAGGGATTTCAAGTCAGGGAAGATATGCGAGTGTTTTTTTGACCCAGTGATGAGTCTCGCTGCAGCGTTTAGAGAAGCTCTTAGGGGTGCAGTAGTAGTTAGAGGGAGACCGCAGAGAGCGGTGCTGCCGTATTCTATTCGAGGAATGACTAGTGCTTGTACTGCAGTTTGGAAGTCTTTGGCTGGGAGGAAGGGTTTAAGTCTCCTCAGGGTATTGATTTGGTAGTTCGCTCCCTTAGTTGCCTTGCTGATATGTTGCTGCATGTTGAGATTGGTGTCGAGTGTTATGCCTAAAGATTTTGCTGAGTCCACGATGGTGGGTTGGACATTGAATGCAGTTAGGTGTTTAAGCCACAGTTGAGTGGTAGAGATCTTCGCGGGAGGTGAGATCAGAAGGAATTCTGTTTTCAGGGCATTGAGTTTGAGATGATTATCGGCAAGCCAGGATTGGGTGCTTCTGATCGTTGAGTTCAGGAGTAGAATGTCTTTGGGGGATTGTAATTTGAGATATAGTTGGGTGTCATCGGCGTACATGTGAAAGAGTGCATTGGATGCTTGTAGCAAGGTGGTGAGAGGTTCCATAACTAGGTTGAACAAAATTGGGGATAGGGAGGATCCTTGAGGGACGCCTAACGATACCGGTATTGGCGAGGACATCAGGTTGTTGCTTTTGAATTTCTGCGACCTGTTGTGAAGGAAGGAAGTGAACCACTTGAGAACAGTCCCAGATAGACCCATTCTTGTGTTTAAAAGTTCGAGTAAATTCTCATGTTTGACGGTGTCGACTGCTGAAGAGAGATCAAGAAGGATGAGGAGGCAGGTATCATTTTGATCTAGGATTTGAAGGGCGTCGTCTATTATGTGAGTCATAGCAGTTTCTGTACTGTGTCCTGCTCGGAAGCCTGATTGATGAGGGTTGAGGAGATCAAACCGATCAATGTGTTTAGTCAATTGTAATTGTGCGCATTTTTCCAGGAGTTTGGCGAGAGTGGGAATATTGGTAATGGGACGGTAATTGTTTAGATCAGATGGGTCGGCTGTAGGTTTCTTTAGTAGAGGTGTGACTTGACCAACTTTGAGGGAGTCAGGGATGGTTCCTTGTTGAAGTGAGCTGTTGATAATTTTAGTCCAGAGTGGAAGGAGCAAAGGGGTGAAGTCTTTGACAGCGTTAGCAGGGAGGGGGTCCGTGAGGTGATTGGAAGGTTTCAAGGTGCTGAGCAGTTTGCCAATTTCCTCTTCAGAGTAGGTGTCAAAGGATGACCATGTAGCATTGTTTTTTGGATCATTGGGTGCTATGCAGTGGGGTTTGGAGTAAAGGCTTGTGTCAATGAGGAGATCACTCTTTATGTTGTCAGTTTTTTGGATAAAGAAAGCAGCGAATTCTTCACAGGTGGGTGCTTCGCGCCTAGTGCTGGGTGGTTGAGATTGTTCCTTGGATTGAGTTCTGATTAGCTCAAACAGTTTTCTCGGGCGGTTTTTTGCTTGGTCGAGCTGGAGGCTGAAGAAGTCTGATTTTGAGCGCTTTATTTTCCTGAAGTAGGCGTTTCTCTTTTCCTTCAGGGTTTTTAGGTGCAGTGCAGAGGGAGCTGATCTCCAGGTGCGCTCTGCCATTCGCATGGCTCGTCTATCCTCATTGAGACTCCCGTCGTACCATGGATTGGAGATTTTAGCAGAGGCTCTTTTTAGCTGCAAGGGTGCAGCCTCATTAATTATTGAAGTCATGGCGTTGAGATAGTGGTCAGTCAAGGATTGGACGTCCGTGGCGCTGGTAGGAGGGCGTAGGAGGTCGCAGCTGCTAGGGGGTAGGGAGTTTGGGTTGAGTTTTTTCAGGTCTCTTTTCCAGACTTTAGGCTTGGAGGGGTGCACAGTGTTGAGTTTGACCTTTTCATTTATGAAGAAAGTGACAATATGATGATCTGACCAGTCACAGGGTTGGATAGACTCAAGTTGGATAGCGTCCTCTTTGGAGATGATAAGGTCGAGGATAGAGCCTTTCTCGTGGGTCGGGCTGTTGCATAATTGTTTGATGTCAAGAGCGTTGAGGAAATTTTTAAGACTATTTACCACCGCATCATTGTGGTCGTTCCAGTGGAGGTTGAAGTCACCAAGGTATATTTGGGTGAGCTGTCGTCCGGAATTGGTTAAGATCATATCCATGATTTGTTGGGCGAAGGTGAGGTTGTCCCTGGGTGGGTGGTAAATGCCGTGAAGAGAGCATATCGGTTTGCCCTCACTGATAATATCGAGGCAGATGTATTCACAGGAGGTTGGGGAGGGTAGGGAAGGTGCGGTGATTTTCAGAACAGAAAGGTTGTTCCTGTATATGCATGCGATTCCACCACCTATCTTGCCAGACCTGTCAAGTCTGGTGATGTGGTAGTTGGGGGGAACCAGAATGTCCATTATAGGTGTAGAAGATTCGGTTAGCCAGGTTTCAGTTAGAATGATTAGGTCAAGGTCCAATGTTAGGATGAGATCAGCGATGGCGGAGGAGTGTCTAGAGGCCGATCTGCAGTTGAGGAGAGTGCATTTGAGACGTGGTGTGTCAAGGGAAGTAGAGGGTACTAGTGAGAGGGGGACTTTTCTAAGGTTATTAGGGACGGAAATTCTGTTGTTTAGTGTGGGGGGTCTACGGGGATTTGAATGTATCGTGGGAATGGAGAGGTGTGTGGCGGTTGTGTTCTTTAGGGGAGCTGGGTCGTAGGAGCGGAGGAGGGTGAGTGTGTCGAGGTCGGAAAGAGGGTTGCGTGAGCGACGGGGGCGGTTGTTGCGATTGTGGATAGGGATCGCGGTCCAGTGTGGGGGTTGTAGAGTGGGAGAGTCATCCGGAAGGGTGGGGGGCAAGTTGGGAGGGGGGGTGGTGGTGAGTGAGGGGTGTCTGGGGAGTGTGCAGGGTAGTTCTTTGATGGTGTGCATGTCTTCCTTGATGGTGTGAATGTCTTCTTTGAGCTGGAGGAGGGTGGACATAATCTTGTCCAGCGTGGGATAAGCCTTGGTGTTGGGGATGGGCATCAAGGGTGCGTGACTGAACTGAGAATGAGCGTGCGGGTGGGGGGGTGGGTTGGTGTTCGAGCAGGGCTCCGTGGTGTCGGTGTACGGGTTGGTGTTAGAGAGGAGGGAGGGTTTTGGAGGGATGGGTGTGGATGAAGTAGGGAGTAGGTTGGTGGTGCAGATGAGGGCGTTGGTGACAGGCGGAGCGAGCCGGGTGGAAGTTGAGTGTAAGTTAGTGGTGATGGGGGAGCAGATAGGGTAGTGGGGGCTGAGAGTGGGAGGGGAAATGGGATTGGTAATGGTTCTGTTGTGGGGAGGGGGATGCACTCTTGTTACACCCTCAGCGGCACTAGGGCGGCCAGGTGTAGAGTGCCGAGGCCCAATGTTATCCAATGGGGAGGAGGGGCCTCCGGTCAGTGGCTGCTGATGAGCAGGCCATTGGGTTGTGGGAGCAAAGCTCCTGGAATTAAGCTCAAGGCAAATGGGGGTTTAGGCCAGCTCAAAAGTTGCACCCTCATCGGCACTGGGGCGACACTAATACTTACACAGCTGGCTGGTGCTCTTTCTTCTGGTGTAACCCATTACAAACACATCAAAATGATCTTCCTAATAAACCTCAGCCACATAATTATATGCAGGTGATTCAGGTTTAAAGAAGCAGACTGTGAAGGAATGAAAAGAGTGAGATGCGGGACTACTTTCCCCTGCCGAGAAGAAAGGTCCACAAACCAGATTAGGTTGTCATCCATCATCGGCAAGACTAAATCTTCTAAAACATTCTGCCACATTAGTAGAAAATCAGTCCCTCGTCCTTCAGGTTGTGATCACAGAGTTCCCAGACCAGTTCATCAACCTCATTATCAGTCTCACCTGAGATACTAGCTGAATGAAGTATGCAAAAACCTTAAAAGGATGATAAAAACCTTAGGAATGAAACCTGCTTGATTAACCCAGTGTGTGGATTACATAAGAAGTATCCATTGCCCTACCAATAAAGTAAAAATTAAAGTCTTTTGGTTGGGGTGTTATGAAGCAGTACCTTAGTACTTTGCAGAGCAAGCAACAACCCTTTCATTGATGCAAACTTAATGAGCCAACAGTGCAGCCAAAAGAATACCTACACTCCTGCAGACACCTGTGAGTGGTCACCAACATTGCTGTGTCTACTCAAAATGACAATGAGGGCCAAAAATAGGAATTCAAATTGAAAGTGTCAAACAGACAAAACAAAACACAGGTAAGATTGTGTAGCCTTATTTAAGCAGACACAAAATGTTACCATGTGCTCACAGTCACAAAATATAAAACCCACATATACTCCGGCACCTTTTATATAGTCATCTTTTTAAAAGCATCTGCAAAATGTTTTTATGCATTCATTTTTTTTTTTTTTTAGAATACCAAACTTTGACATGTTTTAGTACAGGTGTATCGCAAAAGGCTCATGCCTGAAGTGCCTAGTTAAAATAAATGACAGCATGAGGAACAAACCTTTTATTTGGCAGTTAGCCAGGATATTTCATATATAAAATATGCAGGGAAGGAATAGTACCTATAATAAAGAGCATTAACAGAAGATTTTTACTTACGTGGAACCTTGTGTCTGTGGATACCACAAGATCTCAGCTACCACATCTATGCAGCCAAAAGATTTTCAAGTGTCAGATGATCAAGCTGGCTCAGCTATGCAGCTGCACCAGGCTCCCATAAGATGCAGTGTTAGCTGGTTATCACTTTGAACTATTTTGTATAGCCTGTGTTGAGTAACTGGTAACTGATAAAGTGGTCTAAGAGGCCCTGCCATAGTCTACTGTGACAACATGGGTGGCTGGACAAACCATGTGCTCCAACAGGCCCTATCAATTGCACACCTTCATTTATTAACTTGTATGAGAAATGTTCTCAATAGCTTTCTCACCTGCTGGCTTAAGGCTTCCAGATCCTTCTGGCCCTTCAAATAAAAACTTTCTGCACATGCAAGGACAGAATCAAATTCATTACGCTGGGACTGCTGCAAAAAATAAAACAAATGTACAACTTCTTAAATTAGATCACCCAACATCTGACAAAAGCATTTTCTGATACAATACTACATTCACAGAGCAAAGGCACACATATGAAAGGTGTGCCTCTGCTAATATTCACTTCAAGAATATATGTGATGGGGCAATTGCTTTAAGCGTTTCCATTAGAAGAGAGGTGATATGTTCCTCTTAGTCTGTGCACCAATTTGCATCAACCATGTTCTGGGAAAGAGCGCAGAATTCCTGCAGATTTAGTCCACAAAATTGTTGAGGCCTGTGAATTGTGACAGTTTCACAGACGTGGTCACATGTTCACTGAGATTAACAGCTCATTGCCAAAACAACCAACCAGTTGGCAATTAGGCAGCCAACTAAAGAAACGCCCAGATAGCAACATGTTAATCAGAACAAGCATGCAGCTTAATGATCCAGATTTTAGAAGCCTTTGTATTGTGTGGTGTCAATCCATTATTCCAATCGATTGTCTTGTGGGCCCCAACTGTGCATGTCACAAAGAGCACAAATCACTATTTAAATGTGAATCAATTCATGTAAATGTATTTCATCTAGATTTATGAAAACCCAAGTGCTCAAAGCCTATATTTGCTCACTTGAATGAACTGCAATGCTGCTCCTGGTACTAACTTTGGCACCTAAGCAGTGGGAGCAAGATGGAGCGGATACAAGTAAATGTTGATTAACATTTACGAATTGCAACTTATTAGAAGATGTTCCACAAATCTTGAGTAGGGGGGGGGGGTGAAGGAGGAAAATTCTTGAATACTCACTTGAGCATGATAGTACTACCTTTGTTATGTTATGTGTATTTGTAAAGCACACCTTCACCCGCAAGGATATCTAGACGTTTTCAAATGAAGTTACAACAATAGCAAAACTCCTACTGTGCTGTGTTCAATTCCCATAAAATAAAAAGTTTTGAATTGGGTTCAGTATGTGGTCACTTGGGTGACAGACAAATTTTGCCACGGAGATCTTTGTTCTTTTTTTACTTTGATTTTTTTTGGGGGTCTTTTTGTCAAAATTCATTTTATTAAGCATCGAAACCAAAGAATCACAGTGACATCATGAGTACAGTAGGGCGCGCAGGCCCAGGGGTTCCAGAACAGTCCGCTATATGGGTCTCAGTCTCAGACAGCCCTAGGGTCATATCATCCCCCTCTTCAAAGGTGAAGATGCTAAATTGGAGTATCAAAAAACCCTGAGGAAGGTCTTCAAACAAGAACCTAACCTCAACGCAACTCCAACCCCCCCCCCGTCCCGGTTGTGATGATGGTTCACACTGAAACTATATTAAGCAAAAGCAATGATGCAGTGGAAAGCAGACAAAACAATGTTCCTTCTATTCAAACAGCTAGGTTGCACCCCATCATACGCTGGCCTTGCGTGACCTGGACCTGTAAAAGGTGCATAGACCTTACGGAGGCAGGACATACTGCCGAGGGCAAACCTTTGATATTTTTAGGTCTGCCTGTCTTAATTTAAGAGAGACCTGAAAGTGAATCAGAACTTAAGAGGACTCTGCAAACTGTGTAACCTGCTTTAGTACATCATGCCGCTCAGCTGTCAGTATTGAAAGACAAAATAAAAGCTTGGTGCAATAAAACGTTTGAGAAACCCACATCAAGGTTGACTATGTGGATGAAGGAGTAGTGTATCTACTAAGTCACTAATCCAATGGATGAGAGATGTGTGGATGCAGGGAAGAATAAGCAGAGTCAGGGAAATGGTAGCACAAGAGCAGTGGTTGGGGTAAGAAGATCATGCATGTTTCAGAATCTTACCAAGATGCTGGATGCCTTTCGAAGATCTGCACTAAGCTGCACCGCCTCAGATTGACTCTGTTGTAGGGACTTGCATCGACCCACCGCCCTCACATACAGATTATAATAGTGCTGCTGTTCCTGGAAAGCACAAGACATTTCCTTAAGACGTCAGCTTAAATCATTTATTTGATGCACCAAGTACACATCATCATAGGCTTTTAATACAGGCAATTTACTATTAGTCAATTGCAAATTGTTCAAAAATGGTCATGTCTGTTCTTAACAAAGGAACAATTTAATTAAGAGTGCTGTTCACAACGTTTGCGTAGCTTGCTTATGCTTCATTTAGTATTTCTTTTAACTGCGTAAACATAATCGCAACTGGAAAGTTATGCATATTAAAAAATCAATAACTATCCTGCCCCATGTCTGTCGGCGAATGCAAGGCCCACTGATCGCAGGATACCTCACATACTACACTTAACACATTCACTTCAATTAGACCAGGGCTCTTGGGCAGCCAGCCATCCAACTGCATAACACCAACCACCTGGGAACTGAAAGTAGGAATCCAGAGGATTACACATGGTGCTTGTGATTAGGGGACTTAAAGAGGCCAAATGGAAACTTGAAAATTGGAGACAAACCAATGCCAGTTATACTATATTTAGGCCAGCTTGACAGCAAACATCACTTATCTCTGTGAATTTGTTTCACTGTCCCAGCAAAAGGCTCGGATCAATAGGTGTAAACTTTCAGTCTTTGTAAGAAAGGTTTGGTTAATAAAACAATTTAAATTAGGCACAAAAAAAAAGTGTTTAGGGTTTTAGGTGAATCTCTTAAAAGCAGGCTCAAAAATAGCTCCAATGTTTAGATCATTTCATCCCAACAAGACAAATCCTAGGGAAGTGGAGTATCTTCATATTTTAAAAAATCAATAATAAATTAAAATAAGTGAAAAGTTAAATTTGAACTAAGAAGATCCCAGTGATCATTTGGAGAAAAAAAGTTTTCACTATTTCTTCCAAACACCAGGACAACTAGCACATAACAACAACGGGAGCCGTGAAGCATCAGCTTGACAACTTCCCACAGGCGAGACGATCATGCTTCTGCCACTCCTTTTATTCCGACCTAGCTTGAGAATTTGAGACGATTAAGGCATAGGAGGCCATTGGCCTAGTCTATCTGGAGTTCCCAGAATCTATGTGCACTGCAGTTCGAACTATTTGATTGTTACTATTCTTATTCACGGACACTCACAAGAGAAAGGAAGGTCCAATGTGACTATCTGGATTTATTTTCTTAGTGGCACTTGTATACCACACATTGTGTCATTAATATGGTCTTGTAGCAATGTCGACCACCCTGGTGTGTCTACATGTATTCATCACAAATGGGAATATGAATCACCAAATTATATATTTCTGTTACAGTCATAATTGTATTAATCATTTAGTTGTGGGATTCAAGGTTTGGTGTTGGTGAACGCGTGTCTAGAGGATTTATTAACTGCGTTCTTGCAACATTCATTTAACTGGAGTGTCTTCATCCGTAAGCCGCATTTTCAGGAGACATTTGTGGAGAGTTGCGCTCAGCTCTTAAGCCATCTGTGTAGCTGTTGTTCAGCTCCTGGAAGCCACATTTTGTGTGCTGTTTCCAGCTGTAGGGCCTATTTCGATCATATTGAGTTTCATTTCCTACTCCCCCTGTCCAGTTCTGGAAGCTACATCTAGCTACTTGTATCCAGTTCTGGAGGTCATATCTGGCATAGTGTTTCTAGTTCTGGGGGCCACGTCTAATGTTTTGTATGAAGACCTAAAAGCTACATCCAGAATCTCTGAATATTTTACAAATTTTTAGACCCACAGAAGAAATTTATGTTCATTACACAGCGTAACAAAACTATACGGGTGGAAACAGCATATTATGTTGACAGTTGCTTCTATTCATTTGCAACTGGCAACAGCAGGAAACATTTTCAGTGACAAATTCAGACTCCTCCATACAAAAATGAAGAATTTTTACATTTCTTTACTTAGCATATCACCCAGCATATGTTCACTCAGAGATAAGCATGGTATCCAAGGCTGGCAAATTCTGTTTGGGAGGGCAGACCTGTAGCTCTTTATTAGACTATGTGGAAAAGCAGCAGGAAATTAATCTGGCCAAGCATCTCATGTACATGTGGCGTGCTTGCTCTAGTTTTCGGAAGGAGTCGCTAAACTAGTTCTACTCAAACAAGCCACTCCCTATACCAAGCACAAAAGAAGGTAAGCAATGGACACTGGCTAGCAGAGACAGGTCCTGGGTGTTAAAATAAGCTTTTAGTGGCATCCTCAATTCCTCTGGGCACTCAAAGAGACTAAGGGCCCGAGAAAGGGGGTGGTGGGAGAGCACAGCTCACCACCACCAGGCCCTTAGAATCCAACATGGACTTAGACAAATACCACTGGGTGGGTACAGGTGAACCCTAGCACCGAAGATATAGATGGTCTCACTCCACACAATCGTCTATGTGCTGTACAATACTCCACCGGCTCCTATATGATCTGTAAAATACCCCTTTTTTGTGAGAAATGTTTTTTTTGCTTAAGAACAAACGCTACATATCATTCCATGGAATGAAGGCCTATGCTATGACATGGCTATTGCCTCTCAACACATTTGCAATTACTACTGAGCATCTCCGTGGGCAGTGGTGAATAAATGGGTGTTATTTTCCTTTGAGAACATTGCTTCAGAGTAGATAGGACAGTGATGGGGAAAGAGACATCTGTTATTTCTTTGAGGGAAAGCCACAACCAGGTCGTATCTGTTATGAGAAATCGCCTGTAATTGGACTGCTGTGATGGGGAGGAAAGACAAGTTTACAAGAGAGACATTCCTTTTGAAAGGGGAAAGAATGAGAAGATACACCCTCTCTGAATATATACCCATTCTGAATATACAAAAATCAATGTCTATAAACTGGGGATACTAGGAGTAGCTAAAAACCACAGCCAATTAATAAGTCTCATCTCAACGGACCCTTATTCTACAGAAACCTATAATTCAGTGCAGATGTAATCAACCTAATCTGGGTAATGAGATATTAGACCTCTCGCGGGAATAAGCTTGCATCTTTCCTGTATGCATTTTGATGGGTCTGATTTCACAAACGTACCAAATCCTTTTTGGATGTGTATGAAAGATATTCTATAGATGATGCTCAGACCTGTCCTGCCCCCTTCATGTTAAAGATTTGGGGTAAATATGTGTGTGGGTTCAGGGGGTTGATAACATGAGCTGCAAGACATTCTTAGATACTGGCTATGATGGGGTTAGTGGATATGCATAACAACATTGCAAAGAAATGGCAGTCAGAAAACCCCAAAAACAACAACTTTGTGTGAGCGTGGATGTGTGTACGGCAACAGGAAATTATGTACAAAAAAGTATGTGCTCCTTAAGAAGTTTGAACAAACCTGGACAACTTGAACATAGTGTTCATGGTCAAGTACATGTTTATTCTGTCCACTAGACAAGTAGGTCAAATCTCCAATCCCCTTCAAACACAAACCCTTTATCTGTCAATATCTCGGTCACACTATGGATCTGTGGAAAAGGACTGCCTGCCACATATATGTATGTACAAGTTGTTCAAATATAGATACGATTAATGCAAAAACTTCACTATTAGGGCTAGAGCTCAAAGAAATGCAGTGAGCTTGCACTATTGAAAGTGCTTCCAGTATAAAAACATGCATGCAAAATATAACAATTTGAAGCCATTTCTAATGCTCCTAGAATACTCTCTGATTATATGTAAATGCATATGTAAGCATGATAGCTATATTGGTGGTTATTGGTGTAGGAAGCTGGCTTTTTATATAGTATACCAAAAACAGGTATACTGTGCAAAGAGTCAAAGTATTCCCTTATGAGTGGAAAAGGGCTTGCTTTAGCTATCCCAAGGTGCTCTTTTAGGGGTTAGGGGGGTAGAGTGGTCGAGCAGCGTTGGGCTTATAGAGAGGAGTGTTAGACATTTGCAAATGCACACACAGTCAAGGAATCGCAAACATCTCAATAAGGAGATCCACGTCAATTTATCAAAAATAACACACATCTTTATATATATTTACGCACCAGAATCAATACGATCAGGTAAGTACATTTCGAGATAGAAATACTTTTAGGTTTAGGTGCCCTGGCAAGGTCCAAGGCAGCACCAGTAGGTCACCTCCAGTGGCACTAGGGAAGCCGTATGCAGTGGTGCAATACAGTGTCAGATCCCCATGTTAGTCAATGATGCTCTGGTCAGATGAAAAGAGGCTGCAGGTTTGGACTGGGAGGCCAGTCAGTCTGCACCAACAGGGGGTGCTCAGGCCTCACGATGCTCGGGGACATGGGGGCACGTTTGTCCAATTCCACTCGAGCCAGGGGAGAAAGGTGCAGAGGTGTCATGATGCGTCTGGTTTTTCACAGCCAAGTCACTCACAGTCAGGGTGGGGCTGCACACAGAGGCTGCAGGCGGCATCGAGCAGTCCCCTCCTGGCAAACACAAGGTGGACTTCTTCTGTGGAGGGCTGGGGGACCACGCTGGTACCATTAGCCCACTTCAACTCTGGCTTGGAACAAAGGGTGTTAGCCAGCGGGAGGTTTATGCGGTTCAGAGTCCTCAGGGTTCTTTCTGTTCGAACAGATTTTGTTACTGACCTCCTGGGAGCAAAGGCCCTTACCCTGGGGGTCAAAAACTCATCTGTGGTGGCAGGCTGGCTAAGACCAGCCAGTCAGCACTCTAGTAGTTAGTAGGTTTTCAGACGGCACCTCTAACGTACCCTCTAGGTGCATGTATTAATAAATCCCATCACTGGAATTAGGGTGGGTTTATTAATACGAGTAGTTTGATACCAGACATCTTTGGTTTCAGTGAAGTCATCATGTAGCTGGGGAATTTGTTTTCATCGGTGTCCATGGTAACTTGTTACCATCGGCTTCCGTGGTAACTTGTATTGGCAGGAATTGAATTGGCCAGCACAGAGGCATATCTGCTCAAGCAGATATGTCCACACATGCAGTATAGAGCACCCTGCCTTAGGGCTGGAAGGCCTGATGTAGGGGTGAGGTACATATTCTGTATGCAGCATCTGTATGCATGGCACATAGGACTGTGTGCTATGTCATTTTCACTTTTGTCTGCAGCAAGAAACACAGCCTGCAGTGGCAATCTGTAGGGGTTTGGTGAGGGATCCCTTAGGGTAGCACAATACATACTGTAGTCCTTGGGGACCCTCTTTGAGGTACAATTTAATAGAGACTTACAGGGGTGTCAAACGTCTTGTCAGCTTTGGGGAACAAGGGGAACAACTGTACAGTTTTGGGAAAGAGGTCTGGCACTGGGAACCTGGTTAGCAGGAACCCAGTGCATTTACAGTCAAAATTGCATCGAATTCCAGGCAAAAAGTGAGGGTGACCATGTCAAAAAGGGTTACTTTTCTACAGCTGTCTGAAAATAAAATGCATACAAAATAAGCAATTTCCAAAAGAACGTTTTACTAAACTAGTGTGCAAGTTTAAATACCGTTCTTCTGAGACTTATCTCAGTAAAACATGTTTGGTGCATGCAGTATTTACAAAACATATTCTGCTAATAATCAAAAATCAGTGCAAAATCGCTGTAGGCAACATGAAGATTAATTATGGGACAGGTTCTCAAAGAAAGTCACAAGAGTGTACCTGCAGATCTGACGCATTCACAAGTGTTTACAGAATAGGTCTGAATACTATACCTCTAGAAAATGTTTGTTAATTCAATTGTCGCAAGTATACATTTGTATATTTGTTCGCGTGAAAATCTGCTGAGCAATTGCAAGTTCCCTTTCTCTACAGCCACATTCCATTACTCCCACCCAAACTGGAAAAGGTTTTGCTCCCGCCCTGGTCAGGAGTAAATAAGGAGTAAAGACCGATATAATAAGTGCATCAGCATAATTAGAGAAGTTTTTATCAGAGTTCCAATTTAAGCAGAACGCTGCCAAGGCTGCATCATGGCACCAAAAGGGACAAATGAATTTTTACAGGACAGATTACTGAAGCATTGCGTTTCTTGGAAAGGGAGATATTTTCTATAAAAAATACATTCCTGTCTTTTGATTAGACGGTGGTGCTATATAAATTTTCCTTCCCCTCCTTGGGTGCCCTGTGAGTGTTCCACAAAGGAACTAGGGAAAGTCACTAAAATGGGATACTTGCGTGCTGAGAACAGTATTATTCTAACAGTGTTGGATACATACTAGTTGTTTTACAAGATGAAAAGGAAACTGAAAAATATTTCTTTTTTTTAAATGGAACAACTCTTTAGCACAGATTTCTCAAACTTCACCCCATTTTCTTTTCAGGCCAGTGCAAAATTATCTCAAAATCGCCCCAAGCAAAACTACGGCAAATTCAAAATAAAGTCAAGCCTCAATTGATCTTACCTCAGATATGTGGATGACATCTGTCTGAATACAAGCCTCTCTTTGTTCTGATGGGCCTAGATAGGTAGGCAAACCCCGGTTCTGTTGCCAGTCCTGAAGCTGGCGGGAAAGTACTTCAATCACAGTCAGAGTGTTCTCTAGACGATTCTCCAACTCCTGTCGAGGGATAGTGCTCAAATGTTCCCGCGAAAAACTAGAGAGAATCCACAGAATTTAGATCTGAGAAGAATTCAGAATACATTCCTAAAAGCAAGTAAATTCACAAATGTGAGTAGATTTAATGTTTAGTTCTAAAGCTATCCCCTTGTCCACTCTCATCAACGCAAGTGGTGTGCAAATTAATTTGACGGTGTTCCGTTGCACCTCTAAGCGTTTGCAGGCCTGGAAACTTTGAAAGCCAGTTGTTAGTGACTTGGCGCTTCGGTAAGTGTTTTTTTATATACTAAAAAGGATCAAACTCTTTCATCGTTCTCAGCATAGAAATGCAACACTAAAGTTGTAATGTGTGTATAATTTCAGTAATCCTTGGGTTAATGTAGGCACTTGGCCTAGTCATGAAATAGCTTGTATTTTATTACATGTATGGCTGCCTCTCTCCAACCTGCCTCTGAAATATTGGTAGGTCAGGGAAGCAGACAAATGCGATACTTGTTACCAGTTCCAGCTTGTTAGCAAGCAACATTTCAAATGCGGAGCCCATGGAGAGAATTCACACTTCCTTTTTAGTACTTAAGTTTGTTTTTACCTTTTAGAAGAGTGCTACGTCTAAAACTCCTAGACCGTCTCAAGGTGTCACATGACATGATGAAAATGGGCAGATCTGCACTCACATGCAGAAAAGGGACTGAAAGCGTGCAAATCTGTAGAGCAGCCTATCACAAGTTAGCTTTATCACAAGCAAGACTGAGTAACAGTCTCATATGCAACAATCACCTTAAAATCTCATCAGAGCTGGGGCATATTCCGTTGAAGGACAGATTTTTCGTTTGATTGTCTGGTTTCTTTTTAGTCACTACAATGAAAGCTTAGTAATTCTAGGCAATCATATGTCAGGATCGACATTGAGCAATGAATTTGGGTCGGGAATGGGATAGAATCAGTCCCATCAATCTGCATTTAAATGAGTAATCAGGTTAGTGAATCAGTCATGGCTCAAGCTCTTCTTTATCTGATACTCTCCGCCACATCAATACTTCACTACACAATGAAAAGAAAAAGCAGCAAACAAAAATACTTAACAGTCCTATTTTTAAAATGCATATCTTTTTACCATGAAGAGTTCCTTGACACTCATGACAGAATGGGTGCTTATAGTTGCAACTCGATGGCACTCGTTTGATTAGCCTCAAAAAGAGGAATGGCTGAGCAGACTCCCTGGATGCAGTGTTTCATGAGTCCACTTACCCCTCAGCAACGGCTTCATGCAATAATTTTGACATATTAAAATGTGTTAAGCACAAATTATTTTTCACTACCTGAAGAAAATAAGGTTGAGTGGAGACCTGATTGGTCAAGCAACTTTATGAAACTACTTGATTTGTAGATCTGGGGTAATTTGTTGCATTTTTTAGGCTCTGCAATCACGCCCCTATACTAAGTTGGGATTTGTATTCCAGAGTTTGAATGTCTGAAGACCAATTACTATTCTGAAAAAACTTTACATATTTACCAACTCATTCTCTTCTATATTTCACATCACCCCACCTATTACTTTACTTTCTCCTTCCGTCCCTCACTGCCTGCTAAATAGACAGTGGTCTACTCAGAATACATTATCGCTTAATTTGCTAATATACTGATATTTTAGGTACGCATATGCTATGCAAAAGGCTCATTCCCTCTAAGCTGATCCCTATTTTTCACTCTCCAAATGCCATCTCTGCTCTCCACAATGAGTGTGTCCAGGTATGCTCATGGTGGCATAACGCACTACACAAATATAACATTCACTTACTCAACAAATGCATCAATGCCATCTAAAGAGAACATTTCCCCTCATACTCAGAAAGGGTGAACATGGCGAATAACACTGTGCAACGATTATTAAATTGCGCATTAAAAGCACTCATTATTTACAGCAGTTTTGTAATCACAAAAACCTCCGTATTAAGCAACATGAACAATAAAAAAAAACTTGTGGAGTTGTAGATAAACAAAAGCAGCAAAATAGAACCTGCCAATCTAGTTGGACCAAACCCAGCCATATCAGGAATGCAAGATTTATCACTGTTCCAGGTGTTATGCATATAGATCTTGTTGACAAGCTGTACAAAGAATACAGAGTTGCAGTCATTAACTATTACCACCTCTACTTAGAGACAACAAAACTGGCAACGACTAATGGGGATGCATGATTATGAATGTAAATTTATGGTGGCAGTGTTTCATTACTAAGCATGTGTCACTGTTGCACCTCCTAAGGTACAACAGCACCAACAATTTACTCTAAACCGTGTAACACCCATTATCATACTTTAAAGCTTACAGTGCACATAAATTACTGGGAACTTTGAAGTATTATATTAAACAGGATACATTTATACACACCTTAACTGGTTGTTATGGATTGTGAGGGCAGCAACTCTAAGGCTTAATGGGCAAATATTATGGCCTTGGGATCATGAATATTTTGGTGTAAGGCCAGAACTTGCAATTGCAAATTTAGAAGGTGCCCACTGCAACTCTCATGACACTCATTCCAATCACCACACCATACCATATAATTGTGGAAACATCAATAGCTGTGCCTGAAAAGCTATTTTCTTTATGTATGCAAAGAAAAAAAAAACAAGCATGGATTTGTATTCAGGGACTTACTTCCATAGCAAGGAATCAGTTACATCTCCACTGTCTTGCGTGCATGGTTTCCGTCTCACCCCAAGGCTGTCAAAACTAGTCGAGGTATTTATGCTCTTCTCCATAATCATGATAGGGGTCATCCATGTGACAGCACTGGAGCGGGAAATGGGAGTTACATTTGTACCAGCCTCTTGTTGAGGGACTGGAGACCATTCCATTTGCCTAAAGATTTCACTTGCAGAAATGTTCATGCTTTTCTCCAGCAGGTCTAAGGGCGTGAGCCAGGTGACTAAAGCAGATGTGGAGAGTGGGGTCATACGGGTGTTGGATTCTTGCTCAGAAACGGATATTGTCTTACTCGGACACAAACCTGTTAATGCTGAATCGAGATTCACACGCTTCTCAGGTAAATTAAAAGTGGAATCTCTGGTCAGATCACAAGGACTCAGCACTTGTCTGCTACTTTTAAACTTGGAAGACAATGGTGTCGATGGGGGTTCTAGGTTAGATGGCTTCTCTCCAATGCCCGAAGGTAGCACACCACTGTGAAAACCATGCTCTTCTGCCTTTAACATCCGAATACGTTCTGTTGTACACAAAGCAGCTGTAGATTTAGCAACTGTTTCAGCTGTTGTCTTAATGCCCGAAGAGGCTTCATTCCATGCCTCGGTTTGAAGAACTGGAGTTTTGCAGGGTGTGGCTTGAGAAAGGCAGCTGTGTCCCAACCCATTCTCACTAATAAAACGCTCCAAGCTAGCATTCAAGTCCCATTCAGAGAGTTGCAGAATAGTTTCATCCTCTGGAAGGGGAGTAGTTTGTGGGCAATGGAACTCTGGCCCCATAGTTTGCTTTATACTAGGCAAAATACCTGCGTTTTTGATTATTCTGAAAGTCTCCATTTCAATGAATGGGTCATGAATGCAGCTCGTCTGCCTTCGAACACTTCCTTGATATTCACAGATAGTAGAGCACTGAACAGTCGCCTGCTCACTGCAGCCTGAGGGCTCCATAACCTTCTCCCTGCTGCCAAATTTGACCCCAAGTATATTGTCTTCTGAAGAACCAGTTAAGAGTGGGACAGCTTTCCCCTCTTGCCCACTATTAAGGAGGGGGTCTCCATTCACATGCAAGGGCAGTAGCCGACCATTTACCATGCTGCTACTCAACTCTAGTGACTTGTCCATTCCAGAACAGAAGGGTAGAGAATCGTTATCATTTATGATCACGGCTGGCGTCCCTTCACTGATAATGGCATTCAGTGGTGAGCATTCTGCTTCCCCCCTACCACTGGGGTCAAGTACATTCTCATCTCGAACGTCATTCAATGACTGTGCACAACCCACAGTTTGTACGCTTAGCACCCCTTCCTGAGATGTAACTCTACCCATGGTTAGTGCATCCAAGTTCTCCCTTTGGAAGATGAGCTCCTCACTTGTCAATGGAAAAATAGCAGCCAGCAACTCGTCTTGATTCCTCTCAGTCATTGTTCCTGGAGGCCTGGTGCCTATTTGGTTAACACAGCTACTACTCTGGTGCAATGTAGATGTTAAAGAAAGAAAGTGGAAATCAGGGTAAGCACAAACATGTTTTCTAGATGCAGTTTGAGGGTGCCCCTCCCCACTGCCTGGCTCGTCCCAATGATGCTTGATCTGTTCTGCCTTAAATGAAACAGGCAAGGCTTCTTTCTTTTCTTCCTTACAAAGGACAACTCTTCCTTTTTCATTTGTCTCCAGGACTTGATGATTTAATACGCCTGTTGATTCACCAGTTTCAGCAGCAATTCTTCTCCTCTCAGTCTCAAGAGAAGCATGCATTAATGTGAGAGGGCTATGGACAGATACATCACATTGAAAAACCTGTTTGCAATTGTTTTCCAGAGTAGGTGCAGTAGTAGATTCGCTAGCAGTAAAGGAATGTGCATTGGGACACTGGTTGTCTAAACTACAGATCAAAGGTTCCTTTTCTCCTTTGGATAATGAAACTCCAGCAGCAGTGTCCAAATGCAAATAGGTCATCACTGTCTCTTGGCCTGCCATAGACTTAACAGCAGCACTCTTATCTGGACTTAGCTCTGCCATGATGCTTTCACCCTGGTCCTTTGGTTGCAGGTAGGACTCCTTGGTCTCTGGCACTTCAAATGGCGAGACTAGTGATTTGTGTAGAGTTAAATTAGAAGCAAACTCTCCTTTTTGTGTACCAATACTCTGTGGTTCCTTGGGGGTGTTACTTGTGAATTTCGAGTGAAGGCCTATGCTTTCCACATCATCCGACAAAAAAGGTTCACCTTCTGAAGTCACATCTACAGGGAGACTCATGTTTTCTGTGCCAGAGTCCAGGATGGTACTGGAGAAAGGCAAGTGGTTGGCCAACTTGCCCTCTGTTTCAAGCATCTGCTGAAGTGGAGTATCTGCGCAAACAGTGACTGGCGTCCCCATTTCAGAAACATGAGCCATCTGTAAAAAGAAATAAATATTAATTATAATGAATGAATTAAAATAAAAAATTATATTAAATGCAATCAGGAAAAGACTGAAAAGAAGTGAAAGCAACAATACGAAACCACTAGCAAACAAATTATTTAACATATCAGTATAGAAAAATAAATATATTCTTCTAAAAAGACTATTTTAAGATTAGGTAATTCAGGAAACTAACTCGAGGAACTCTTGGATCTATATCCTGAATAGTCTGTTGAAGAACTTTAACGAGAGGTTTACATATAGCGCGAAACAACAAATCACAGTTCTCAATTATCATTAGAGAGGAGCACATTATTTCACCCCCAAAGCTCGCTGGAGGGATAAGGCCCCAGACTAGGGACATTAGTCTATCATACAGATCAATGATTCAATAGGCCACTTCTCTAGAGGTTACCATGCGTTATGAGGAAAAGTAAAAACTGTGCGAAGGCATATAAAGACAACTTCAGCACTACGGTTTGGAGCAGCTCATAATAGTGCGTTAAAAAGGCCCAAGGATGGGAGGAACGAAAAAGTTTCATTCTATGCAGACACACAGACTACAAGTCCAAAAGATTTTGGGGGGAAAAAGAGAATTACAGGGAAGAGCATGATCAAGAAGCTAGCGCAAACATGTTTAATTGGCAACACCTTGACCATGGTTTTCAAGGAACTGACATATTGAAAGAACTTGCCTGTGTGGGCATCTTGTTCATTAGTGGGGTGAGCATCCTCTTGCTAGACAGAGAGCATGTTTGGTCTGGGAGCTTGGGTTCTGAGGTAGCATTAGGCTGCCACATGAGATCCCGGAGGGGTGTTCGCACCCCTGACTTCCGCAGCAGCTTTTATGGGAGAGAGCAGAGAGAGGTTAAAGAAAACCATAAAGCTACAGTACAATAGCCGACATAAATGGAGAATACAAAGGGAGACAAACAACATTCACACAAGTATCACATTTAGTAGTTCAATGGTGAGGTTAAAAGGTTTCATCATATCGCAATCACACTTCAGAAACAAAAAAAACAAATGGCATTGGGTATTTAGGCTGAAGCACTTTTATTTGAAAGATTGGAAGCACTGGCAGCCCTTGCAGGGCAGCTCTTGCAAGACAGCACATCCCGCCCCTGTTCAAAGCAGTGGGCTTCATAAAGGTGTACCAGGTGCAATGCTGTGCATTTATGGGAGGTACAGGCGTGTTTAATTTATCTTGCCTCTTCAAGCATCTCAGTTGGAGCTTCTACTATTTAATCCCATGAGATGTGGGGGATAGAGGTGGCACTATGTTGAAGAACCTGAACACATGTACACTCCTATTGTTCTTGGTAATCAAATTTTTATCACATCTTTTATGTTTGAGGAGTGTTAATGTCTATCAAATAGACTTAGGTGGTCACATCCACACCAGAAACACCATCTTCGCCCCCTCGACCACTGGACCGTTTAACACGATTTAATAGCAGAAACAAAAAAGCAAATAAATTAATTATATCATTTTGCTCTTCACAAGTGTTTCAACTTCAAACAGGACTGAACACCATCAGCTACTCCAGTCTATTCAGTCAGTCATGCTGCATTCTAGGGCTTTTAGAATTGCTTTCAATACTGTGATTATGGGTTCAGAATTTGCAACATGAAAAGTAATGTTATCGTAAATGACAAAATTGGCCGAAGGGGGTCACCGCTGGTACCAACTATGTTTTCAAATGTTCAAGGTGCTCTAGTACAAAAGTAAGCTTGGCTCACAGATTTCCATTAAAACAAGCACCAACAATGTCAATCATTCTGACTTTCGTGTAGCAAAGCTTTTTATTCTATGCTCCACTATCACACAATACAGATGCAATATCGCAGCAGCAGGGTAATCTTCCATAAACAATAATTAGTACACAAAAAGTGGAAGCAGAAGGAGCAGCAACAGACGTTTCTTTCGCAAACAGAACAGGAAGCAACAGTGCAAGCTGCCCTTCCTCAAAGAATAGGTACAACTGTAACATTTACAATGCAAACTCATCTCCTCATAGAACAGGTACAAATAAGCAACAGCAGTGGATATGTTCTTTCTTAACAGAACAGGTGCAGTGTGGTAGCTGTAGTTCGGTCATCCCTCTCCCAATGGATGGGTGCAGGTGGGGAAACTTAAGTGAAGAGTCCACACTTCAAAGAACGGATGAATCATGGCACTGGCAAAAAAAATGCTTCCCTCTCACAGTGAAGGCAACAGTAGGACAAGCCTCCGTTTACTTCAGAACAGCTCCAGCACTGCACTGCATCAGTAAGTATGCAAGACATGTTTATCATACACAGCTCTCTAGAGCATGTGTGTAATCCACTGGGCTGATTGCCAAGGTGGTTGAGTGAGTCAATACACAAATTCTGAGGTAACTATAACGTGTGCCCCCATGCAGTTTTGTCATCAATTACGTAATTGCAAATGATGAAGTGATATTATCAATGATGTCGCAGAACAGGTCATGAGCAATGTTCCCGCTAATTTCTTTCCTCTGTGTGCGGCAGTGGAGGGTCTCTGTGCGCTGCAGCCATGGCTATGTGCGCAAGGAACCAGACCGTGCGTGTGTGCAGAGCCAAATATCCCTCCAAACTTTTGCTTAAAAATCTGAAAAGATGTTGCATTTCCACACATACAGTGCCACGTTAAACTATACTATGTTGTGTGGTTAGGTTTTCCGTAATTTTTAGAGCAAATACAAGTCAAAGTACTTAAAAAGTATTTTAAAGTTGTGTAAACTAATTACATCGGTGATACTCATAGTATCACCGGGCCGTACTCATAGTACAGCCCGGGGGCCATCAGCGGCCCGGCAGGCTTTCATTGGCGGTGCATGGACCTTGCCTTGTTGTTTCTAGGCAAAGTGGAGATGCATGGGCTGTAAGGAGGAGTGAAAAAAACAACAAAGCCTCATTAACAAGTAAATGGAAGACCTGTGAAGTACTCAGGTGCGGCTGTGTGCGCGCCTGGGAAGCTGTCTCAGCCCGGGCTGCCACAAACGAATGGGTAAGGGGGGGGGGGGGCTTAAGCCCTTTGAGCCCAATAGGGACAGATACATATAGAGACGGAAAGGGACAGAGACGGAAAGGGACAGAGACAGAGACAGATAGGGACAGAGACAGAGACAGATGGGGACAGAGACAGAGACAGATAGGGACAGAGACAGATCGGGACAGAGACAGATAGGGACAGAGACAGAGAGAGAAAGGAAGGTAGAGGGAGGGAGGGAAGTGGAGGGAGGGAAAAGGGGGTAGAGGGTGGGAGAGGAGGGTAAGGGAGGTAGAGCGAGAGGGAGGGAGAGGGGGTAGATGGAGAGGGAGGGGCATAGGGATGGAGAGGGAGGTAGAGAGAGGTAGAGAGGGAGGGACAGAGAGGGAGAGGGAGGGACAGAGAGGGAGAGGGAGGGGGGGGGACAGAGGTAGAGGGAGAGGGAGGGACAGAGGTAGATGGAGAGGGAGGGACAGCGAGGTAGAGGGAGGGAGAGGGAGCTGGAGGGAGAGGGAGCTAGAGGAAGAGGGAGCTAGAGGGAGGGACAGAGGGGAAGGTAGAAGGAGAGGGAGGTGGGAGAGGGAGGGACAAAGAGGTAGAGTGAGGTAGAGGGAGGGAGGTAAAGGGAGAGGGAGGGAGGTAGAGGGAGGGAGGTAGAGGGAGAGGGAGGGAGGTAAAGGTAGAGGGAGAGGGAGGGAGGGAAAGGGAGAGGGAGGGACAGAATTGGTCTAGACGATTTTGACTCCCACGTTTTTTCTGTTTTTGACATTGCCAGTTTATAGTTTTTTCGAGAAAGTCAGAATTGTTTTTTGAGCAGATACTAACCTATGGCTCCTCTTCCTAATTCTCATCAGAATGGGAAATTTGTTCCATTGCGTTAATTTGCTGCAATTGATGTGTAAACCTTTCTTTTCACTACTGAAAACCGAAATCTTTGGACTGTAGTCTTCATGTTTGTGCCACTATGAACTATCTGTACTACAGTTTGGTTTAAAAAGAGTGCAGTTGTAACAAATATTATTGTCATGATCATGAGGGAGGCACTGATTGCTGACATCATGCAAACCTAACTTAGGTAACATCATTTACACAGTAGGCAGACAGAAAATGAAACATCCTGAAAAGACAGACACTAAACATAAACCTGTTTTCTCGCAGCACGTTGGAAAAAACTGTCTTCATGTCAGTTTTCAGTGTTTTTTTGATCCTCTGCACTTTTTTGCCCATGTTCTGTTTTCTTCTTTTAACCCCTTCGACGCTCATGACGAGCTGGGCTCGTCATGAGGTAGCCTCCTCGCACGCTCATGACGAGCCCAGCTCGTCATGAATAATGGGTTTTTGAAAATCCCAGCGCAGGAAGGGAAAATGTGCCGCGAGGATGTGGTTAAGGGTTGCTATAAACTCTTTCTGGGACTGATAGTGGAAAATTATTTTTGTTCGTGATTTGGATAGTGCTTCTGAATAGTATGGTGGGAAATATAAACTGAAGCTAATGGGCACTCAGTAGGGAACCCTGGCCTTATGGGAAACCTTTTTATTAAATATACAGACTGCACCTATGGCCAATGCAAAATGATCCATTATCAGAAATCGTTTCCATACTTTTTAACTGAGGAAATGAGTTTCTAAAGTGTGTGGTCTTCGCAAACCGGGAGGAAGAGCTGTAAAGTTTCCTTCGTGTTTGACAATCTGCATTGTGTTTCTATCAGTGCACAGCTGCTGGTGTGCCTTGCAATTAGCACAAATACAAAATCCCGCATCCTCGCATTTTGAAAGCGGCAGTAGTGCGCGCTGAATACAGCGCACTGCGCGCTTAGGGTGACTTCTCTGTGCGCGCGCTCACCCGCGCAGCTTATTGGGAACAGTGGTCATGAGTGATGTAATATGTGGGGTACTTTTCAGTGCGCAAGTTATAATTATCTTGGAGTAATAGTTACTTGAGATAACTATCACGGGCAAGTTTCTTTGTTTAAAACAACATGTTTTAACTGACATTTTCACCTACCTATAACATCCCTTTAACTTTTATTTTTTTCAGTGAATATCTAAGGTTTGTTTTGGGGGGGTTTTAAATGCAAAGTAAGATATAATTATCATGCCAAACTAGAACGCCACTTTAGCCTTTGTTTTTTTCCCAGTAATATGCCAGGGCTTTTTTTTAAAGTAAAGGAATGTTTTATTACTATACGTAAAGGCCATGAATGGCTGACCGGGCCTGTGGCCAAGACCTGCATCAAACCTCCGCGGGCAGCCACTCCCAGACATGCGAAGGCTGTGCATTATATATGTATATATGAATATATCAGCTCTAACAACTTTCGTCATATATCACCAATAATTACAATCAAACGTATATTTCAATGTTACACACAAAATGCAATGTATATTAAAAATTGATTAAATAATATTTAAAAAAAGGTTTATTAAAAATACATGTCTGGGACTCTTTTTCCATAGTTATTATTATTACATTTTGTGGTTGAAAAATGTGAAAATAAATAGTCAAACTTTTTTTTTAAGACTGAATTTTTCCATTAACATTTTTAAGTCCAAAAAATACACTCATAAAAGCAGTATCAAGAGGGCCTTGTATTTTTTTAATACATCTTCAGGCTACATAAAACCCAGCCATAGTATCAGCCCTTTGAGGTGTCCTACTCCCAGCTATAGAGCAAAAGCTTCAGCTTGGGAGAAAGTGCATTAAAAAAATATGATAGGTTCTCCTGGGGTCATGGTTTCAATGACCAAGAAGACTTTTCCAATGTTTTTTCTAATGGTGCTGGGGTGGGGCTGCAGACCTCATTGTAGCCCCTTACCCTTCTAGGGACATCATCAAAACAAATAAACATGTAAGTAACCACCGCAGGGCATTATGGGGTGCTTCTTGACGAAGCACAGAATTAATATGCGGCTGTGGGTACGCTATTATTAATTTTTTTGATTTTTGGTTGATTTTATGGGTGTCCTGGTCTCACAAGGGGCAACCACATATTTTTTTTTTAGGCAGGCAGCAAGAGAGCCCCAGGGTCCCTGCCGGCTCTCTGCAAGTGGCCCCATTACTTGGGGCCCGTGCAGGAGCTAGCAATTTGTTATATTTGTGGGGTGCCCACCCTGGGCATCCCAGACCATTATTCATCTTTGGGATCAGTGGGAGGGCAACCCAGAGCCTCTGCCAGTTCCCTCCCCCTGCAAGTGCCAAGCACATTTAAAAAGAAAATGTAAGTGAGGTGTCGACCCAAGCTCCCCATAGCTGCTCCCTCGTTAGGGGCTGTTGGGGGGGGGGGGGGGGGAGGTGGTGATGGGGTGAGGCCCAGGTACCCCTGCAAGCACCCTTGCCTGCACCATACAGGTGCAGTAGGAGCCGGAATTGCTCCCTCCCTGCGAGAGCAGTTTTTACTTTGATCCCGCAGGTTGGGAGCAATTCACTATTTTTCCCTGCCCAAGAGGATGGGCACTGAAAAGCTTTGTTCTACCATTGGGCAGAGCAACTTTGTGCTCATGCCCGGTGGGAGAACATTCCACTTTTCCTGCCCGCCCTCGGGGGCAGGAAAATAGATGGTGGACCAGGGTTTGGGGAACCTACACCTGAGCCGGCCCGGGGGGTATAGGAGGTGTCCACTGTATGGCTTTGGGTGGGGGTGCTTTGCTTCCTTAGCCAGGCTCAACCTTATTTTTTTTTTGCTTGTACCACAAATTTGCTGAGCCTCTACGAATCTGCACCTATTTATTTATTTATTTTAAAAGCTTTTGGCCGCAGGCATGGTATCTCCCCACCCACCACCAAGCCTAGGAAGTTGGGATATCCTTACCCTGCCCACAGTTGTCTTTTACATTTCTCTCAAGACCCTGGATCAAGTCCTACAATGGCTGCCGCCTAATCGGTTGATGTTGTGGTAGCCAATCAGATTTCTCCTTGAGATCTGTCAACTCCCCAGGATCCTCCATGGTATGATATATACAAAGTTTGAGCATTAATTGCTCAAAAACTACATAACGGATTTACACCATGCCTTAGGATGGTCTTCATTCCAACTCTTTGCCTGCCTCTTTCAATTTGCTGGTTTCGTGTTTGCTTGTACTAGATCTCTGTGCACTTTACCCCTGCTAAAGTGCTTGTTCTTTCTCCCCTAAACATGGCAGCGTTGGTTCATCCCCAAATGGCATATTTATTGTGCATATAAGTCTCTAGCAAAGAGGCACCCCTGTACCCAGGGCCTGTACATTAATTGCTACTAGTGAGCCTGCAGCACTGATTGAGCCACCCACTTATGTAACACTTTAGCCATGTCTCTGGCCTGCTTCTGCAGTGCCTGTGTATGCAGATTACACTGTATGTTGACCTTGCAAAATATACCTTTTGACAGAACCAAACACTCCCTTTTTATGCATATAAGTAATCCCTAAGGTATGCCCTGGACAACCCAGAGGGCAGGGTGCGATGTATTTAAAAGGTAGAACTTGTACTTTTAAGTTGTACATACCTGGTAGTGAAAAACTCCTAAAGTCCTTTTTCACTACTAAAAGACCTCCCCCCCACCCCCAAAGGATAACATTGGGATTACCTTATTACATTTTATAAATTTGATTTCCAATTGGGAAGAGCTAAGACCCAAGTCTGGCGTCTCTGGAATCCTAATTTAAAATCTTAACTTATGGTGAAGTCATATTTTAAATTACAATTCTGAAAATGTCACTTTTAGAAAGTTGGTATTTTCTTACTTTTGCCATTTGGTGCCCGCTGCCCATCTCTGACCACAAGTCTGGGTGGGTGACAGTTGAGCTGTGTGCTTTCCCCTAGACAGTCACACACAATGAGAGCTCAGAAGTGACTTGATGAGCCATACTGGGAGGGAGGAGCTGGACCGTGCCTTGCATCTGAACAAGCTGTGTGCTGTACCTACCAAAAGGGCTCGATCCCCCCCAGTAGTGAATCTGGAGCCAGGGCAGGAAGGGAGTATGTGCACTTCAAAGACCTGTCTTTGGAGTCTCCCACAGTTCAAAGGTCAAGTTGGGTAGAAGTACGGTACCTCTGACACCACCACTACATCACATTTCTGAAACTGTGAAGATCCTGCTAAGAAGAAGGGCTGCTGTGCTTGAAGGACAGCCACTATGCTGGACTTCTGCTTTGCTGGACTCCTGCCTTGCCGTGCTGCCCTGCTGTTCCCCTGCCTGAATGAGAAGAACTGGACTGCATCACCTGAACCCAGAGAGACTCATAGAGCTAGCTGGCTAGTTTCCAAATCTGAAGTCTTAGGGACATAAAAGACTTCCAACCACCCTGCTTCTGTACCTGGACTCTGCCAACTTGTGAGTCTGCCTTGCCAAGTGGTGCTATCCCAGTCCTGGACCCATGGAAGTGGGTCTAAGGTGCTTGTTCCAGCAGAGCTGACACATCCGCTGTCGAAATAATGCATCAATGCTGCTGCACGGATCAGAACCAACACATCACCTGCAGCATGGATCAGCACAGACACAGCGCTGCTGCTACGTGGATGGGCTACGAATCATCGCCATTGGAGCCACCACTCTTACAGTCGCAAGGTCCTCGCATTTCCGTCAATGGCAGCCTCAACGACTAACCTCTGCATCACATCTTATCCTTCATCGGAGCGGACACATCGCCACTGCTGTACGGATCAGGAAATAGTCGTTGCTGCAGGGATCGGCACAGACATCACCTCGACTGTCCCACACATCCTCAACAACGACGCACCCAAGATTAGGGTACTTTTTGATCAGTGGGCCTCACTGGGTCCCTGAATCCAGCCTGCACTCCATTGCGGTCTGCCTGAACTATTGACTTAGTTTCGGTACAGCGTGACCAGATATCCCAAATAGCACTATTTGCTTCTAGGCGCTATTTTTACCAAAACACTTTGAATTTCAATACCGCAAGTTCTATTTATTGGAATTTTGTCTTTTTGGACTTGTTTTATTTATTAAAGTTAAAACTGCTATTGTAACATGGTGTGGTATTTTTTTGCGTGGTGTTTTTACTGTTCAAAGTGCTGCACAAATACTTTGCACATTGCCTCTGAAAAGCTCGACAGTTGTGTGCCAAGCTACCAGAGGATGAGCACAGGTTAATTTAGGCTTTGCCTGCCTCTTACCTCGACTAAGATTGCGGTTATTGCTTGACCCAAGTCAAGCAGTAACCCAATTTTTAACACACCCAATCACAAAAAGCACTCTTTCTGGACAAAGAACTAGGGGGCATATTATCAAGGGTTTTATCACTGCTTTTTTGGCTTTAAAAGACAAGGAAGCAGAGATAAAAATATCGCCCTATCAACAACAGGATGCTAACATGCAAAATCACATGTTAGCACCCTTTTCCACTATGCTTCCCTTTGCATCTCTAATAAGATGCAAAGTGGGCGTTCCAGAGCAAAATAATAGCGACATTTCTCCTATTATCAAGCTTCACGCTAACCCTGTTAGAGACAAAAAAAGCTGTGCGAACCGCGGTTAACGCTGGTTTTCCAGCGATAATCAGACTGTTTACCAGCTAACGCATGGATTCCTATCGCTTGGGAGATAAGCGTTTGCTGATAGCACGCTATCTCCGCTATGGAATCCAGCGTTAGCCTGCGATAATTATCCTCGCGCTAAAAGCGCTGAGCGATAATTATCGCAGGACCATGCTAATATGCCCCTAGACTTCAGCCAAATTTGGTGTAAATCGTCCAGAGCTTCTTATGGAAATATGAATATGGAAAATATATTGTGCCCCCCCCCCACACTTTTTTCTCAACCCCGGCTTGACAGGTCGCACCAAAACCTTTCAGGAATAAAAAAAAAACGTGGAGGGAGGGGAGTTTCATGAAGATTCGTCAAGCAGCACCAAAAATATAACCATATATATAGCTAATTTCACTGAGTGACAGCATTCTGCTTTTTCACAAGGGGCACATCAGCTCACAAGGCAGTATCTTTAAGTGCCAGGAACTACAATTGCACTGTGTGATTTTTTTGAGATCCCAAAAATATTTTTCTTTCACTCATTGTTTTTGTTATATTGCCGAGGACCCAACAGCTCCCAACGCCAAGTTTTACAAAACCCATGTCAAAACAAAACACACTTTGACAAAAAATAAAAAAGGTGACAACCAATGCTAGATTATTGCCAATGCTTTTTTATTTTCCATTTCCCAAAATCTTGCCAAAACTGGCTTTACACTGATGTTCCATTATCCAATATCTTTTGGAAATACTAGCATTCATCATGTGTATTTTACTGAATTATGTTTCAATTAAATTGTACCTACAATCGCAAAATAGTTTATAATCTTTTTGTGTAGTTGATTTGTTTGTACATTTTATTTTATAAGCAAAGAAACATCAATCTTGCTTTCAAGCTTCTGAAAGTATTTTCGTCCAATCATAGAGCATTCTGGGAGCATTTTGTGTAGCCTCATGATTTAAATTTTACAAACTTGTCACACATTTTTATATTGGAACTACTGATGGTAGTGCACATCCAGCACAGTACACAGCATTTACTTAGTGTACTCATTTTGCATTAATGAGCCATAAACACTTTGAACTGCATGAACATAGGGATACAAATGTTACCATAATTGCAGACAATGCTCTTTCCACATATCGATAACGTTGTACTGTGAACTGGCAGTCAAAGGGTTTATGCATTCGGGGGGTGTGCCTACGTGTCCTATGGAAAAATAAATATGAAACCTTGTTGTCCTTGGCCATAAACAATACGCCCTGTGAGTCAGGTGATAAGAAATCCACACCCCTACCTTCCTCGCCTCTTCTCTGATTTCCCTGTCTCTCACCTCTCTCTAGTTTTCTCTTCTTCAGCAGTATTTTCGCTCTCAAATCAATCTTTTCAGATTTTTTTAAAGTTTATTGTATCTTCTTACCCTCGCCGCCCTCACACTGTTTCTCTCCGGCCTCTCTCCCAACCTTTAGTCTACCAACCTAAACTCGCATACATAATCTTTGCCTCTCTTCTCATTTTCCCCTTCGCAACCTCTTACCTACATCATCTCTTATTTACCCTCGTTTCTTATCTGTGCTGTGTTAGTGGAGCATGGAATAACAAGCAGAGTTTTTGAAATGAACTAGATCACTCATGTGGTGTAAACATTAATATAACTATTTGGAATGATTACGTTCAGGTTTCAGAAGCTGTGCTGAAGTACGTACATACAAACACATATGACTGTTTTCCCACAGACAACTTGTGACCTTACCGATTGCTTGGCTGCAAGCTCATTTTCATCAGGAGTGGCTCTCCTCATTGCCCTCATTCTCGCTCACAGAGTTGGGGAAGAGACTGTCTTCCCAGCAATAGGGACTAGGAAAAACATGAAACAATTATATTATGAAACTGTTCAAACGTACTGAAAATAACTACGCGGGCAAAGACTATTCAGTTCACTGGGTTGCATGGGTGTGCTTGTGGAAGAAACTCTCAGAAGAAGCAGGCGACAAGGGCTCGATTTTGTACAGATAGCCCATAAACATCACTTACGTTCTGTCCCGTCACTTGGTCGTCGCTGCCATTTTCAAACATCACCCGCCGCCACTGTTCGAAGACCGCAAGCGCTCGCTCATTGGTCCATGCTTAGTGACGCATGGTTTACCACGTTTCCCAATATGGCGGCCATATTAGAATGGAGTCACTTAGTATCCCGAGAGAACTTTGTGTTCATTTCTCCCCACGTGTCAACTTGGGTATTGCACTCTTCTATATACATTAGACATAGTATGCCGTTCTTCAAAGGGAGATTACAAAATGTAAACTCCTTTATCACAAGAACAGACAGTAGCAGCACATATTCAGAGGTTTGTTTCTTACCGAGCTCGCATACTTTTGTATCCGTAAGCTCTTTAAATGTTTGTGTTAACACTTTGGAGCGCATTCTATTACCATTTCGGATTTTATTTTAATTATCGTTGTAGGAATCAATGCAACATTTTTTTGCACTGGCGGATGGATGCATAGGGGAAAAGAAAGACAACCTACATTAAACGTTACATTTAAATGCACATGTACAGTGTATTTTGTCGGTTCTGTTTAGGTATTTTGTCAGTGTATTTTGTCGGTTCTCTTTAGGTGGGGCAGCAGCCAGCCCCATCTGTTTGTTGCTATACCTCATGTTGTCCACTCTTCAAAACAAGTTTTGGCAAAGCCAATAGGTCAGGCCTTATTTGGGTGCTTAGTAGATGTTTGTGGATTTTACATTATTGAAGAACACACACCTGTAAACAGATTTTTTTTTATAAAGTCTGCTGAAAGCTTTATATTTAACAACCTCTGTAACGAATAGCTGGATGTTAATTACAGGTTATATGTAGTCCTCCATTGATGGTGGGGGTGTCAAGCACAGTAGAAAACAGTTCAGCAAGGCATTTTATCATGGACTATATAGTTAAGTCATAGGTCAAATATGACCCCACTGGGGTGGTATCGTACATGGAAAAAAGTGGATGCCTCCCAACGGCGAAGAGCTCCTTGTAACCATCTGGGCTCCTCGGATCAAAGTCAAGTATCTAAGCACACCGCTGCAGCAGCCAGTGGGCCGGGATACTGAAGTACCTGGTTATGATACAGGAGTCGCTGCTGAGAGCAGGGTGTTGTAGTTCTAGTTGTTATTTTCCTACCTCTCTCCTATTGGTTACTAGGCACGCGCTGTATTGGAATGTCAAGCATATATATAAATGACGTCATGTTCATAGGACGCAGGAGACCCGTGTGACTCTGCGCAGTCCACACCCCTCTCACAAGCTCTTGTTATGAAATAAATACTTATTCACACACTCACATGTTTAGTGATTATTTCCGTCCATTATCACTACAATTGGCGACGAGGTACGGGACGAGAACAAACAGAGCTTGTGGAGGAAATTTCTTTCGGAGCACGGAACTTCATGTCGAGGCAAGTTTCTACTTTATCTCTTTTCAAAAGAGTTTTCTTAAAAGTAAAATTTCTGTTTTTCCTGTATTCGAGCTTCGTGCGACAGCAACTGATGAATTTATACACATCAGCATTCGCGAGATTCAGAGGAAAGGAGTGTTAGTCAAAGAAGCCGCTTACAGATTTATTTCAGGCAAGTGTGGATATTCACGTTTTTCGGAGATCAACGTTTTTCTTTCCATAAATGTGTCTCACATGTGTGTTACAGCGTAGCTGTTGAGGTGCTATATTCTTCGTGAAATTCGCAGTGCCGAGGTGTCGTGCATGGCGTTGGAAATTACGTTGAGAATCTTCCAACTGTCAACTGACAAAACGCTTCTAACGTCGTGCTGTCCTCCACGGCTGTTTTCGTTCTGGCATCAGCTGAGTTCGCATAGCTTCATGAGTACGTCATTACGTCTTCGACGTGAGTACGTGACTCCATCTTGGATTGTTTGTTTTTCTCTGTCTCCTCAGTGAGCGTAGCGTACTACACGCATTCGTGTACGGCAGTGTGGCACATGTCAGAAACTTCCGTTTTTCAACACGAACTATCCAAGGTAATCTCAAAGAAATATTTACATTTACGAGCTGTTTAGAAAAGGAATTGTCATTGTTGTTTTTTTCCCCCATCTCTCACCTTCAATGAGAAAGACTTCGACGGTTCATACAGTATAGAATATCGAGGTACAGTTATTCCGATTTATACATTTCTTTTTATTCAGGTGTAAATACACGGCTTCACAATTAATTTATCCATTAAGAAAGAGCCAGAAGAGGGTACAGTCATGGCCAGTGATTGCAATTTCAATGCGCCAGCGCATTTTCTTGAAGTACCAGGTAAACCAGTGATGAAATGGAAAAACTGGTACAGGGCATTTGAGAACTATTTAGTTGCAATCAATGGCAAAAGATATGATGCGGAACGTAAAAGGGCAATTCTGTTTGGACTTTTAGGTGTAGCTCGTCAAGAAATGTTCGACAATCTACCGGAATATGAACCTGATTCGGGACAATTTATTCCACTTGATGAATTTCAGGAGGCAGTGAAAAGATTAGAAAAGCAATTCGACGAAGAAGAAAACATAATGGTTGGCAGACATCGATTTGCATTAAGAAAGCAGTCAGAATCAGAAAATGTTGAAGAGTACATTGGTAGTTTGAGGGTATTGGCCACCAAATGCGATTTTGGCGACATAGTAGACATATAAATACGTGACCAGTTTGTTTTCCACTGTTTTGAACATAAAATTCAGGAGTGTCTGCTTGCTTGTAAAAATCCAACTTTATCCGAAGTGGTTGACATTGCCAAGGGCATTGAACGTTCACTAGAAGGGAGGAAGGAATTGGCTAGAACTAATGAATCTTCAAGTTCAAATGTGTCATATGTCAATGACAAAAGGAAGAAAGAAGTTGGTACTAGTAATTCATACAGGTCTAAACATATACCTAATTCTTCCACTTTTGTATGTTTTAGATGTGGTTCTCACAACCATAAGGTGGATTCTGTAAGTTGCCCAGCAATCGGGAAAAGATGCACAAGATGCCAGAAGGTAGGGCATTTTGCAAGTGTGTGCGGCAATTTTGGCCAGAAACGCTATGTCAGAACTAAAGTCAATGTAGTCGATGATTTCGATGAGGATATGTGTTCTAATATCATGTTAGCTCTTGGGGACAATGACAATGACATTAAGGGTCCTTTAGGTGTGGCACACGTAGGAGAAGTGGAACCTAAAATAATGGCGGATTCTGGTTCGCCCATCACAATAATTTCTGAAAGAAAATATTTGAAATACTGGTCTAATGTGGATTTATATCCCTCTGATGTAAACCCCAAGGCATTCGGGGAATTCGATATAAATATGTTCGGGTATTTTGAAGACATGTTAAACATCAAGGGTAGAAGTATCAAGACTAAAATATATGTGGCAGAACGAGGCAGGGAACTTAGTAGGGTGGAGAGATCTTGCCAAATTGAAATTAATTCTATAACCGGGCGCAGATGATCCAATTGTCTTGGATGAAGGTTTTATATCTCTTATTTCTATTTCATCAGTGTCCTGTAACGATGTGTCTACTATTTTAAGTAAGTACAATTCTCTATTTGAAGATCGTATTGGGTGTGTGAAGGGTTTTGTGCATAAAATCATACTAAAAGAAAATGCCATTCCTATCAGACACAAAGTTAGACCTTTACCGCTGTCAGTAAGAGAGGCGTTGCGTGTTCTTCTGGATAAACTGGTCAGTGAAGAAGTCATAGAACCTGCAGATTCAGCCGAATGGATTTCGGGGATTGTTTTGATTAAAAAAAAAATGTGGAGAGTACCGTTTGTGTGCTGATTTAAGATCTTTGAATAAAAATATTTTGGTGGATTGTTTTCCCCTTATCATGATACAGGAAATTTTGGCCAACACTGCTGGATCCAAATATTTTTCGCTCATTGATCTTAAATCGGCATACCACCAGGTTAAACTGGATAATGATTCTAAGCTTTTAACCACTTTCATCACACCTCTAGGTGCATTCAGATATGTTCGATTACCTTTTGGATTGGCTTCATCTGCCAGCGTATTCCAAAAACTCATGGAGAATATGTTTGGTGAACTTAAGGGCGTGCAAAAATTCGAAGATGATATCTTAATTCACGCAGATACAGTAAGTAAGCACAATGACATCTTGGACTTAGTTTTGAAGAAGTTGCAAGACAAAGGTATGACGGTGTCTAGGGATAAATGCAAATTTTTTAAGCCCGAAATAGAATATTTGGGCCACATACTTAGTGCAGAAGGGATCAAACCTATTTGGTTAAGGCTATTACTGATGCACCTAAACCCGAAGGTAAGGACTCATTAAGATCATTTTTGGGTCTCGGTGAGTATTATTTCCGGTTCATCGAGAACTATTCCAGGATGGTTGAGCCATTAAGAATATTGTTGCGTAAAGGACATAGTTTTGAATGGAAGGAACAACAAGATTGTGCCTTCAAAGAGGTCAATGAAGCAATTTTAAAAGCGCCAACATTGAAACCCTTTGATGCCAAGGGGGCCAATATAATCACAGTAGATGCTAGTTCGGTGGGTATCGGTGCTGTGCTGTGTTCACGCAAAGAGTTGGTAAGCATACCCACACAGTAGCTTTCATTTCACGCAGATTAAGCGATACAGAGAAAAACTACAAACACAACAGTGATGGACAGAATGTGGATCAATGTCACACATTCACCCCAGTCCAAAGATCTGGGCCCAAATCCATCGTTTTTCCACTCCACACCACCCTGGGTTAGACAATGGCGATATGCAAATCAGCGCTGACCCTGTGCCCCATGGGAACAGTCCAGTCCGAACTACAAAAGCCATGTCCTTCCCAGAACGGAATCAAGCATCCGAGGACCGGCCCGGTTTATTTTATTTTATTTATTTATTTTAGGTTTTTATAGAGCGCGTAGTCACCCGTGGGTATCCCAGCGCTGAACCTGTACCTCTTAAAGGGGAAAGAAGTTGACGATTCAGGGGAAGAGTAGGGTTTTAAGGGACTTCCTGAATCGTAGGAGGTTTGGTTCTGCTCTGAGATTCGGGGGAAGCGCGTTCCATTTTTTTGCTGTGTTCACTGAGAAGCGGCGACCGCCTGAGTGGGCCTTCTTCACCTTAGGAATTGTAATGAGGTTTCCATGTTCAGACCGAAGGGCTCTCGTTGGTCTGTAGGGTGTAATCCAGTTGCTGAGGATTGGGGGGCCAGCGTTGTGCAAGACTTTATGGGCAAGGCAGAGGGCTTTAAAGATTACTCTCTCCCTAATTGGGAGCCAATGAAGTTTCCTTAGTGCGGGTTTAGCTGAGGTTGTGGCTGGGGTGTTCGTGAGTAATCGGGCTGCTGCATTCTGGGATTTTTGCAGTGTTTGGAGAGTGGATTCTGGTGCTCCGAGGTAAATAGCGTTGCTGTAGTCAAGCCTTGATAAAATTAGGCCTTGAATCAGCAAAAGTCGGGACTGGAATGGTAGTAGGGGGAGCACCTTTCTACATGACCTTAGTAGGCCGTAGCAGATGCCGGCCGTTTTTCTTGCCTGTGTTCTAAAGGTGAGGTCTGTCTCTAACCATACTCCCAGACTCTTAACCTCCGTCTTAGGGGTAGGGGGTTCACCCATACACGCGGGCCAGATGTTGGGGGGGAGGGTCATTGCTTTGCGTCCTAAGAGCAGGATCTCTGTTTTTGATCTATTCAATTTCAGAGCAGAATCACTCATCCATTGATGGATATTGGAGAGGCAGTCATGGAGATTGGAAGGCTCTAGCTTAGGGTGGGAGAGTGTTACCACCAGCTGAGTGTCGTCGGCATAGCTGACGATAGTAACTCCAAATGGTAAAACCAGCTCCTCCAGTGGGGCCATGTACACGTTAAACAGCGTTGGGCTCAGTGATGAGCCCTGTGGTACACCGCACCGGAGGGGGATGGAGTGGGAGCGACTTTCACCTTCCCAGACTTGAAAGGAGCGTCGGGAGAGAAAAGACGTGAGCCATTTCAGCGCACTGTCTTTCACTCCGATGTTATTTAGACGTTGGGTTAGGACCTGGTGGCTAACCGTGTCAAAGGCTGCACTCAGGTCTAGGAGGACCACTGCCACTGATCCTCCTATGTCAATGATTTCCCTGGTCTTCTCTACTGCTGCAAGGAGGGCGGTGTCAGTTCCCTGACCTGGTCTAAAGCCTGTCTGTGAGTTTTTAAGGAGCTGATTTGTTTCTAAAAAGTGCGACAGCCTTTTATTTACTAGCTTCTCGGCGATCTTCCCTATCCAGGGGAGGAGCGAGATAGGTCTAGGTTTCGAGGTAACACCTCTCATCAGCCCGGCTAGCTTGACTCCAGTGGTGTGGAGTGCCTGGGACTCACGTCTGAGCATCCCCAGTACACTTAGAGCGGTAATTGCAAACACAACAGTGATGGACAGAATGTGGATCAATGTCACACATTCACCCCAGTCCAAAGATCTGGGCCCAAATCCATCGTTTTTCCACTCCACACCACCCTGGGTTAGACAATGGCGATATGCAAATCAGCGCTGACCCTGTGCCCCATTGGAACAGTCCAGTCCGAACTACAAAAGCCATGTCCTTCCCAGAACGGAATCAAGCATCCGAGGACCGGCCCGGTTTCGAGGTAACACCTCTCATCAGCCCGGCTAGCTTGACTCCAGTGGTGTGGAGTGCCTGTGACATTGATCCACATTCTGTCCATCATTGTTGTGTTTGCAGTTACCGCTCTAAGTGTACTGGGGATGCTCAGACGTGAGTCCCAGGCACTCCACACCACTGGAATCAAGCTAGCCGGGCTGATGAGAGGTGTTACCTCGAAACCGGGCCGGTCCTCGGATGCTTGTTTCCGTTCTGGGAAGGACATGGCTTTTGTAGTTCGGACTGGACTGTTCCCATGGGGCACAGGGTCAGCGCTGATTTGCATATCGCCATTGTCTAACCCAGGGTGGTGTGGAGTGGAAAAACGATGGATTTGGGCCCAGATCTTTGGACTGGGGTGAATGTGTGACATTGACCCACATTCTGTCCATCATTGTTGTGTTTGCAATTACCGCTCTAAGTGTACTGGGGATGCTCAGACGTGAGTCCCAGGCACTCCACACCACTGGAATCAAGCTAGCCGGGCTGATGAGAGGTGTTACCTCAAAACCGGGCCGGTCCTCGGATGCTTGTTTCCGTTCTGGGAAGGACATGGCTTTTGTAGTTCGGACTGGACTATTCCCATGGGGCACAGGGTCAGCGCTGATTTGCATATCGCCATTGTCTAACCCAGGGTAGTGTGGAGTGGAAAAACGATGGATTTGGGCCCAGATCTTTGGACTGGGGTGAATGTGTGACATTGATCCACATTCTGTCCATCATTGTTGTGTTTGCAGTTACCGCTCTAAGTGTACTGGGGATGCTCAGACGTGAGTCCCAGGCACTCCACACCACTGGAATCAAGCTAGCCGGGCTGATGAGAGGTGTTACCTCGAAACCGGGCCGGTCCTCGGATGCTTGTTTCCGTTCTGGGAAGGACATGGCTTTTGTAGTTCGGACTGGACTGTTCCCATGGGGCACAGGGTCAGCGCTGATTTGCATATCGCCATTGTCTAACCCAGGGTGGTGTGGAGTGGAAAAACGATGGATTTGGGCCCAGATCTTTGGACTGGGGTGAATGTGTGACATTGATCCACATTCTGTCCATCATTGTTGTGTTTGCAGTTACCGCTCCAAGTGTACTGGGGATGCTCAGACGTGAGTCCCAGGCACTCCACACCACTGGAATCAAGCTAGCCGGGCTGATGAGAGGTGTTACCTCGAAACCGGGCCGGTCCTCGGATGCTTGTTTCCGTTCTGGGAAGGACATGGCTTTTGTAGTTCGGACTGGACTGTTCCCATGGGGCACAGGGTCAGCGCTGATTTGCATATCGCCATTGTCTAACCCAGGGTGGTGTGGAGTGGAAAAACGATGGATTTGGGCCCAGATCTTTGGACTGGGGTGAATGTGTGACATTGATCCACATTCTGTCCCTCATTGTTGTGTTTGCAGTTACCGCTCTAAGTGTACTGGGGATGCTCAGACGTGAGTCCCAGGCACTCCACACCACTGGAATCAAGCTAGCCGGGCTGATGAGAGGTGTTACCTCGAAACCGGGCCGGTCCTCGGATGCTTGTTTCCGTTCTGGGAAGGACATGGCTTTTGTAGTTCGGACTGGACTGTTCCCATGGGGCACAGGGTCTGCGCTGATTTGCATATCGCCATTGTCTAACCCAGGGTGGTGTGGAGTGGAAAAACGATGGATTTGGGCCCAGATCTTTGGACTGGGGTGAATGTGTGACATTGATCCACATTCTGTCCATCATTGTTGTGTTTGCAGTTACCGCTCTAAGTGTACTGGGGATGCTCAGACGTGAGTCCCAGGCACTCCACACCACTGGAATCAAGCTAGCCGGGCTGATGAGAGGTGTTACCTCGAAACCGGGCCGGTCCTCGGATGCTTGTTTCCGTTCTGGGAAGGACATGGCTTTTGTAGTTCGGACTGGACTGTTCCCATGGGGCACAGGGTCAGCGCTGATTTGCATATCGCCATTGTCTAACCCAGGGTGGTGTGGAGTGGAAAAACGATGGATTTGGACCCAGATCTTTGGACTGGGGTGAATGTGTGACATTGATCCACATTCTGTCCATCATTGTTGTGTTTGCAGTTACCGCTCTAAGTGTACTGGGGATGCTCAGACGTGAGTCCCAGGCACTCCACACCACTGGAATCAAGCTAGCCGGGCTGATGAGAGGTGTTACCTCGAAACCGGGCCGGTCCTCGGATGCTTGTTTCCGTTCTGGGAAGGACATGGCTTTTGTAGTTCGGACTGGACTGTTCCCATGGGGCACAGGGTCAGCGCTGATTTGCATATCGCCATTGTCTAACCCAGGGTGGTGTGGAGTGGAAAAACGATGGATTTGGGCCCAGATCTTTGGACTGGGGTGAATGTGTGACATTGATCCACATTCTGTCCATCATTGTTGTGTTTGCAGTTACCGCTCTAAGTGTACTGGGGATGCTCAGACGTGAGTCCCAGGCACTCCACACCACTGGAATCAAGCTAGCCGGGCTGATGAGAGGTGTTACCTCGAAACCGGGCCGGTCCTCGGATGCTTGTTTCCGTTCTGGGAAGGACATGGCTTTTGTAGTTCGGACTGGACTGTTCCCATGGGGCACAGGGTCAGCGCTGATTTGCATATCGCCATTGTCTAACCCAGGGTGGTGTGGAGTGGAAAAACGATGGATTTGGGCCCAGATCTTTGGACTGGGGTGAATGTGTGACATTGATCCACATTCTGTCCATCATTGTTGTGTTTGCAGTTACCGCTCTAAGTGTACTGGGGATGCTCAGACGTGAGTCCCAGGCACTCCACACCACTGGAATCAAGCTAGCCGGGCTGATGAGAGGTGTTACCTCGAAACCGGGCCGGTCCTCGGATGCTTGTTTCCGTTCTGGGAAGGACATGGCTTTTGTAGTTCGGACTGGACTGTTCCCATGGGGCACAGGGTCAGCGCTGATTTGCATATCGCCATTGTCTAACCCAGGGTGGTGTGGAGTGGAAAAACGATGGATTTGGGCCTAGATCTTTGGACTGGGGTGAATGTGTGACATTGATCCACATTCTGTCCATCATTGTTGTGTTTGCAGTTACCGCTCTAAGTGTACTGGGGATGCTCAGACGTGAGTCCCAGGCACTCCACACCACTGGAATCAAGCTAGCCGGGCTGATGAGAGGTGTTACCTCGAAACCGGGCCGGTCCTCGGATGCTTGTTTCCGTTCTGGGAAGGACATGGCTTTTGTAGTTCGGACTGGACTGTTCCCATGGGGCACAGGGTCAGCGCTGATTTGCATATCGCCATTGTCTAACCCAGGGTGGTGTGGAGTGGAAAAACGATGGATTTGGGCCCAGATCTTTGGACTGGGGTGAATGTGTGACATTGATCCACATTCTGTCCATCATTGTTGTGTTTGCAGTTACCGCTTTAAGTGTACTGGGGATGCTCAGACGTGAGTCCCAGGCACTCCACACCACTGGAATCAAGCTAGCCGGGCTGATGAGAGGTGTTACCTCGAAACCGGGCCGGTCCTCGGATGCTTGTTTCCGTTCTGGGAAGGACATGGCTTTTGTAGTTCGGACTGGACTGTTCCCATGGGGCACAGGGTCAGCGCTGATTTGCATATCGCCATTGTCTAACCCAGGGTGGTGTGGAGTGGAAAAACGATGGATTTGGGCCCAGATCTTTGGACTGGGGCGAATGTGTGACATTGATCCACATTCTGTCCATCATTGTTGTGTTTGCAGTTACCGCTCTAAGTGTACTGGGGATGCTCAGACGTGAGTCCCAGGCACTCCACACCACTGGAATCAAGCTAGCCGGGCTGATGAGAGGTGTTACCTCGAAACCGGGCCGGTCCTCGGATGCTTGTTTCCGTTCTGGGAAGGACATGGCTTTTGTAGTTCGGACTGGACTGTTCCCATGGGGCACTGGGTCAGCGCTGATTTGCATATCGCCATTGTCTAACCCAGGGTGGTGTGGAGTGGAAAAACGATGGATTTGGGCCCAGATCTTTGGACTGGGGTGAATGTGTGACATTGATCCACATTCTGTCCATCATTGTTGTGTTTGCAGTTACCGCTCTAAGTGTACTGGGGATGCTCAGACGTGAGTCCCAGGCACTCCACACCACTGGAATCAAGCTAGCCGGGCTGATGAGAGGTGTTACCTCGAAACCGGGCCGGTCCTCGGATGCTTGTTTCCGTTCTGGGAAGGACATGGCTTTTGTAGTTCGGACTGGACTGTTCCCATGGGGCACAGGGTCAGCGCTGATTTGCATATCGCCATTGTCTAACCCAGGGTGGTGTGGAGTGGAAAAACGATGGATTTGGGCCCAGATCTTTGGACTGGGGTGAATGTGTGACATTGATCCACATTCTGTCCATCATTGTTGTGTTTGCAGTTACCGCTCTAAGTGTACTGGGGATGCTCAGACGTGAGTCCCAGGCACTCCACACCACTGGAATCAAGCTAGCCGGGCTGATGAGAGGTGTTACCTCGAAACCGGGCCGGTCCTCGGATGCTTGTTTCCGTTCTGGGAAGGACATGGCTTTTGTAGTTCGGACTGGACTGTTCCCATGGGGCACAGGGTCAGCGCTGATTTGCATATCGCCATTGTCTAACCCAGGGTGGTGTTGAGCGGAAAAACGATGGATTTGGGCCCAGATCTTTGGACTGGGGTGAATGTGTGACATTGATCCACATTCTGTCCATCATTGTTGTGTTTGCAGTTACCGCTCTAAGTGTACTGGGGATGCTCAGACGTGAGTCCCAGGCACTCCACACCACTGGAATCAAGCTAGCCGGGCTGATGAGAGGTGTTACCTCGAAACCGGGCCGGTCCTCGGATGCTTGTTTCCGTTCTGGGAAGGACATGGCTTTTGTAGTTCGGACTGGACTGTTCCCATGGGCACAGGGTCAGCGCTGATTTGCATATCGCCATTGTCTAACCCAGGGTGGTGTGGAGTGGAAAAACGATGGATTTGGGCCCAGATCTTTGGACTGGGGTGAATGTGTGACATTGATCCACATTCTGTCCATCATTGTTGTGTTTGCAGTTACCGCTCTAAGTGTACTGGGGATGCTCAGACGTGAGTCCCAGGCACTCCACACCACTGGAATCAAGCTAGCCGGGCTGATGAGAGGTGTTACCTCGAAACCGGGCCGGTCCTCGGATGCTTGTTTCCGTTCTGGGAAGGACATGGCTTTTGTAGTTCGGACTGGACTGTTCCCATGGGGCACAGGGTCAGCGCTGATTTGCATATCGCCATTGTCTAACCCAGGGTGGTGTGGAGTGGAAAAACGATGGATTTGGGCCCAGATCTTTGGACTGGGGTGAATGTGTGACATTGATCCACATTCTGTCCATCATTGTTGTGTTTGCGGAAAAACTACAGCACGATAGAGAGGGAAGCCCTTGCCTGCGTATGGGCTGTGGATAAGTTGAAGATGTATGTTAGGGGTAAGGAGTTTGAGTTGGTCACAGACCATAAACCTCTCATCTTCATGTTCGACGGTTATGGCAGAGGTAACGGTAGGGCTTCTGCTAGATTGGTAAGATTGTTGGCTAAGTTGCAGGAATTCAATTTTTCCATTAGACACATTTCAGGTAAATGTAATATCAGAGCAGACTTCCTATCTCGATTGCCAACTGATATGTCAGAAGTACAAAAAGAGGATGATACTGAATGTGTTGTTTCTAATGTTGATATTATCGGTCATGATAACAAAAGAGTGTCTTATAAAGAATGGAGTGATGCAATGTGCCAGGACGTTGTTTTGTCAGAAGTGAAAAAGTACATGACTACAGCATGGCCACAGGTTCGCAACCTACCTTCTGATATGAGAACATTTTTGCACGTAGCTAATGAGTTGAATATATTCAAAGGTTTGCTCAGAAGAGGGGATTTGTTTATTCCCCCAAATGTAGTCAGGAACAAATTAATTTCTGTTGCACATAAATCACATTTAGGAGCAACTATGAACAAGAGAATACTTAAGGAGCACTATTGGTGGCCGGGTATGGATCTTGATGTTAATTTGTTTGTTGAAAAATGCGCTAAATCTGACAAACATTGGAAACTCAGGACACAGGAGATGCAACTAGTGTCCATTCCAAATGTGGCTTGGTTCAAAATTGCCATAGACATGGCAGGACCTTTTCAATTACTTGGACAAAAAGCTAGATTTTTGATTGCAGTAAGTGACTATTATTCCAAATGGATATATCACAAATTTGTCAGTACCATTGACTCTGATGCAGTCATAGACTGACTACGTTCTTGTTTTTACATCGAAGGTTACCCCGAGTCATCGTTTCTGACAATGGGAAACAACTAACCTCAAGCAAAATTTCAGATTTTTTTCACTTCTGGTATCCACCAGGAGAAAACGCCATTATACTCTCCAAGATCTAATGGACAAATTGAAAGAGTCAATCGCTTCCTCAAGGACGGAATTCAACTAGCTTTGGCATCTAGGATACCAGTTCAAGAATTTATTCAAGAAAGAGTGTTCTCGTACAACACCACACCCAACAGCACCACAGGATTCTCTCCTTTCTTTTTAATGAGAAGGAGAAGATGTGATAAAGATGTTGTGCCCAAGTTTGATGTGTCAGAAAGCACTTGACCTTCCACTATTGTTGTAAATGATGATCAGTTACAAGTTAGGAAGAGAATTATTGATTGTCAGGTAAAATCCAAACAGTGTCATGACAAGGTGCATAGGGCTATAAACAAGGAATTTTGCAAAGGTGAATGGGCGTTAGTCACTAAACCAGGTCATTATCTTAAAGGAGAAACCAAATTCCTTGATCCTGAAGAGATCGTAGAAGTAGCGGATAGTGCTGTTCGCTTCAAGTATGCAGGTTGGCGCAACAAAAGTGATGCTGTTAAGCTTAGTAAAAATCAAGTTGATTTATGGCACAGGGGAAGGGAAGGTAATGTCGATTTTAACACTGATTATTCTTGGGTGAATACTTACTCTGGTGAAAAGGAGAAGGACCATGGTACTTTTATAGATAAGAGGAATGCACCAGGCGACCAGGCGGGTAGCAATTATAACATTTGTGATAGTAATTGCACTGTCGTAAGTCACAACACTGACAATTCTCACAGTGGTAATACTGAGTGTGTCCAGCATGGTAACAGCATTCGTGTTCCTAATCTAGAATCTACTATAGTTGCTCCTCATCCCCTAAGCTCCACCATTGTGCAGGGTGGTTGGGAAGGAACCTGTTCAAAGTCAGGGAGAATATCCAAGTTTCCCAGTGCGCTTAAGGAATATGAATTAATGTAATCTGTTGTTCCTATTCAAGTATGCAGGTTAGCGCAACAAAAGTGATGCTGTTAAGCTTAGTAAAAATCAAGTCGATTTATGGCACAGGGGAAGGGAAGGTAATGTCGATTTTAACACTGATTATTCTTGGGTGAATACTTACTCTGGTGAAAAGGAGAAGGACCATGGTACTTTTATAGATAAGAGGAATGCACCAGGCGACCAGGCGGGTAGCAGTTATAACATTTGTGATAGTAATTGCACTGTCGTAAGTCACAACACTGACAATTCTCACAGTGGTAATACTGAGTGTGTCCAGCATGATAACAGCATTCGTGTTCCTAATCTAGAATCTGCTATAGTTGCTCCTCATCCCCTAAACTCCACCATTGTGCAGGGTGGTTGGGAAGGAACCTGTACAAAGTCAGGCAGAATATCCAAGTTTCCCAGTGCGCTTAAGGAATATGAATTAATGTAACCTGTTGTTCCTATAAAGGGAGATGTTGTAGTTCTAGTTGTTATTTTCCTACCTCTCTCCTATTGGTTACTAGGCACGCGCTGTATTGGAATGTCAAGCATATATATATAAATGACGTCATGTTCATAGGACGCAGGAGACCCGTGTGACTCTGCGCAGACCACACCCCTCTCACAAGCTCTTGTTATGAAATAAATACTTATTCACACACTCACATGTTTAGTGATTATTTCTGTCCATTATCACTGCACAGGGTTTGGCTTGGGTGCGTCTGACAGGGCAGGTGAGGTGCAGGTGCAGGTGCATACAGCACGTTAAGTTGCCTTGACAACTCAGGGTGTGCATCTCCGTCAGCGGTGGCTGTAGAGCTCGGTGCAAGTGCCGTAGGTTGGTTGGAGTTCTTTTATGGTCTTGAAGGGACCGGACTGCCACTCAATTATGTATTCCCCAATGTTACCATGCCAGGCAGTCCAGACCGTACGGAAACTGTAGTTGAATACACTTGATGGGACGTCAGCAGGTCTCACACACGGGTCTACGTTGCCTGAACGAGTCACGCTGCAGAACGGCTCAAAGAAGCAGGGGAAGGGTGTATGAACAATGAACAGAGCCTCCCGCAGTGCGCGTGCCCGGGCATGCACTCTCTGTGGCTCACCAGTCCAGAGTTGTTGCTACCTGGGCACTTCTCACGGGGGAAAGCACGGTTCTTGCAGAAACAAAAATACCCACAAATCTTGAGCGCGGTTCACCAGGTGGTTGTGTACCACGGAGTGCTCACATGAGTTGGAATGATGTGAAGGACTCAGATTTAGCCGCTCACAAGGTCTTTGATATCTCAGGGAAAAACAGAGGGCAGGCCCTTTGGAAACCCTGATTTTAATCCATAGTTCCTTTTGACAGGGCAGAGGTCAGCAGTGTAGGGGTTCAAGAGCGGGGCAGTGCAATGGGGATATTAAACACACGTACACGGACACTATAGTGGGCTAGTCGGACCGGTAGTGATGAGCGACCCCGGCCCATTTATTTATAGCCTTCTGGCCACGCCTGGCCAGAAGGTGATACAACGGTGCACGTGTTTCCGGCCGTAGCCAAAACCTGGGGGAACCACTAGAGCGCTACATTCCTTCCCAAGTTGGTCTTTTAAACAATTAAAGCAAAACAAATTAGCATGCAAAGTCTGCTATTCTCTGGCTAGGCCTGGGGTTTGGCCTAAGGTTATATTGCCATCGTCCTCTCGTCGGTGCACACTCCGGGTTGGTTCTCTGTGGTGACCTTGGTGACACTGGAGCCGTAGCAGGAGGGGGTGTCGATGAGTCAGAGTGGTGAAGTTCTCCTGACTCACTTGTGGTGTTACACCCCGTTATTAGTCCACCCGGTTGCTCACAGGTGTCGATGGTATCCGCTTGAACCATGAGACGTTCCTCGTCACTTCTTCTCCATCACCTTGTGCCATCACGGCAGTGCCCTTGGTTGTTCTGACTATCCATGGCATGGCCTCATAGGGTGTTCGGAACTTCCCACCTGGGCTTCTCGCTCAAATAAGTACTGAGTCTCCTGGAATTAGTGTTCGTTCTTGGGCTCTCCTCCTGTTGCTTGCTTTGTTGTTGGTCCTTCTTTGCCGGGCCTGAGCGTTTTCAGGGATGTATGGAACAGACCCCCAGTTTTCCGCCATAGGGAGCTGATCACGCCTCGGTCCGGATAACATGAGTGACCAGGGGGATCTCTGAGTTGTGCCATGAGGGGTGCTCCTGTACTCTCGGAGGAAGTGTTGGAGTGCTTCTTCAGGGTTCGTTCCTTTTACAGTAGCTATTCTCAAGACTTTGTTGATAGTACTCATGAACCGCTCCACCTCTCCATTGGCCTGGGGCCATTGTGGCGTAATGCGATGATGTCTTACCCCTAGCCCTTGCAGGAACTCCTTGAACTCGCTCCCTTGAAACGGAGGGCCATTATCCGTTTTAAGTCGGTGCGGAATTCCGAACATTGCGAAGGCTTTGCTTAGGATTGGTGGTATGTTCGTGAAGCTCGTGGATTGTGCCAGGTCCACTATGGGATACTTTGTGTAGCTGTCCACTAGAACTACTGTAACTCTCTCATCTGGGAAGCTACCAAAATCCAGACTGACCCATGACCATGGCGACGGCGCGGGCTCTTCGGTGATGATTGGCGCTGGGACTTCCGTAACACTTGTCACTTGACATGCTCTGCAGTTCTGCACTACCGCGTTAACGCTGTCCTCCAGGTTGGGAAACCATACTTTTTCAAACATTCTGGCTTTCATCCTTCTAGTGCCCTGGTGTTCTTCATGGCCATGGGCTAGCGTCGTTGCTTGGTCTTGCAGTGTTAGAGGGATTACTACTCTAGATCCTCTTAAGATAAGTCCATTTTCTGCGATGCTTAGTTCGTTATGTATTTTCCAAAATTGATTTCTTCTATCAAAAGTGAGGGAAGAGGATTTTCGGTCCATTCGGTTCCCCTGATTAGATCCGGAGTTAATCAAAAATAGGGAATGGACACTAGTATCTACTGAACCATTAGTTCAAAATTGACAACCCTCATAGGCAGCCTGATTAGTGCGATGCGGTATATCTTTTTTCCGCCCCGTCAGGTGTCATGGCATATTCATAGGGAAGTCAAAAGGGTGTAGTATGCCTGCCTCACCCGAGGCTACCTCTGGTGCAGGTAGAAGTGTCCAGAAATACTAGGGAGGGTGAAATAATTATAAAAGCAGTGTATCTCCAAAAAATATTTAATGAAAAAGGGGATAACACTGTCAATTAAAAATAAGTCGATATAAAAGTAATCGAGTAACTAGATTACCATATATCTATGTATATATGGGTGCGTCAACATGTTTCAGCTCTTTGGGCCCAGCCGGGTCTATAGAGCTTTCGTCAGGACAAAAAAATAAACAAAAAAACATACATGAGGTACTCACACCATTAGTGTAGGTTCCATTCGCTATTTTTAGCGTTTCTTATTTTGCCACCTTAATAGGTTCTTTTCAAGGCTTCAGCAAGGGTACAAGAGTCGCTTAACGTGGTCTCTTCCTCGTGGACCGTGTTCTGGGCCCTGTGCTGACTCTGCCCCTGGTTCACCAGGGCCCAGAACGCGGTCCACGAGGAAGAGACCACGTTAAGCGACTCTTGTACCCTTGCTGAAGCCTTGAAAAGAACCTATTAAGGTGGCAAAATAAGAAACGCTAAAAATAGCGAATGGAACCTACACTAATGGTGTGAGTACCTCATGTATGTTTTTTTGTTTTTTTTTTGTCCTGACGAAAGCTCTATAGACCCGGCTGGGCCCAAAGAGCTGAAACATGTTGACGCACCCATATATACATAGATATATGGTAATCTAGTTACTCGATTACTTTTATATCGACTTATTTTTAATTGACAGTGTTATCCCCTTTTTCATTAAATATTTTTGGGAGATACACTGCTTTTATAATTATTTCACCCTCCCTAGTATTTCTGGACACTTCTACCTGGACCAGAGGTAGCCTCGGGTGAGGCAGGCATACTACACCCTTTTGACTTCCCTATGAATATGCCATGACACCTGACGGGGCGGAAAAAAGATATACCGCATCACACTAATCAGGCTGCCTATGAGGGTTGTCAATTTTGAACTAATGGTTCAGTAGATACTAGTGTCCATTCCCTATTTTTGATTAACTCCTTTTCCAAAATTGACCCAGGCGCAGTCGGTCTGCTTCACTCCACCCTTGGACATCTCTTATGAAACCTTCCCAAGATCCAGTCTGTGTTGCATCTGTGACTCTCTTCAGGACTACATCATTGGCATATTGTGTCATGATTGTTTCAGCTGACAGGGCTTGGGGACAGGCCCATTGCGATATCATGTTCACAAACTCTTCCGTTTGCCTTTCTGGCTCTTCCTCTGGCGCCGCATCTATTGCCGGGTGTCGAGACAAGAATTCCGCAGGGTTCTTTGCTCCGGGTCTGTACACAAGGTCCATTTGATATTGTTGAATTTGAATGGTCCACCGCTCAATTTGAGGTGGCGGATGAGGGGCTGTACCCTTGAACAACGGTATTAGCGGCTGGTGATCTGTCACCATCCTAAATGGGTGTCCGGTTATGTAGAGGTGAAAATGGTTACAGGCCCATTTCACGGCCAGGGCTTCTCTTCCGATTTGAGAGTATCTTGCCTCAGTTGCAGTGAGCGCCTTGCTCGCGAATGCCAATGGAGCCCATACCCCTGGCTCTGTCTGTTGTATGAGCAGGGCCCCCAGCCCGACGGGGCTGGCATCCACTAATATTTCATTGTGCCTCGAGGTGTCGAAGTAGGCCATGGTGGTCCCATCCAGTAGTGTGGTTTTGACTTTGGTGAATGCTTCTTCTTCGGTGTCTGTCCACTTCCATGGATTTTCCTTTTTTGTCAGACTCCGTAGGGGTTCAGCGATAGTGGATAGGTTCGGGATGAATCTGGCACAGTATTGGGCCATGCCCAAGAAACTTCTCACTTCTGAAGCTGTTGTTGGGGCTGGGGCATGTTTGATCGCCTGAGACTTTCTGGGGTCCACTTGAACTCCGTCCGAGTTGAATACGTAACCAAAGAACTCTATTGATTTTTTGGAAAAACGTACATTTGTCCTTGTGTAGGGTTACTCCGTGTTCTGCTAGCCTTTTAAGTGTGGATTTCAATCGCCAATGATGTTCCTCGCTGGTTTTGGAGTGTATTAATATATCGTCGCTGACGTTTAGCACTCCCTGTAGGCCGGATAGTATTTCCCTTATGGTATTTTGAAATATTTCGGCTGCTGACGATATTCCGAAGTTTAACCTCTTGTACCTCCTTAGGCCTAGATGAGTCGAGAATTTTGTTATGTATCTGCTTTCTTCGGCAAGCCTTAGTTGGTGGTATCCAGCATTCAGATCTAGTTTCGAGAACCACTGTGCTCCGTTTAAGTCTGTTAGTATGTCATCTACTGTGGGTGTGATATGTCTTTATCTTTTTATCGCTTTGTTGGGCATTCGCATGTCTCTGCAGATTCTTATTTTTCCTGGCTGCCAGGGTTTCTCTGCTATCACCATGGGTGACACCCACGGTGTTGGGCCAGTCACTTTTTCAATGACCCCTTGCTTTTCTAGTTGTGCTAGCTCTTGTTCAAAGCAATGGGTTGGATGGCCTTGTCAATGTGTAGTTTCACAGGCTGTCGCTTGATCGTCCCTAGCCCTTCAAATAGCGACGGGAATAGTTGTAGGATACCTTCAGTCTGGAGTACTTTGACGGCGTTGGCAAACGCAATGAGGTTGAGATCCTCTGCAGTGTGGCTCCCGACTAGGAGGTCGGCTTCTTTATCAACAACGTGAAACGTCGTCATGACTTCCCGGTCTTCAGCTTTGACCTGTACCAGCATTTTGCCTTGTAAAGGAAGTGGTGTCTGGCTGCCATACGTTAGGATTCGGATCTTGGACGGCGTTAGTTTCGGCCTAGGGTTAAGATTTTTGTAGTGCTGTATGCCCATCACATTTACTGTGGCGCCAGTATCTATTACTCCAGTGACCGACGAACCATCAATCTGGATCTGGCACTTTGGTTGGGGTCTCCGCCTCCTCTTCAGGTCTTTCGTGAAGGACACGAAGTAGCATTCGTCGTCCTCTTCAGTGGAGGAGTCGTCCAGGCGTGTGTGGCGGTGGTGTTGGGTCGTCGTCATCATGGGTCGTGATTGTTGAGTTTCATCAAAGGCTAGCTGCCTGACCGCCCCAGCGACTGTCTTTCTTCCGGATGGGTTTCTTCCACGGAATCCTCCTCGGCATACGCTTGCAAGATGATTTGGCACTCCGCACTTGGAGCACATCTTCCCTCGCGCAGGGCAGCCATCTTGGTTGTGTTCTTCCCATCCGCAATAGCCACATGGCGGCCATCGTGGTGTTCTGGTCGGCCATCTTCCTCGCCCACTCCTGCCTGGGGTGCGAGCAGCGTCTACCCTTTCTATTTTTATGTTGGTCCCAGCATCCGCTTGGGGATTTAGGGCGGGTTCCATCGCTGTGGATCAGGCATCGGATAGTTCATGTGATCGTGCTAGTATTAGTATTTCATCTAACGTGATGCGTGGTTGACGCAGTATCAGCGTCCTCAGTGTTTTGTTTCGGCACCCTTGAATAAGCTGCGTGGTGACTTCTTTTGTCTGGTCATCCTCTGTACACGTGCTCGCCAGTTCTCTCAGACGGGCATGGAACGCATCCATCGTCTCTCCTTCTCTTTGCCTTGACTAATGGAATTTAAATCGCTCATAGTGTGGGTTGAGCTGAGGGTCAAAGTGTGCATTGAGTGCTCACATGGCAGCGTCATAGTCGTTGGCAGCTCCAGTATTTGGGAGGTGAGCAAACAGTTTGTAAATCTCAGTCCCTCCAAAATGCAGTAACAGCAATCTTTTGACCTCATTGTCCTTTTCTCGTGTGGCTATAAAGTAATTATTTAGTTGTCCAACCCACACTGCCCATCTCGGTGCCGCTGTTGCAGGGTCGATCAGCTCGCTAAATGGCAGCAATGCTTGAATTTAGGAATGTTCCGATGGTAGCGTTGGTGGCCCTGCTGGTTGTGCTGGGGGTACTACTTGTTGTTGGTTTCCCGCCGCTGCGTTTGGCGGGTTCGACATTGTGAGGTGTCTTTCTTTGTCCTTCCAGCTCAGCAGCCTTTACTCCAGTAGGGTATCCTTCAGGTTCAGTAGTGTTCTCCTGATAGGGCCAAAGCCCTACGACTTATACCCCAAAGTGCCTTTGAAGTAGGGGTAACTTAAAAGAGCCTTCAGTAGTGCACAAGGATCCCATTCAGCCCAGCCCTGGCTCCAAACTACCAGTAGGGGGTGAATCAGCCCTTGGTGGGTGAGCAGGACACAGCCTATTCAGTTGTAAATGTGCGCTACCTCTCCACCCAGGAAAGCTATCAGTATGTAGTTGAATGCAAATGTATCCCCTTTCGCGCCCAGCCCTCCCTGTGTTGTGTCTTTCTAGAGCGTATGCACAAAGTGTAGCTGTCACCCAGGCCAGATGTGGATTGGGAGCAGGCTGCAGGCACACAGAGCAAAGTAAAGGGCAGAGAAATATCCACTTTTTTAAAGTGGCATTTCTAAAATAGTAGCTTTAAATCTAACTTTCCCATTAAAGAGTATTTATCATTACTATTCCAATCATACTAAACATAATAAAGCTACTCCTTTCTGATCCGAAATACTATTTAAAAGTATATAAGGATATTCCCAATGCTGGCATATGGAAGGAGTAGGCCTCGCAGCAGTAAAAATCAAATTTAGCTGTTTGTCACCGCCAGGACATATACAACTTTAGAGTACATGTCCTGCCTTTTAATTACACCACACCTTGTTGTTAGGGTCACTTAGGGCATACCTTATGAGTGACGTACATGTAGTAAAAAGGAGAGGTTATGGCTTTGAATATATAGTACACCACTCTACAAAGGCCTTATAAGTAACCTTTACAATTAGGTATATACAAATGTCACCATGTTTTAGGGGAGAAGCACATGCACTTTAGCAGTGATTAGTAGTGGTAAAGCGCTCAGAATCCTAATGCCAACAAAATGATACAACAAAAAGTGGGAGAACAAAGGTAAAAGGTTGGGGGAGACCACCCTAAGGATGACACCACATTTGCAACATAATCCATCATCTAAATCATAATCTGCAGATTCTTTTCTTAAAAACAAAATTTATTGCGTCAAGTAAGAAATATTCTGCAGAGCTCTGTAGCCAAGAGAACATCTGCCACATATATGATACAGTAAGGGCATTGACGTTTATGATATGCAAATTATAAGTCAACTGAAAAATAACAATGAGAAAGAGTAACAACCCCCCACACCCCCTGATGCACTGTCAGTAAACCCTCCCTCACAAGTTACTGCTCATCCCTCATGGAACGATAAAGAGAGAGAACAAAGAAGGAGAAAAGAAGATCTCGGCTAAGCAGAGCCACTCCTGAACTACATTTCAACATACTATCCTCAGTGTGTCGACGCCAAGTGAGGCGGGTTCTAATGGAAGACCCCTATATTCAGCCCACCGTATCCATATCTTTCTGTGCTTACGTGGACATCCCCTGGCCTTAAAAATAGGAAGCTCTAGGCCCATATTGAAGTCTAAGCCATTCTTCCATTCTGCTAAGGGGGGTGAGGTAGTATCCTTCCAATGATGTGCAATGTCAAGTTTGGCTAACGTAAGGCCCAAAAACATTAGGTGGCGCTTGTATATATTGCCACCAATCCCTTCACGTGCAGGAGTACCAACTTGGGTGAGTAGGGAAGGTCCAATCCCAGGACATCAGACAGGTAAGCCAACACTCTTTGCATGAATCTCACAATAACCTCACATTGCCATATCGTATGAAAAAGGTACCAGATAATTAAACTGAATTAAGCAAAGCCGTATAGTTATAGCAGCTTCTCTGGGGGAATAAAGAGCCTCTGTCCAATCTTCGCTTTCTAATGGGCCCAGATCCGCCTCCCAGGCCTCCTGAGTCGATCCAATGTGGCGGGACTATTAGTCACCAGGGACAGGCAGATTTTGAAGATTTTGTGATCTTGTAGATCCCTCATAACTTGGCCTCAATGGGGCTGAAGTCTGGGAGTGACTCCAGGTTGGCGACACTGGGGAGAAGGGCATGTCGGATAATCTGCAGATATTAACATAAAGAACAACTGTTTCTATCTCATATGGAAAATGCAGTGACACATTGCTGCACAGTGTAATGCCTACTGAAAAGGTTAGCTGGACACCTTTCTGTTGCTTATTGCCACATGTGAGTATTTAACCACTACTATTGAAGTGCAACATATGCCCAGATAGTGATAACAGGTGTAAAAATGGGGAGGCGGAGCTAGCCGGCAACCAAGATGGCTGCCTGAGCCGAGAGCTCCCTCGTCTTGGAAAATATCCTGCAAATATCCTGCATTGGTGCTGATCGAAAGCCTTCCATTTGGGCTGATTCAGAAGGCGGAGACCCGCGAGACACGATCTGGAGCGGCCCTGGCCCCGCGAATCGACGTCAAAGGCACGAGACTGCAGCGAGGGCCTGTGACGTGCGGGCGCACACACAAGCCGCGCCCTCGAGTGAGGAGAGCGCGGAGATCGGGACCGGAAGCTTGGCCGGCTCTGAACAACAGTAAGCACACCGGTATCAGAGGGAATACATCGCCCGCTTCGGCTGTGACGGCTGGAGCGGCCCTGCCGCGGTGAGTGGGGGCCATAAAAGAGGAGGACGGGGACGGCGGAGACATGGAGATGGAAGCGCTACTCCCCTGCGATCTACAGAGCATACCCCTGCGGCGGCCCTGGTCTGGCCTAGAGCTGTGGTCTACGGGAGCACCGGACACAAGTAAGTGTCCGCTGGCAGCTCCGGCGGAAGTCCTGAGGTGGGTCTGGCGCCATTAGGGTGCGCGGTGCCCCCTACTCGCTTTGCCCAGGTTGCGGGACTTGGCGGCTCGCGTTCCCATCAGGGGTGCGAGTGCCCACGGACAACCGACACGGGACAACATACGCGCCCACCAGAGCTGCCCCACAAAGCTAGAAGTACTGAAGATTTGGGAGAACATTTCCCTGGGGGCCGCCAGTGACACACCTTGCCTACAAATCCTGAGGGCAAACAGCGGTCGCCATTTTAGACGTAGAGGGTGGAAACCAATACAGCGGTCCTTGCCGGAGAAGGGGATACTACTGCGGGGAATATCGGAGAGGACACCGGGCTGCTCCACAGCTGACCTGGCCGTGCGCTGTGGGAGCCAGAGGTGGATCTTGCTCCAACACACCCGCCCCCGCATATTCGGATGTGCGTTCGCCTCTGGGAGGTGGCGCAGGGACAGGAGGGGACCGCGCGAACGGCGGAGGAGCCATAAGCCTGCTGGGTTGCACCTTTACAACTGGTTTCGGAGCAGCCCTGTGAGGTGCCGGATAGAGGCTTGAGAACGCAGGAGGAGAGCAAGATCGATTAGACGAGACATTGCCTGAAGCGACATACGGAGATCCAACACAATACAAGAGCCCGCGGTCCAATAGCCCATATATCAGACGCCACACAGTGGAGACCTTAGATTACGCTTACTTTTCCCTATCGCAGGGCTACGTCCGGAACTGCCAACATGGGACGCACGGACAGATCTCAACCAAAACTGTCCTTTGATCCAAAAGGTACCAGAGCCAACGACTCTGCGATGAGCAGGACGCGGGAGAGCACGAACCAGTGGAGGACGCTGCATCGCAGGATATCAGAGGTTTGCTGATCGCCATGGAAAAGGGCCTGCAGGGCGGTATAGCATTGTTGGGCACCAAGATGGATGCACTGTCCTATCGTATGGATCGGATGGCGGAGAGAATGGATAAGCAGGCGGAGCGTATGGACATGGCGGAGCGGCGCATTACGGAGGTGGAGGAGGCGCAGACCACACTAGAAACGGACAACAAACAGATGGCCAGAGCCATGCAGGCGCTGATGGATAAGATAGAAGACCTGGAAGCCCGCTCTTGACACTGCAACCTACGCATCACAGGCCTTCTGGAGACTACGCAGACGGGCACTATGGAGATGTTCGTAGAGAAACTTCTCAAGACTTGGTTTGGGGATTCTACATTCTCGGAAATGTTTGTCGTTGAAAGGGCGCATCACTCTCTGGGCCCAAGACCCAAACCAGGGGCCCCTCCGAGACCCATAATAGCCAAATTGCTCAATTATAGAGGCCGGGATGTTGCGCTCCAGCTGGCTAGGGAGAAGCAACCATTACAATACGAGGGTTCCACCATCTCCCTATTCCCAGACTTCACTGCCAAGGTACAGGAGGCACGGCGACAATTTGCACAGATGAAAAGACAGCTACGCGAAATGGGAGCCGACTATGCCATGCTGTATCCTGAGAAGATAAGGATCAATCGACAGGGGAAATCTTTAATTTTCACAGACCCCAAAGTCTTACAGCGAGCATTGAAGGAATGGAGGAAGGGGTCTAGGGTCTCCCCAAATAGAGGGTCAGAGGAGCCGGGGAGCTCGCTCGAGGAGCAGGATTGACACTCTGCCTTGCAGATTGGTATGAGACGTGGCACGATAAAGCAAGTATATCGTTGAGTTACTTTTCGGAGACCTATCCCTTTCTAAGCCCGCCCAACATCCTGATGTCGGACTCGATGGCCGGGCTCCATGGGGAATGGACAAACTTACCAGAGTTACCGGGATGCTTGGGGATTGCCCACAGAACATGGTAGGACATGCATTGTTGTTTATAGGTTAAGTTCACGCACAAAATATTGGGAAAAGGAGACGGGGGAGGCAGGGGCGGCAATATGTCTGAGCTCTTCATAAGTACGCACTTCCGCTTGCTACCTCTGCCCACACATGAACTCCACAGACTTTGGTTGGTGAGGGTATAACACTTATGGGTTGGGGTATTGTTTGCACGGCGGTTCGCGGCCTAGTTGGGGATGGGCAGGCGTGGGTGGGGTAGAGGGGGGGAGTGGAGCCGAATGGGGTTGGGGGAGGCGGCACACTGAATGTTCTGTTTTTGCGGTTGTTGTTTCCAAATTCCCACACAAGGCAGTTGCAGCTCATTCCGAGTCACAGCAAATGCAGATTCCATTATTACACGGTATAGACAGACGATGGCGCCTGAAACGACCCGGTTAGAGACTGTCTTAGACACACTGACTTTGATAACGTGGAACGTTAGAGGCCTTAATGACCACAGGAAAGTTAGGAAAGTCCTACAGTACCTTGCCAGATACGAGGTAGATATAGCTCTCCTACAGGAGACGCACCTACCTATGGATAGTCGCATACTCCAATACAGAGGCCTTTCGGGTAATGTTCACGCTGCAGGTTTCACATCGCATGCAAGGGGAGTCCTCACATGGGTCAACCCGAAAACACACCTGACTATGACGCCATTGGTGACGGATGGGGACGGTAGGTACAAGATTACTAGATGTTGTGGTAAAGGGTTAGAGTTTGGTATAGTCAATATGTACGGACCCAACGATGACCACCCAGAATTTTACTCTGAAATAACAGCCAAGATGGCGACATACGTAGGGGGGGAGATACTCTGGGGAGGAGACTTCAACATGACCAGACAGCCTCACATAAACAGATCAGATGGACCTGATCAACGCCCCGCGGCATCCGCCAGAGCGCTGGAGGTACACATGGGACGACTGGGCCTGACAGATGTTTGGAGACATCGACACCCCGCACAGGGAGGCTATATGCATTATTCAGCTCAATTTAATATACACACACAAATAGACTATTGGCTGGCCATGCAGTATTTAACCTCTGCAATATAAAGATGCGAGGTGCTCCCGCACACGTATTCCGACCACTCACCGGTGCTGATATCGATAGTGACGCCGGAGAGATGGATACCGCCATTGCTTGGCGATTCGCACCCTATTCACTACTAGACGCCACCTTCAGCTATCAAAACATTCTTTGAGACTAATGAGGGGTCATTACCGTCGGTACAGAGTATCTGGGAGGCGTTTAAGTTGTACGTCAGGGGTGTTACCATATCCAAGCACTCAGGAGTTTTAAAATCAATCAGGGGCAGGCTTCAGACTCTGGAATCCAGACTCAGGGAGTTGGAGAGCAGCTGAATAAATAACCCCAGTGATGCTCTTACCAGAGAACTATCGGAAGCACTGCGCGAATACAATGAGGAGGCAGATTTAGAAGTTAAGCACTTAGGGAAATACGCGACTCCTAGGTCATACGGGGAAAGCGAACGTCCAGATGCGGTGCTGGCGTGGCTGGTGAAACGGGATAGGAACAGGGGAGGGATACCCGAGATAAGAAGCTATGACTCGGAAGAGTTGCTCACGAATGTCCAAGTAGCTGATCGATTAAGGGAGTATTATTCAGCTTTGTACGCCTCCAGAGGTCCCGCTCCGGATGAGCGCATTCTAGATTATCTGTCGCATATTGAGATGCCCGGGCTTTCAGATGTACACCAGAGATTCCTGGTACGCCCCATAGAAAGAAAAGAGATAGTGCTAGCACTGACCACCATGAAGTCCGGAAGAGCGCCAGGAAGCGATGGCCTCACAGTGGCCTTTTATAAGGCTTTTGCGGACCTATTGCTCCCCAAGTTACTTGCCCTATTCGAGGATATGGCATACTCGGGCACTATGCCACCCACTATGCGGGAGGCGATACTGGTTGCGATTCTTAAGCCCGGTAAGAACCCGAGCGATTGTGCATCATATCGACCGCTCTTGCTGTTGAACGTAGACGTGAAGATTTTCGCCAAACTGATCGCTAACCGTCTCAGCCCCAGCTGCTGCGATCGAATGGTCCTACTGGCTGACCCCATGTAAAGAGAGGGCAGTAATACGTGTGTTGAAGACGCTGAACATACACAATATGGGTGACATGTTTGTGAGCGGAGTAGCACGCTCCTGGGACCAGATTGTAGTAGGAGAGGATGGCGGGCAGATGTTGGAGAGGTTTCAGTACCACAGAGTATGACACGCACTGAAGGCACTCCTAGGAGAGGAGATGGAAGAGCCGCAAACGGTCACGGCCTTCGGCTATGTGGTCGCTGATAAATCCCCTGCTAGGCTAATAGCCAGACTGTACTCTATAGCTCTGACGGAAAGAACGACAGAATACGCCAAGCCGAGACTGGCTTGGCAAGCAGACTTACGAAGGGATCTGAAGAGGAGGTCTGGTGGTATTGCTGCACCAACACTAAACGTATCTCCCTAAATGGCCGACACAGGCTAGTACATTTCAAATACCTGAACAGAACCTACTACACGCCGGAAAGGCTCCACAGATACAAACTACGGGACAGCCCTACCTGCGAGAGATGTGGGGTAATAGTCGCAGACTTTCTGCATGTGGCATAGCACTGCCCAGAGCTCCAAGTTTTCTGGCAGGAGGTGTATAAAGAGGTTAATGACACTATGGGACTAACACTAACTCCCGACCCTTTACTGGCACTATTAGGTTACTCCAAGCCGCTACGCCTGACACATAGGAGACTAGTAGACATGGCTTTTTTACTAGCGAAGAGGTGCATTGCACTGTGATGGATAAAATGCCCCCCCAGGCTGACTCCATGATCCAGGGAAATGATGTACTGCTGCACTCAGACGGAACTCTACAGCGAACTGCCACCCCCCCAGAAATAGGCCTAAACATTTTTGGTCCTGCTTTTTAGAGCGCAAACAGACGCAGGAAGACTCAAGGGACGACGGGGTAGATACACAATCGGACGACGGAGATAATCAGGCACAGGTTGACGCGATAGATACTGATACCCCATCATGAGCCTTGGACTGGGGACGGTTACACATGCACGGGCACATAGGAGGGAACATGGGAGAGGCGGTATTACACTGTGAAAGATGTAGGTTGCCACATTTACCTATAACTAGAAGAGGGTCACTGGAAGGCCCACCTGGTAGAAGTCACCCCACTGTAGTGGATGCTGGTGCTAGAATGTAAAAAAGACTCAGTACCCTATTGATGATATGTATATCTGCAGCTGCCTGGGATGGTTGTTGTTTTGCTCTTAATTTTCTTTGTTTTATTTTGAAAAATGTCAATAAAGAAATACAAATAAAAATAACAGGTGTAAAAATGATAAAATAATGATGTTATACTATCAGAAAATGTGCAGCACTATGCCGCATAGTTTGCCTTTTCGTGCTGCATAGTTTAGTCAACCGCACTGTATAATTGTTTTCTTCCATGCTACATAATTCCAGTGACCCTACATGGCTACATTCAACACTTTGCTCATTCCCTTCCATTGAGTGAAGCTGTTTATATTACTCATCAGCATCTAAGTGATTCAGTGTCTCGTCAGGGTTAGGGAGCGCTTCATAAATATACTGTACCACATAATTTTCTGACAGAACTTCCTCTCCCCTGCATCTCCAATACTGCCAGAGAAGACATATACACTTTTACTATGATTCCAGCAATCAGGCAGGCCATTCGAGACTTACCTAGAAATAAAACCCCAGGCCTAGGCGGGCTACCGTAGAGTATGATAGCACCTTTTCCACTAGACTCATGCCTAGGTTGGTGGAGATGTTTAATGTAGCCCTGCAGACCGGGGAATTGCCTCCTTCCATACGAGAATCTGTCCTGCTATCCCACCTGAAACTCAACAGGGATCTGACCCAACTATCATCATATAAGCCTATCACCATCTTTGGGCCTGATTATAAGATTTTGGGGAAGATCTTGGCTGATAGGTATGCTCAGATATTACCTGGTCACCCAGACAAAAATGATTTTGTTCCAGGACGTAGTACATCCTAGAACATCAAACATCTGTTTCATGTAATGGACCAGGCTCCCCAGCCGTTCCCACAAGCCTGATATTGGATCTTGAAAAAGCTTTTGATACCCTCACACTGTTTTATCTTTTCCAGGTGTTGGGTAGGCTGGGCATGCGGCGGCGCCTCTTAGCATACAGAAAATTGTTGTACACCAGCCCCACTTCCAGGATTCAATTGAGCCGGCTTTTCCTGCTGCCCTTTTCTGTGGTCAGCGGCACCAGGTTGGATTGTCCCCTGTTCCCTCTGCTCTTTGCAATAGCTATGGAGCCCCTTGCTGCTCGGCTCCGCCTGGAGGGTGGGTCTTGGGTGATCCCATTAAATGAAGCAACCCATGTTGTGTCTTTGTATGTGGATGACCTGCTCCTGTACATCTGCAACGTCCACATAGACCTCTTCATGCGTTTCTAAAAGCATCGGTCATCCAGGTCAGCTGGGCCAAAGTATGTGTATCCACTCAGTTGCAACTTACCCCCATTTGAGGTGCTACTTTGAGAAACCCTGCTGAATTGGAGAGGTGACTCAGTCCATTACCTTGGAGTTCGCCTCTACCACTCCCCAGCCTTTAGCTACAACTGAGAAAATAGCCCTATCCAAAATTATAGTTTTACATAGACTGCTTTACTATTTTATAAATGTCCCCATTATCTCTCCAAGGTGTTTTTCCCGGGTCTTGACACCCTGCTAAGGAAGCTCATATGGAGAGAAAAACACCATTGAATAGCGCAAAAAAAAATGCCACTGTCAGTGAGCAGTGGCGGATGCAGAGCCCTATCGTTTGAGGCTTACTATTTAGCAGTGCATATACAGTGGGTTTCACGGTGGCAAGCAGGGTGACTAATGAGGCAAACGTGTAATGGACATGGCCCCTTACACCATTCATGCTCCAAAACATCCTGCTTCCCAGAGTTGCGCCCCAGACCACAGGGTCACTGCAAGTCACGGTCGCCTGTAAATGTCTTGCAAGAGTTTCTCATCTCACGCGCCACATTCCACCGTATGCCTCAACACTCCCCCTGCATGGCATGCCATGATTTCCTGGATCCTATTTAGCCACCAACTTGAGGAGCGGGCAAGAACAATCCCTGACCATAGTCACTGACCTCTTTGTGGATGGCCACCTCCTCCCTTTCGACCAACTCGAACCATGCTATTCCACCGGGGCAGTTTCTCACTTACAGATAGCTGTGTAACAGATGCCATAACTTCTGGTCCACCCATGATGAAGAACCCCAAACAAACTCCGTTATAAAGACTAACCTACACGAGGACAGGACTTCACCTGATAAAGTGTATATATATATATATATGGAACAAACAAAGCCCTGGAGCTTCAAGAAGGCACTCAACGCTCTCCCAGCTTCAATGAGCAAACCCTGCTGTCACTCGCTACCCCGGCATTCATCAATTGCAATCATGGTCCGACGCGTTTCAGGGCTGGCACGCCCCTTCCTCATGGACAGGCAACGGGGGGGAAATGACGACTCGCCTCTCATTACAATCACCATTTTTATTTGATGACAGAACGCCCTAAGTGGGCGTGGCATTGTTTGACAACCAGCGGAATGCTGGTAATTGCAGTCCCAAAGAGGTGAGTAATTATCTCCTTAAGTAGGCTCAGTCCCCCCGTGGTTATGCCTCTTTTTCAAATCCTTAAGTAGGTTGAATGGTGGGTTTAGCGAGTATGATCACCCACGGGAAAGCGTGCTTGTTAGAAAAGAACAGTTCCCCTCTGCAAGCCTTCTCGCCCTCAGGCATGCATCACGCTATGAGCTGAGTCAAGAATGGTGCTCTTCTTCACGGCCAGGGTAGCCGTGCAATTAACTGGAACAAACAAAGCCCTGGAGCTTCAAGAAGGCACTTGACGCTCTCCCAGCTTCAATGAGAAAGCCCTGCTGTCACTCGCTACCCCGGCATTCATCAATTGCAATCATGGTCCGACGCGTTTCAGGGCTGGCACGCACCTTCCTCATGGACAGGCAACGGGGGGGAAATGACGACTCGCCTCTCATTACAATCACCATTTTTATTTGATGACAGAACGCCCTAAGTGGGCGTGGCATTGTTTGACAACCAGCGGAATGCTGGTAATTGCAGTCCCAAAGAGGTGAGTAATTATCTCCTTAAGTAGGCTCAGTCCCCCCGTGGTTATGCCTCTTTTTCAAATCCTTAAGTAGGTTGAATGGTGGGTTTAGCGAGTATGATCACCCACGGGAAAGCGTGCTTGTTAGAAAAGAACAGTTCCCCTCTGAAAGCCTTCTCGCCCTCAGGCATGCATCACGCTATGAGCTGAGTCAAGAATGGTGCAATTGATGAATGCCGGGGTAGCGAGTGACAGCAGGGCTTGCTCATTGAAGCTGGGAGAGCGTCGAGTGCCTTCTTGAAGCTCCAGGGCTTTGTTTGTTCCAGTTAATTGCACGGCTACCCTGGCCGTGAAGAAGAGCACCATTCTTGGCTCAGCTCATAGCGTGATGCATGCCTGAGGGCGAGAAGGCTTGCAGAGGGGAACTGTTCTTTTCTAACAAGCACGCTTTCCCGTGGGTGATCATACTCGCTAAACCCACCATTCAACCTACTTAAGGATTTGAAAAAGAGGCATAACCACGGGGGGACTGAGCCTACTTAAGGAGATAATTACTCACCTCTTTGGGACTGCAATTACCAGCATTCCGCTGGTTGTCAAACAATGCCACGCCCACTTAGGGCGTTCTGTCATCAAATAAAAATGGTGATTGTAATGAGAGGCGAGTCGTCATTTCCCCCCCGTTGCCTGTCCATGAGGAAGGGGCGTGCCAGCCCTGAAACGCGTCGGACCATGATTGCAATTGATGAATGCCGGGGTAGCAAGTGACAGCAGGGATTGCTCATTGAAGCTGGGAGAGCGTCGAGTGCCTTCTTGAAGCTCCAGGGCTTTGTTTGTTCCAGTTAATTGCACGGCTACCCTGGCCGTGAAGAAGAGCACCATTCTTGACTCAGCTCATAGCGTGATGCATGCCTGAGGGCGAGAAGGCTTGCAGAGGGGAACTGTTCTTTTCTAACAAGCACGCTTTCCCGTGGGTGATCATACTTGCTAAACCCACCATTCAACCTACTTAAGGATTTGAAAAAGAGGCATAACCACGGGGGGACTGAGCCTACTTAAGGAGATAATTACTCACCTCTTTGGGACTGCAATTACCAGCATTCCGCTGGTTGTCAAACAATGCCACGCCCACTTAGGGCGTTCTGTCATCAAATAAAAATGGTGATTGTAATGAGAGGCGAGTCGTCATTTCCCCCCCGTTGCCTGTCCATGAGGAAGGGGCGTGCCAGCCCTGAAACGCGTCGGACCATGATTGCAATTGATGAATGCTGGGGTAGCGAGTGACAGCAGGGCTTGCTCATTGAAGCTGGGAGAGCGTCGAGTGCCTTCTTGAAGCTCCAGGGCTTTGTTTGTTCCATATATATATATATATATATATATATACACTGGCGGGTGCGGTTTGCTGCCGTGGACAATCGCTCAACATCAACGCTCCAATTCTCAGAATTTCATTAAGAATTACCGCACTCACAGAGGGGGATAAAGCATAGTTCGCTTTATTTTCGACAAACGCGTTTCAGCTACAAGCCTTTGTCAGTGTCACCTACATCCCAGCCGTCAGCATGTTAATAAAGCTTCTGTGTTTGTATACATTGACATCGAAAGGGGACAGGGACCGCTGTGGGAACAGAGCGCCATCTTAGATTTTTCACAATTCTATGGCAAACGACCCACCATCTTGAAGTTTCCTCGCAATACTTATATGCGAGTGATAGTTAGCCATAGCCATGAACACATATAGTTACATCCTTCCATTATACAATCATAGGTCATCTAATTCTTGCCCAATCTCTCCCAAAGCAGTCACATTGACATTATGAAGTTATATATATATATATTACCTACTGGCGGTCGCCAGGTTTTAAGTAAAACTTAGGTTTTAGGTATCTTATAGTTAGGAATTAGTATTTAAAAACCTTGCAAATTCACTGAAAAAACCATAGGTTTTAGCCTCGTTATAGTTAGGAATTAGCATTTAAAAAACCTTAGAAATTCACTGAAAAAACCATAAGTTTCACACATGTTATAGTTAGGAATTAGCATTTAAAAAACCTTAGAAATTCACTGAAAAACCATAGGTTTCACACATGTTATAGTTAGCTGGGCATTTCACTCATACAAAACCTTTGAAATTCCCCCGTTATAGTAAGTTCAGCTAACTATAACTCGCGCAACCGCAATGCACTGCTGATGACGTCACATATTACATCACTCATGACATGGTCAGTGACATCACTGATGACATCACTGATGACATCATCCTTGTGAAAGAGTGGCAGACCTCCTCTCACCCAAATATAACCTATGATACACACATTCAAAAATAGAAACTATAATGTTTTTTAAATGGAGATACCAATACCAGTTACAACAACCTATTAGGTAATTCCAACATCTAAATACACATCCACTCATTCACCAACAGTTCTATATAGTTACTCATACATGTACTCACTCAACATATGTACTCATACACCAATACATCCTGTTACACACGATACTCATCCATAGAGTTACTCACACACATACTCATGCATGCAAATAAACTATCAAACATCCATTTATTTGCATATACAGCTATACACACACCACTACACTTACTTTTACAGAAACGTACACATACTTACTCTCTTAAACAATCACTTATAGAAACATATACTTATTTCTACAGGAACTCTTCCAATCTCTCACTCTCACATATACTCACTTATATACAGCAATACTCACATATACTAGTTTAAAACATATGTAGTTACTCATAAAGATACTATTGAGACAGTCATTCACTCACTAACACATCCATACACACACTCATCCACCCATGCAGTCCTGCACACATGCTGCCTTCAAAATACATACAAACAGTGAGTCAGTCGTTCATGCATCAGAAAGACACACATTCACTGGAAATGTCATCAGTGATGTCATTTGAGATGTCATCAGTGATGTCATGAGTGATGTCACTGACCATGTCATGAGTGATGTAATATGTGACGTCATCAGCAGTGCATTGCGAGCGCGCGAGTTATAGTTAGTTGAACTAACTATAACGGGGAATTTCAAAGGTTTTGTATGAGTGAAATGCTCAGCTAACTATAACATGTGTGAAACCTATGTTTTTTTCAGTGAATTTCTAAGGTTTTTTAATGCTAATTCCTAACTATAACGTGCCTGAAACCTATGTTTTTTTCAGTGAATATATATATATATATATATATATATATATATATATGTGAACACACTGGGTTCCCTTTGCCTGATTTTTGGGGTAAATGGTAGGATGATATAGAACTAGAGCTACACAACACCGAGTAGGATCACCAAGTGTCTAGAAATACCCAGTTTAATAGCATACACTTCTCTATTTTATACCGGGCAAACCTCATGCTGGGCATACCTCATGCCGGAGCTGTTCAGTCATTACTTTCGTAATGCACACCATAGCTGCCCCCGCTGCCATTCGGCTTCTGCTGATTTGGAGCATATGTTGTGGTCCTATCCTCTTATTGGCTTTCGGGCCTTGCATGCTGTTTTGCTTAGCTTATCAGATAATACAGAATCTCCCTCACGGTGGCTCAACCCAACGAAGCAAAAGACATTAACACCAAACAAACAACACCTTTAGAAAAGGGTTTTATTTTACAAAATGCAAGGACTCTCTCTTTTAGAATAAGGCTTGGGGTTTTATTTTACACAATGCTCTCTAACAAAAAGGCTTTCCCAGATGCCAAATGCACAAAATTCAAATACACAAAGATATATATATATATATATATATATATATATATATATATATATATATATATATATATAGATAGATATCTTCACACGCTGGTTCCAGGTTACCCGGCCATTGAGCGCTTGTTGTGGGTGCGTTACCCTACGGCAGAACCACGCCGTTATATATTTCACGCTTCTTCGCTGTCACACGAAAAAAATGGGCGCACTCCCTCTGAATTCCACAGTTTGATTTATTATAATCTTTTTAGCATGAAAGCAAAACGATCTACGCGTTTCGATGCTACAAGCATCTTGCTCACGATCGTGGGGACACTTCGAAACGCGTCAGGCATCCAGGGCAGTTTGAACAGTTAAAGGATATTGTTGTGTTGGAGGCGTGCTTACCATTCAAGGCTCCTTGTGTGCAGCTGAGGTCCGGGTGCTCCTTTGTATGTTGGGTACTTCGGAGCTGGAATATTTACGCGGCGACCCATGCCACGGAAGGAGCACCACCCTGAAAGAACCGGGGGCCATGCGGTCTTGACTACGGGCCGAGAACATGGGACAACAGCGTATGGATTTTGCACGAATTCCACACAGTGAGGCCCATCTGTGGGCTTGAAAAGTTACCAACTGAACATTAGCGCGACGTGAGGCACTACAAGTCCCATAAGTCCCATCCAGGGCGTGCATCTAAGCAAGAAGGGGGGTGGTGCCTCAAGCGCTCCTTCATAACTGCCAAAGCCTCTGAAGAGAAGTGGGACACTTCGAAACGCGTCAGGCATCCAGGGCAGTTTGAACAGTTAAAGGATATCGTTGTGTTGGAGGCGTGCTTACCATTCAAGGCTCCTTGTGTGCAGCTGAGGTCCGGGTGCCCCTTTGTACGTTGGGTACTTCGGAGCTGGAATATTTACGTGGCGACCCATGCCGCGGAAGGAGCACCACCCTGAAAGAACCGGGGGCCATGCGGTCTTGAGTACGGGCCGAGAACATGGGACAACAGCGTATGGATTTTGCACGAATTCTACACAGTGAGGCCCATCTGTGGGCTTGAAAAGTTACCAACTGAACATTAGCGCGACGTGAGGCACTACAAGTCCCATAAGTCCCATCCAGGCCGTGCATGTAAGCAAGAAGGGGGGTGGTGCCTCAAGCGCTCCTTCATAACTGCCAAAGCCTCTGAAGAGAAGTGGGGACACTTCGAAACACGTCAGGCATCCAGGGCAGTTTAAACAGTTAAAGGATAATGTTGTGTTGGAGGCGTGCTTACCATTCAAGGCTCCTTGTGTGCAGCTGAGGTCCGGGTGCTCCTTTGTACGTTGGGTACTTCGGAGCTGGAATATTTACACGGTGACCCATGCCGCGGAAGGAGCACCACCCTGAAAGAACCGGGGGCCATGCGGTCTTGACTACGGGCCGAGAACATGGACAACAGCGTATGGATTTTGCACGAATTCCACACAGTGAGGCCCATCTGTGGGCTTGAAAAGTTACCAACTGAACATTAGCGCGACGTGAGGCACTATAAGTCCCATAAGTCCCATCCAGGGCGTGCATCTAAGCAAGAAGGGGGATGGTGCCTCAAGCGCTCCTTCATAACTGCCAAACCCTCTGAAGAGAAGTGGGGACACTTCGAAACGCGTCAGGCATCCAGGGCAGTTTGAACAGTTAAAGGATATCGATGTGTTGGAGGCGTGCTTACCATTCAAGGCTCCTTGTGTGCAGCTGAGGTCCGGGTGCTCCTTTGTACGTTGGGTACTTCGATGCTGGAATATATATATATATTACCTACTGGCAATAGCCAGTAGGTATATATAGTTAGGATTGTTTTCCATAGGGAAATCGCAACATTCTATTGGGAATAACTTTGGCGCCGGTTGAGGGATCTTCCTGAAATTGTCCTTAACTTTGCCTCGCGGCGCTCCGTTCCTTCCCTGAAAGTTTGGGGGGGATTCGTCAAGCGGGGGCCGAGATAAAAGGGGGGTCCCAAAACGTGTTTTCCCCATGTTAATTTCCATAGGGCGGTTGGACTCACTTTTAGCCCGAACGGCTGCATGGTTTTCCACCAAACTTGACAAGATTGTAGGGACTGGTAGCCCGATGTGCCTTTGCTATGTCTCAAGATATGTGTTCCAGTGGTTTTTACGAAAATTAACTTTGAAAAAATATATATTGGGCTACATTGGGCTATATATATGTTAGAGCCCAAATGTAGCCCAATGTAGCCCAAATATCAGCCAGATGTAGCCCAACTATAGCCCAATGACAGAATGTCCCAGAGTGTTCTAAAGAACAACTAGAGCGCTAACAGTCTTACTTATGACAAAAGTATGGCACACCTGAAGTCATCTTGATTGGAATAAAGTGTTAACACTTAAAACATTTAATTTGCAAAGGAACAAAATGAGGGGGTTCATTTTGCCATAGAAATTATGATTAGTGCTGAAGAAAGTAAAATTAGGGCACATTTTGAGTGACTTCTCAAATCCTCTTATATTTCATTAAAAAAATTCTGATATGCAGTCTCCCAAGATGGCCACCAGAGTCAAAAGAGCCCAAATGTAGCCCAAATATCAACCAGGTGTAGCCCAACTATAGCCCAATGACAGAATGTCCCAGAGTGTTCTAAAGAACAACTAGAACGCTAACAGTCTTACTTATGACAAAAGTATGGCACACCTGAAGTCATCTTGATTGGAATAAAGTGGTAACACTTAATACATTTAATTTGAAAAGGAACAAAATGAGGGGTTTCATTTTGCCATAGAAATGTTATATATATATATATATATATATATATATATATATATTCACTGAAAAAACCATAGGTTACACACCAGTTATAGTTAGGAATTAGCATTTAAAAAACCTTTGAAATTCACTGAAAAAAACATAGGTTTCACACCAGTTATAGTTAGCTGGAAATTTTACTCGCATAAAACCATTGAAATTCCCACGTTATAGTTAGTTGGACTCACTATAACTTGCACGTCTGCAATGCACTGCTGATGACGTCACATATTACATCACTCATGCATATATTTAAATATTTAAACATTACTAGCTAATATATGTATTCACTAAGATACACTTAATAAGCCAGTTAACCAATCAATTGTTTTAAAAAAAACACTGAAAAAACCATAGGTTTCAGGCCTTATATAGTTAGGAATTAGCATTTAAAAAACCTTTGAAATTCACTGAAAAAACCATAGGTTTCAGGCCTTATATAGATAGGAATTAGCATGTAAAAAACCTTTGAAATTCACTGAAAAAACCATAGGTTTCAGGCCTTATATAGTTAGGAATCAGCATTTAAAAAACCTTTGAAATTCCCTGAAAAAACCATAGGTTTCAGGCCTTATATAGTTAGGAATTAGCATTTAAAAAAACCTTTGAAATTCACTGAAAAAACCATAGGTTTCAGGAGTTATATAGTTAGGAATTAGTTTTTAAAAAACCTTTGAAATTCACTCAAAAAACTATAAGTTTTAGTGGTGTTATAGTTAGCTGGACATTTTACTCATACAAAAGCAATGAAATTGCTCCTATATAGTTAGTTGGACTAACTATATTTCGCGCACCCGCAATCCACTGCTGATGATGTCACATATTAGATCATTCATGACATGGTCAGTGACATCACTGATGACATCTTAAATGACATCACTGATGACATCATCCACGTGACAATCACATACACCTTTTCATACACTATTACAATTTTTCATCACTGTTTGTAAAATACAGAGTATCATATTTAAATCCATTGTCACAGCAATACAAGTATCTAAAAATCCACTCAGTGATTCATAGATGTATACACACATCTAATCACTTACCTATGGATTCACTCATACATGCTGTCAATGAACAATAGAACACTATCAAAAATACTTATACATCTATATCGACATTAAACAACAGCACGCATCCTATTCACATATGAAGTCATCCTACTCACTTATGCAAACAATGGATCATACTTACATATTTACTTAGCAAAACACTTATACAAACACCACTTCTTCTATTCATTTAGATAGTAAGTCATACTTAGTGAATTATAAAATCATTATTACAAGTATACAGTTATCCATACAGTCACTCACACAATCATTGTGTCTTATGTATACTTATTTATATACAACAACTGACACATACACTACCTTTTATTTTTCTAGTTTGTTGGACCTGTACCTTTGAGAAATATATTTGCTCATCACCACACCCATAAAGAGATTCCCTCACCCAAAGTGTTAGAACATGTAGTTTTAACTTCATATATCTACTGAATCAACTATTCACACATCTTTGGACAGTCACACACCCCCCACCGAACCACACACACTTTCACACTCCCATACAAATACTCAGTTAACTAATCAATAACTAATATAGACTTTCACATAGCTAGTAACCAACTGTAGAATCAGTTTACACAACAACTGACAAACTGATACAGATATTCACACAGTTTAGTCACTATCCACTATATTTAGTGAGAAATTATAAATTGGTCAAGTAAACAGTCAATTACACTGCTACTAAATCCTCCATCCAAATATTTATTTATATATATCCACTCATTCTTCAATGTAAATTGCTATATATATATAATGCATATTTAAATAACGAAGCAAAGCACATTCACTGGATGATGTCATCAGTGATGTCATCAGTGATGTCATTTGAGATGTCATCAGTGATGTCACTGACCATGTCATGAATGATCTAATATGTGACATCATCAGCAGTGGATTGCGGGTGCGCGAAATATAGTTAGTACAACTAACTATATAGGAGCAATTTCATTGGTTTTGTATGAGTAAAATGTCCAGCTAACTATAACACCACTAAAACTTATAGTTTTTTGAGTGAATTTCAAAGGTTTTTTAAAAACTAATTCCTAACTATATAACTCCAGAAACCTATGGTTTTTTCAGTGAATATATATATATATATATATATATATATATATATATATATATATATATATATATATATATATATATATATATATATATATATATATATATGTTGATATGCAAGCAATAATGACACTTGGTAAATGTAACAGTCAAATGCATGAATAATACTGATGAATATACAAGCAGCAAATAATAGGAGATAACACTCAAGAAAATATAATATGCTGGACGTCCTGCAAGAAATCAGAAAGATATATATACACTAGATACATCAAGTGATTACTTTGGATGTGCACCTCAACTCACTCACACATCACAAAGAAAACACCTCAAATAAACAGAGCCACTGGCCAAACATCACAATGGCAATAATCAAAGCTCAAGCACCTCAAATGACCACAGCTACTGTAATCACGCATCACAATGGCTCTAGTCAGAAACAAATCACCTCACCCGATCGTTCACTCGACATCCTTGGCAATTCTCGCTGGGGGGGCCCGTGCACAGCTGATTTGGACTCTCGACCGGACCTCAAGTTCCGTTTGCCTTACAGAAATACGTCTATTCTGTAAGTGAGCGCCCAGCTCAACTGTCAACATACACCAGCTTCTTAGTCTCAAAACTCGCACTAGAAGGTTCGAGAAAACTTTCCCCCGGGCCAGAGGAATCTTACCAGAACTGGCGAGCTTCCAAGCAAGCATTCCAATGGCAGGAATAGTTCCCACATTCCCTCTCCAATCTCGCATGTTCCAGCCTTTATTTTGATGAAGCTCACGAAAGCCTTCAAGGGCATATTAAACAATCTCGCACAAAAACAATCCTTGAACGTGATCAACCCAAACAACTTACAAGCGCTGCTGTGTACGCAGAAAAGCTGAAGCCAGGCAGAGTCAGACAACAAGATGACATGAGGCCATGTCCAAGCCAATAGTAAGAACTACATAATTCTCATCAATGTACAACACAATGCACATTTGTACACAACTGCTTATAGATTCACATACTTCATCTCTCAATGTACACCACAGTGTACATTTGTGTACCACTGCTCACAACACTGCACGTCGAGACCAAAAAGTACATTCCACACCTCTCTCTCCCTTTCATGCTTTCAAATGCACATCCTACACGTTCTATTCTTGGCAAGGTGGTCCTACACTGTGATAGCAAATGTCTGTTTGCTAATCCTACTTACCTTATCCTCGGCCTTCGATACAGTCAAACACAGCAACCTACTAGATCTCTTGAAACATAGAATGGGTCTATCTGGAACAGTGTTAAACTGGTTCACTTCCTTCCTCCAAGACAGAACGCATAGATTCAAGATCAACCAATCTTTATCTAACCTCATCCCTGTCACCTTGGGAGTACCCCAGGGATCTTCCCTCTCCCCTACACTCTTCAATCTGTTTAAGGAACCACTCACTGAGCTTCTCAACTCCTCAAACATCCAATACCACATGTACGCTGACGACACACAGCTCTACATTAAGGTCAACTCTCTTGAAGACATCAAGTCGCTTAACTCAACGCTCCAAAAAACACAGATCTGGCTGGCAAATAACCATCTAAAACTTAACACACAAAAAACAGAATTCCTCCTCATCGCTCCCCCCAAACAAAACAGACACGATCCGAGAATGGATGCAGCACCTAACTGCACTCGATGGCCAACCTCACATTACTGACTCTGCGAAATCCCTAGGAATAACTCTGGACAATAATCTAAACATGCAGAAACACATAAGCGCTGCAACTAAAGGAGCCCATTTCCAGATGAACACCCTGAGAAGACTAAAGCCATTCATACCCGCGAATTACTTTAAACAGGCAGTCCAAGCCCTAGTAGTCCCCAGAGTGGATTATGGGAGTGTTGCTCTCTGCGGCCTTCACAGATCAACAACCGCTCCACTAAGAGCCTCAATCAATACTGCTGCCAGACTCATCACTGGCTCTAGAAGAAACTGCCACATTTCCCCCGACCTTTGTGCCCTCAACTAGTTACCTTTTGAGGCCAGAATACATTTGAAAATCACCTGTATGACTCACAAGGCACTGCACCAAAAAACACCAAGATACCTTGCAGAGAAACTAGTACTATCGGGTGGTAGCAGAACAAGTAGGAGTTCTGATAATCTTCTACTTAAACCACAATGTTTCTGCAAGAAAAAAACTTACTACCGTACCTTCTCAGGAATGGCCCCAAGGATTTGGAAAGCCTTACCCACAGAAACAAGACTGAATCCATCTGCTGCTTTCTTCAAAAAAAGAAGTGAAAGCGCTCCTCTTAGCTAGAGTCACCTGAACTTTGTTATAAATACCTGCTGATATGTGCTAGTCGATAACTTTTACCATGAATGTATTTGCTTAAGTAACCGTATTCCTATGTATTTGTCAAATCACCTTTATGTGCCTTGTAAAGCGCTCTGATACCCGCAAGGGTCTTGTTCGCGCTATACAAAACTGTCAAAATAAAAAAATAAAAATAAAAAAAATAAAATATGCAAATCAGTCTGACGTTGTGCCTCATGGGAACAGTCCAGCCCGAACTGCCAAGCCATGTCTTACCTGGACCGGAAAAAAGCATCTGAGGACCGGTTTCTGGCTAATCAGCCGTCATGAGCCAGGCTAGCTTGAATCCAGTGGCAAAGTGAGAAAGGGACCCACGTCTGGGCATACCCTGCCAACTTAGGGCGAACAAAGCGATACCAAAGGGGATAATGGACAGAGCGCTTGAGCAAATCAAACACTCACCCCCAGTAAACAGATCTGGGTTTAATGCATCAGCATTCTTTAGCTCACTCCACCACCCCAGTTCAGACATGGCCATATGCAAATCAGTCTTACCCTGTGCCTCATGGGAACAGTCCAGCCCGAACTGCCAAGTCATGTCTTCCCTGGACCGGAAACAAGCATCCTGGGACCGGTTTCTGGCTAATCAGCCAGGCTAGCTTGAATCCAGTGGCAAAGTGAGCAAGGGACCCACGTCTGGGCATAACCTGCCAACTTAGGGCGACAAAGTGATACCAAAGGGGATAATGGATGGAGCGCTTGAGAAAATCAAATACTCACCCCCAGTCAACTGATCTGGGTTTAATCATTCTTTGGCCCTGGCCCCAGGATGCTTGTTTCCAGTCCAGGGAAGACATGGCTTAGCAATTTGGGCTGGACTTTCTTTTAGGCCCAGCTGGAATTTGTAATAACAAAGCCACCTCCCTGCCTGCTTGTTGTTGTGCGGAACGAAATCAGACAACTGCAGGCGCTGCTGAATGTGTCCTGGTGTCTGAAAAGGGGCGTGAGGGGGGGAAAGTATGAAGGACTGCTCCTTTTGTTATTGGGGACCTGTGAGAAAGTGGCTCTATATATACTGGACAATAAGGTAGTACAGTGTGTATAGAGTCCACAACCCCCAAAGGTATAACAGAGGTTAAAGTCAGAACTGACCTTACTCTCCAAAGTGGTAGCTTGGTCGAGCAGTAAGGCAGTACCAGAGGACAGTGTACAACATTTGTTGTACACACTCAGTCAGCAAACGTTTTCACACACTCAAGGACTGAACTCCAGGCCAATTGTTTTTATATCCACAGATATAGTGGTTTTATTTTTAGAACCAACAGTTATAAAAATATACTTTTCTCGTTATGAGTACTCTCATGTAATTACTTTGCAAAGGAGCAATAAAGTTTGTGCACACCATTAATACAGTGTTGACAGTAAGCAACACAATCCTAAAACACACTATAGCATTGAGCTTAATGAGTTTTCCACATGTAAGTACAGTTGATTACTGTACAGATTACTTTAGTAGTCCCAGGGCCTGATCCAAGATTCAGTCCTGGGGTCTAAGCTGAAACCAGATTAGCAAAAACGTTTTAATTACTGTTGTGAATTTTCATGAATATAAAGCTGTTTTAAAAGTTCACACTTAAAAACTTTTCAATGTAAATCTGACAATGTTATTCAATGGGAGAAAATTCTGTTTGCAGGTTAAGTACGATCGCGTTACTTTTGTAATCCAGCACTGGTCTCCCGTGGCCAGCACTGGGGTCTTAACTTAAAACAGGTAGGTAATTGCGTTTCAGTATTTCGTATGATTTTTAAAGAATATTTCAAGTTTTCAAAAGTAGAAAATACAGATTACTAGTAAACCCGGTACGGATTACTTTTACGGTTCAGTATTGGGCTGAAAGGTAAGGTACTGACTTCTCCCCTGATCACAGGTGAGTATTTCGGAATTCGGAATTCGGCTGATTTTATAGGAATATTTTCAGTTTTCAGAACTTCACACTTAGAAGAAATGGTTTCCTATGGCAGAAATGTAGATGACTAGTAGACACGGTTGTGATTACTTTTGTGGTTCAGTACTGGGCTACAAGGTACAGTACTGGATTCTCTCCTGGTTACAGGTGAGTACTTCGGATTTCGATATTCGGCTGATTTTAGGTGAATATTTTAACATTTCAAAACTTCACACTTAGTAGAAATTTCACAGAAAAGCAGACAATGATTTCCTATGGCAGAAATTTAGATTACTAGCAAACACGGTTGTGATTACTTTTGCGGTCCAGTACTGGGCTACAAGGTACAGTACTGGCTTCTCTCCTGATCACAGGTGAGTAATGCGAAATTTGTGATTCGGCTGATTTTAGATGAATATTTTAAAGTTTCAAAACTTCACACTTCGAAGATTTTTCGAGTCAAACCAGTCAATGTTATCCAATGGCAGGAAAGTGAGTCATCGGTTTTCAGGTGAGTACTCGACTGGCGAAGTTCAGGTTCTGGGCTTAGACTCAGGGGTCCCCCAGGGTCAGGTAGGTACAGTTAGTACACCCTCAGCGACATAGGGGCGGGCGGGTGCAGAGGTAGTTAGGCCCAATGTTATCCAATAAGAGGCAGGGGGCATTCGGTTGGTGGCTGCTGGCTAGCAGGCCACGTGGCAGTGCGAGCTGGGCTCCTGGTCACTTGCTCAGGGCGAATGGGGAAGTAGAATAGGGTACAGGTTGCAATGCCAGGGGCACTCGGGCGGCTGGGTGCAGGGTGCTTTCGAGCCGTCGGGCGCTCAATGTTATCCAATGAGGATCTTGAAAAGGGAACAAAGGCTGCAGGCTCGGGGATGGTGGATCTTCAGGTGCGACCAAGACTTCGAGGGGTAAGTTGGGATCTTAGAGAATAGGTAGGCATCCAGGAGTTGGGCACAGGGGGCTGTGGGGCGCCGGGCGCAGGGGTGTCTTTTGAGATCGGGAAATCTTACCCCCTGCTGGTCGCGGTCGGAGGGGTCCTTTGTCCTGAGGCTGCAGGCGTTGTTGGGGTCATCGAGGAGGGTCCTTGGGCACTGGATTCCGAGTCAGATTCGCTGGGGGGATGTCCTCAGGGTCTTGGTTCACTCCAGCACAGGCCAGGCTTGGTGTGTGCAGGGTTTGCGGTTCTGGGCTGATGCCAGGGCTTGTTACTTGCTTTGAGCAGTACCACTGCTCATGGGAGACCCAGTTAGTCAGAGTCACAAGGCAGTCAAGTCTTCTGGGGTTTTTGAGGTTGCTGACCACTGGAGACGCCGGGGTTTAGCAGGAGCAGGTTCGAGGGTCGATAGGCCGGTAGGGCTGGGGCCAAATCAGTTGATGTCTTCCTCTTCTTAGCAGCTGCACGGCAGGTCTTCTTGTTTCTTAGCAGCTGCACGGCAGGTCTTCTTGTTTCTTGTTCTTCTTTCTTGTTTCAGTATCTGGATCTGAGGAAGGAAGGTTCAGGGAGCCCCTAAATACTAAATTTAGGGGCGTTACAGGTAGGGCAAGGGCAGGGACCAATGGGCCCCTGTCCTGGGGTGAGTACACCCCCTAGCCTGCTCCTCTCCTGTGGGAGGGGGGCAGGAGCCTAGCTGGGATTGGGCAGAGCTCCCCATCTACAAGATGGCCGGAGCCGGGGGTCGTGCTTCACCTCGCCTCCTCCACCTGAGGGGTGGAGTTGGCACAGGTTGGCACACCTCCCTTCCTGACGTAGTTTTTCCCGCCAGTCTTCCCGCCAGAGTGGGGGTAGCACGGGTGGGGGCCAGTTGCAGGGTACAGCAAATGGTCTGGAGAAGCTCTCAGAGGCGGCATGCATTTGAAGCTTCCTCCTGCCCATCCTGGGGGAGGAGACACAGCACCTCGCCCAGGATGTGAATTGTTGCAGGCCCAGGAGAGCGGGGGGCTCTCCACCCAGGGGTCCAGCAATATGTCTGCTGTGTGGCAGCCTCATCTGAACCATAAAGTTGAATTTAGTTTGTTAGGGCTTCCTCAGCCTCTGTGAAGTTGGGGGCCCTGTCACCAGATGGCTCTGGCATTTTGTGTGTGAACTAGCCGAAAATAAGAACCAGCAACCAGTGAAGAGGTGTATTGGCTTTGGAGTGCTGGAGTGAAGTGTTAAAATGGCTGCAAGTATGTATGTACACCTATGTGACATATGGTACAGCGTAAGCACTGTATTCCGGCAGTGGTATAACAAACTTGTAAATGATGCCGGACAACACATTGTGATACCAATTAGGTTAATAGTCCATCTTCAATTATGGGTATTTCAGGCATCCAGTTTGTTATATCCAATAATATAAACCCAGGTCAGTTGAATGAAATGTAATTTATTTTATTTAATATGTGTAATACGACGAAGGTACTGAAGGTCAAGTTAGCTGAGTGGACATGCTTTCAACTGCCAGCTCACAGAAACTTCTGCCCACATTCCATTCATAGATCAATCCATATCACAGGAACTCCATTACATCACTGGTAACACCTTATGAAACATATCCCAGCACACACTTGCATTTATACTAATTAGACAAATGTCTTACATATTGTGCCTGACAATATGATAATTACAACTGCTGACATTGACGGAAATGTCTGTCAAATAGTCATTTATAATTTATGTTAACTAGACTGCAACACTTGCACTAAGTGTAATGTAAGCATACACCATTTTTAAACAAGCACTGGCAAAGCCAATAGGCCTGGCGTTGGCTGCCAGCCATTTGGCTTTGGCAATTCTGGTTTGTTCTGTTATGGTTTGTGCAAAACCATATTGTTGGGGAGGCAGCTGGGCTATTTTCAATATTAAAAAATATATATTGTTTAAGCCCAAAATGTTTTTGGTTTAAAAAAATCAGATATTATCATGGCAGTCCCTGACACTGAAGATTACTACTTTGTGTGTGGATCTGCTCCTTGTGCAAAGGCAGTATGCTGTAGGTCAAAGTGAAATCAGCCAGTGGGTGAAGTGTGCTAACTCACTGCCCTGTTATGCACGCTCCAGTGGCTGGAAGAAAATGTCACTAACACAACAACAGACTAATGAATGAAGCCTCGCTGAAAACATCTATAAATAACTATACACACATAAGTTTAGTAAAATCATAAGGTCTTGGCTAACATCAGACCTAAAAAAAACAATCGGTCAGATGCTGGCTGCTGTTCTTTAGCCTTTACGCATGCTTTTGGTAATAATTCTGTAAAACATTCCTACAAATACATAGAGGGGCTTGAGAACAGAGATAGATAGAGAGGCTTGCAAAGACAAATAGGTAGAGAGGCTTGCAAAGACAGAGAGGCTTAAAAAGACAGATAGAGAGGCTTGTATAGCTAGTGTTGCAAAGAGATAGGTAGATAGATAGATAGCTAGATAGATCGATTTGAATAAATAGACAAGGTTGCATAGATGGAGAGGGTTGACTAGATAGGTAAGTTGATAGACAGGCAGACAGCTAGGGTTGCAAAGGCAGATAGAGACAGTGATGCAAATATAGATAGATACACAGATAGATGATAGAATGATAGATGACAGATAGACGGTAGATGATACATAGATAACAGATAGATGATAAATAAATTATAGATATGGTTGTCAAAGATAGATAGATAGAATTGCAAAGATAGAATTGAAAAGAGATAGAGTTTCAAAGATAGATAGACAGACAGAGTTGCAGAGGCAAATAAGCAGTTGCAAAGATACATAGATACACAGATTGATAGAGAAAGTTGAATAAACGACAGAGCTGAAATTAGTAATATAATAGTTAAATAAGAGCAGGACTTACAAGAACATTGAAAGCACACTAGAAAACCACACAAGCAGGACATACAGTCTAAACTAGTTTACAAATATAACAACATAGAAAAACAATGGAAGCTACTAGAAAGCCATGCCAGCAGGACAAATAGACTGAATTGGTTTACAAATATAATTGTATTAAATATAGCTCAATTAAAAGCATCACATACAGGAGTGCTGTTAGAAATGCACTACATTGTACCAGCATTTGCAATGCATTAGGTCTCGCATTTTCAAGACTTAGGGCTGTTGGCATTGTGAATGATAGTGTCTTTTACCTATTTATTTATTTGTAGAGCGCAACATTTATCCCAGGGGATGTCACGGCGCTAGGGACTACTGTAATAGGTGGGGTTTGTCAGGTGTCAAATGTCATTCTTTGGGGAAGAGGTGTGCTTTGAGTTTTTTCCTAAAGATGTTGTAATTTTTGGTTAGCCTGAGTTCCACTGGGAGTTCGTTCCAGTGTCGTGCAGCCAAATAGGAGAAAGTACGTCCTCCTGTTCTGGATTTTTTATTTTTTTTATTTTAGCAAGAGCGAGGTGTTGCAATCTTAGCGGTCTGGCGGTAGTATAGAAATGTATTCTGTTCTGAGGAATCATGGGTCCCGTAGAGTGTCCTATGGGGGTGACCGATAAGCTTGAAGAAGGCTCTTTGACGCATTGGCAGCCAGTGAAGTTGTTTTAGGCACTCTTTGGCTGAGCTGTATTTGCCTTTATTGCATACAAGCTTAGCTGTGACATTCTGCACTACCTGCAGTCGTTTAAATAGGTAGTCTGGCATGCCCTCAAAAAGGGCATTGCCGTAGTCAAGCCTACTGACTAGCAGGGCCTGGTTGAATGATTTCCTGCTTTCCAAGGGGATCCATGGGAAGAGCCTTCTTAGAAGTTTTAGAGTGGCAAAGCTTTTCCCACATAGAGTTCGAATGTGGGCCTGCATGGATAGTGTGTCGTTAATTGTGATGCCCAGCTTTTTGGCCGAGTGCTTGGGTGCAGGGGCGTCTCCCAGAGTTGAGGGCCACCAGGAATTGTCCCTTATGTGTTTGGCTTCACCGAGGAGCAGGATCTCGGTTTTGTCTGCATTTAGTTTGAGGCAATGATCTGCCATCCATGTAGACTTTTCGGTAAGGCAGTTGTTAAGTCTCATTTTGCTGTCTTAATGCCCCTTCCCTAGCGTGATTGTAAGTTGCGTGTCATCCGCATAGGAGCAAACACCAAAACCCCATTTTGTTCCAATTCGTGCCAAAGGTGATACGTAGGCATTGAACAGCATGGGGCTGAGGGATGCACCTTGAGGTACACCGCATTTCAGTTGTTGAGGCCTGGATGAGAAGGCTCCTAGCTGTACTGTTCGTGTTCTGTTATGTAGAAAAGTACTGAGCCATTCAAGGGCTTTTCCGTTTATTCCTTTTTCTTGTAGGTTTTCTAGTAGGAGGTGGTGGGAGACCGTGTCGTACAATGCCGACAGGTCCAATAGGATCAGGGCCACAGCTTTGCCCTTGTCCAGGGAATTTCCGATATTGTCCGTGACAGCCAGCAGTGTAGACTCTGTGCTATTGGTGGCCCTGAACCCTGTTTGGGTCGGGCCCAACAGGTTGTTGTCCTCTAGATATTTCGACAGCTGTCTGGTAATCAGTTTCTCCAATACTTTAGAGAGATAAGGGAGTTGGGAAATTGGTCTGTAGTTGACTGGGTTTGTTACATTCGTGCCTGCTTTTTTAAGTAGTGGGGTGACTATGGCTTGTTTCCATGTCTCCGGGAAGACAGCTGTTTCTAAGGATTTGTTAAAAAGCTGTGTGATGGCTGGGGTGAGGGTAGGTATGAGCTGTCTAAAGATAAAATGTGGGCAAGGGTCAAGAGGTGAGCCAGATTTGATTTCCATCATGGTACTGGCAACTTCTGCTTCTAATATTGGGGTGAAGTTGTTGATAGGGTTTTTAGGAGAGGAGGCAGATTCTTTACTACTGGTATTTGAGTTAAATGTGTTGTATATTTCCTCTATTTTATCTGTGAAATAGTTGCTAATCACTTCGCAGTTTTCAATTGAAGGGTGCAGAGTTTGGGACATGCAGGTGGGTTTGCACAGTTCTTTTATGATTTTGTATAATTCTTTGGCTGAGTTGCCATTTTCGTTTATTCTTTGTGCATAGTGTTTTTTTGTGCATTTTATATGGCTTGGTTGTATACCCTGAGCCCAGCTTTATAGGTTGGATTGCCAGTGTCTGAGCGGGACATTGTCCAGGTGTGCTCCCTTGTTTTGCAGTTTTTTTTAGTGCTTTGATTTCTGGGGTATACAATTTTTGAGAGATGGTTCTTTTTAGGGATTTAGATTTGATTTTGGGGTGCATAGTTCCAGAGTATTACTAATCTCTGTTTCGAGATTTAGGGCGCTTTTGTTTGTGCTGGTGGTGCCAGGGAGGTCTAGAACGATGTTTGCAGGCCAGTGGAGTTCGAATACTTCTGGGTGACAAGTTTCCAGGGTCTGCCGAATTCGGGCATTGGTAGAGACGGTCTGGTGGGTAGTGTGGGTTGGGCAAATGAGAAGGAGACTAGGGGGTGATCCGTCCATGTTACTGGTTGAATCTCCTCGATCGAGGTAGTATCCATATTGGAGAACAGTAAATCCAGTGTGTTGCCTGCACTGTGTGTGGGGCCTTGGATCCATTGTTTGAGCTGGAGGATTTGCATATCATTGTTTAGAAGTGTGGCCGCTAAATTTTCTAATTTTTCAAAGTGAATATTGAAATCTCCAATTACCATGAAGTTTTTATATTTGAGGCAGGCGGGGAAAATTTGTGTGAGTAGCCTCTCGCTGAAGTCTGCGTGGTGGCCGGGGGGGTTATAGATCACAGCTCCTCCTAGAATGGTGTGATTATCCTTAGATACTTGAAATGCTAATAGTTTGTGTTCATCCTACAGAGCAGTTGTAATGGGGAGGCAGTTGAAGTTGTCCCTGAATATTATGGCGAGTCCCCCTCCTCTTTTCTCTTGTCTGTCCTGAAGTATAGTTTTGTATCTTGAGGGGAGGGCATTGGCTATGTCAGGGCAGTTGTTCTCGCTCAGCCAGGTTTCGGTTATGAAAATTAGGTCGGAATCGTTTCGTTGATAATGTCCCAAATCTCCAGAGAGTGTTTTGGTACTGATATTAAAGTATAGGCATTTATTTCTTATGTCGCTTTTCCCTATGTTGGGTGTGAGATCTAGGGTCGCTAGGCTGCTCCATTTGCACAACAAGCGTTTTACCCCGAGTGAATGTTTGGTGAGGTCAGGCAGCCGCCTACTCCCCGCGATCCCCTGAGATTACGCTGACACCTCAGCTTTAGTAGCGTCTGAGGCTGAGAGACAGCTCCGCCCCTCCGCTGCCGGAAACACCCTGCGCGTTCTAGTGCCCGGTCTCCACGCCCTCCACACAAACAGCAATCAGCTGCGGGGACAGAGACGGGAGCCTAAAGAAGTATAGGTGAGCGAGTACAATTGTGGTTTTAAAGCAAATGTGCAAAATAAGCAATGGTGAGCAGTTTTCAAGTTTTAACAAGCATTGGAAATGCAATAGGTCTCTGATTTATTTGAGTTTGAGCTAATGGCATTGTAAATGGCAATGTCTTTTCGCCATGTGTTATGGAGTGTATGCATGTGGTGTGTAGTGGAATTAGGTGGGTTGGATTGGAATTGTAGCAATGGTGGGATGCTGCGCTTTAGATGAATATGTTTAAAAGTAAAGTGTGCTATACTGCGATGACTACAATAGTTAATTGTGGATGCGTGAACAATTGATGTGTGTACTAGGGGCTGGTGGTGTGTGTGCCTGTAGAAATTGTGCACTGATGGCTGGTGGTGTGTGTGCCTGGTGGAAGCATGCAGTGCTGGCTGGAGGTGTGTGTGCCTGGTGGGAGCGTGCACTGACAACTGGTGGTGTGTGTGCCTGGTGAAAGCGTGCACTGATGGCTGGTGGTGTGTGTGTGTGTTCCTGGTGAAAGCGTGCAGTGATGGCTTGTGTTGTGTGTGCCTGTTGAAAGTGTGCACCGACGGCTGGTGTGTGCCTGGTGAAAGTGTGGTGGTGAGTGTGTGGTGGCGAGTGTGTGGTGGTGAGTGTGTGGTGGCGAGTGTGTGGTGGCGAGTGTGTGGTTGTGTGTGTGGTGTTGTGTGTGTGGTGTGTGTGGTCTTATGTATGTAGTGTTATGTGCGTGGTGTTATGTGTGTGTGTGATGGTGTGGTGTTGTGTTTGGTGGTGTGGTGTTGTGTGTTTGTGGTGTGTGTGTGTGGTGTTGTGTGTGTGTGTGTGTTTGTGTGTGTGTGTGTGTGTGTGTGTGTGGTGTTTGTGGTGTGTGTGTCTGGTGTGTGTCTGTGAGCTGTTGGGTGATCCTCTGTGAGACACCGGGGTCGGTCGTCTGGAATGGAAGCTTTGGTCAGATGGGGGAGCATGGAAATGTTGCGCTCCTGTGAAAGAGCTGGCAGGTGATTGGGGTCCCCCTTAGGAGCCAAAGACTCTGAAAGCAGTGCCCCTGTCTTTAACACCACCACACCAGTGCGCCTCAAGTAACGTGCCAGGCCTTCTAGGTGCCTAGAATAACGTCCCAGTAAAAGCACTGGACCTCACTGGCACCAAAGCATGTCATTTGTGCTCACCCTGCACACTCACACACTGCTCACCCTACACACTCACACACTGCTCACCCTGCACACTCACACACTGCTCACCCTACACACTCACACACTGCTCACCCTACACACTCACACACTGCTCACCCTACACACCCACACACTGCTCACCCTGCACACTCACACAACGTTCGCCCTGCACACTCACACAATGTTCACCCTGCACACTCACACACTGCTCACCCTGCACACCCACATACTGCTCACCCTGCACACTCACACACTGCTCACCCTGCACACTCACACATTGCTCACCCTGCACACTCACACACTGCTCACCCTGCACTCACACACTGCTCACCCTGCACATTCACACACTGCTCACCCTACACACACACACACTGCTGGCCCTGGACACCCACATACTGCTCACCCTGCATACTCACACTGCTCACTCAGCACACTAACATACTGCTCACCCTGCATACTCACACACTGCTCACCGAGCACACTAACATACTGCTCACCCTACACATTTTTTCTAGGCTAGCTGCACCTAGATATAAGGTACTTCAAAACCTATTTCTGCACAGTATATCCTAAGTATTCCTGCTGCAACTATTACCCTGCTTGATATACAGGACTTGTGCCACCGTTCTGCAGAGCTGCAAGGAACAGACTTTACTGTTGCTCATCTCGAGATCACTCTTTCAACCTTTGGAAGGCTGAAAGGCCGAGTTGGCGAAGCTGCTATTTGCATTATTTTGCCTTGTACAGACATATTAATATTTATTCAGGGCTGCCCAGACCCTTGGGTCGCCTACAGTGCTTTCTTGGTGGCTTGACGGCATTACTTGTAGATTGCTCAACAGCCTGGTAATGTTGTGGAGTGCTTTAATTTTTCTACCAGGTTCCCGAGGACATGGCTACAAGGGTGTTGTTTAAACCCTGATCTGTGCGATACTTGTTTGGGGATGTGTAAAAGGCGACAGTACCAAATGTAGAGGCTGCCATCGATGTACATCAGTTGGGCCACTCGAGTATATGGAGGTCAGGCAGTCGCATCTAAAAGCCCCATCTCACTGAAGGCGCAGTTATATCACCGCTTGGGAACTATTTAGAGCTTACCCAGGGCACTTGGGGGCGTTATTAAACCACAAAGGGAGAACTGCAGCACATAAATACCACAGGCCTGACAAACAAACTGCAGGTGGTCCAGGAAGACACATGTGGAGGCCAACAGTTTATTTTTAATGAGGGTGATGTAGGAGAGTCTACTACAGGCACATTGCAGAGAAATGTTGTGTTAATGTTTCATACAACAGCCATAAAAAACTTTCTTTTAGATCAACAGAGGACAATGTATATTAGAAATAGGAGTATGTCACAGAGATTATTTGCAGTAATGTTAGTGAGATGCTGCTGTGTTAAAATATTAAAAACACACTTCACTTTCTCTGAATATTAGATGTAAACACATTTAGAATGTGGACGAGTGCGTCTGTGCACCGTCAGTGACCTGCCCAAAAAGGGCCTGAAACAGCTGAAAATTGGATCATACATTCACAGCTGCTCCAAACAGGGGCCCCAAAACTACGGGTGGCCCAAGGCCCTAAAACCCTTATGATGTACCTGAAAATACTTGACGGCAAAGTTCATGTTTGCCACCACGGGGCTCAAAACCGGCATTTCAACGCTGCACATTTGTCCCAACATATTGTCTGTAATTGTAACCTCTAATCAGCACTGCTGGGCGATATAATGGACTGTGGTTGAAAGGAAGGGGGCTTGTTCATATCCATGTCCTCTGGCAATTTTGTTAGCATTTGGCATCAATCCAGCATGGTTTCTGCCCAGTGCGCTTGCCTGATGATCCACTGAGGCTAATTCAACATGCTGTGATTTTAGCCACAAGGCATCGGCCTTCCCTGTTACTATATGGCCAGTGATCACGGATCATTCGAGCGTCTAATACAGGCACCACCATCGGCCTTAAAAGGCAGTAAACTCATGGCTGAGAAACTGGCTGCTGTTGGGATCGTGTATTTTTTTTGTAAAGGTAAAAACAACATGACGTTCATTGGTGCAGTGAACAAGTTGTAAAGCAACATTTTACTGCTGGGGAAATATAAAAAGAGTGTCGGCGTTAAGGCTCCCATCACTTTTGCGTGAGGCAATGTATACAATAGAGGAGCTTATCCACACACTTTTCGAAATATGGAGTGATTATTCTTCGGCCACGTCGCCACTGATACATCACTGGTTTGACATGCACTCCTTCAAGCCAGCAATACAGGGCCTGCGCTTCATTGCCAAAAATGAAAATAAGCCAGAGGCAAGTGCATTTACAGGTCGTCAACAGCACGAAAACATACAATGGCCCACCCTGCACATCAATGGTCCCCCCCACAAGTTGTGAAGCGTGAGGTGTTACTGTAGCAGGCACTGTCACCTTAAGAATAACATGTTTCTGCCTGGTCAGTTTTGTTTCTGTGCGAAGGCTCTCCAACAGAGGATGTGTGAAAAGCATTGCCACTGAAAAGGAAAAAAACACGCTTTGTGGCAAGAAACTCTGCTGTCCGGTACATAGCCATCTGGAACTACCTACTTAAGGCATCAAAAAAACGTGTGGCAGTTTAGAGCACGTCGCGTCCCTTTGTGCATCAGATGAACCCTTGTGGTTTCACAAAGGCCCAGGCTAAAACTACAGACAATAGCATCTAAGACACGAATAGCTACTCTTCCATCGTGTACACCGTCACTGCTGTAATAATGGGGGCGATTACATATCTCCGAGGGCTTGAATGAGTTATCTGTTTTAGAACAGAATCCACGTCCATAAAATTCCCAAAGTCGCTACCAAAATCATGGCGCTGTTGTTATGCGGTGGACAGGGAGAACAGTCTTTGGAGCCAGGAAGTCAGCAGGCCTTGGGATGTTATTATTGATAACAAATGCACCCCCCCCCCCCGTACGTGTGTGGGTGTGGGTTGTCTCTCCGCCTGTGCTCGTCTGTAAGGCACTTGATTCTCAGCCCCCTGCCACCACCACCTCTATTTGTGGGGATGCTCCGTCCCTCTCGTTACGTCACTCGAATATCTCTCTAGGCCCCTGGAAAACGAGAAAAAAAGAATGAATGAACCCTGCACTCCGACCCGTGTTCATACGGATTAAACGGAAACCTGCAAACCGCTGAACTGCTGTAGAGAAAGAAACTTTGCCCCGTTATAGAAGTTATTATTTTTAAGCAGCAAAGCAGGGACAGGTGGCGTTGTTGCCTTACTGTTTTTGTGCTGCTGTTTCTATGGAAAATAATTTGATTGTGAATTCGTACATTAAAAAGCGCACCCTGCAAACGAGCGAGGAACGTGTGCATTTTAAAGCAGCGTATTTCTGTTATCATTGATAACAAACGCAACCCCCCAGTACGTGTGTGTGTGGGTGGGGGGTGGGGGGGTAGTCTCTCCGCCTGTGCTCGTCTGTAAGGCACTTGATTCTCAACCCCCACCCCCCACCACCTCTATTTTTGGGGATGCTCCGTCCCTCTGGTTACGTCACTCGAATATCTCTCTAGGCGCCTAGAAAACGAGAAAAAAAGGATGAATGAACCCTGCACTCCGACCCGTGTTTACATGGAGTAAACGGAAACCTGCAAACCGCTGAGCTGCTGTAGAGAAACTAATGCATTTGCCCCGTTATAGAAGTTATTATTTTTAAGCAGCAAAGCAGGGACAGGTGGCGTTGTTGCCTTACTGTTTTTGTGCTGCTGTTTCTATGGAAAATAATTTTATTGTGAATTCGTACATTAAAAAGCGAAAAGCAGCGTATTTCACTCGGTTCAGGACGAACAGAAATGCAATGAAGCTACATTATCAATACAACGCGCGTGCAAAAGAAAACGAGACCTACAAAATAAAGAAACTCGAGAGTGGTGCACGAGCGCCCAGCATATGTCTTCAATTATCTCCGCCGTGACGCCTAGGTAATTGAAGATATATGGCCTTCTGGTGCGCGTAACAGACACCAATGGGGCATAGGCGGAGCTACTTGACCGCTTATGGCCTATTGCGTGTTCTGTTTCTGCACGCGAACACCAATAGCATTGCAGATACCAAAAAAAACACAAAAATGCACGAGCAGCCTGGAATTCGTAGGTATGTTTTTCGAAGCCCTGAGAATGGGATTCTGGGCCACGCCCACTGCTGACGCAGTGGGACGGTAGGCCCGAGACCTAAAAAATCGCTACTGAGCTTCTTTTTCAAATAGCACAACAAGCGTTTTACCCCCAGTGAATGTTTGGTGAGGTCAGGCAGCTGCCTACTAACCGCGATACCCTGAGATTACGCTGACACCTCAGCTTTAGTAGCGTATGAGGCTGAGAGACAGCTCCGCCCCCTCCGCTGCCGGAAACGCCCTGCGCGTTCTATTGCCCGGTCTCCATGCCCTCCACGCAAACAGCAATTAGCTGCGGGGACCGAGGCGGGAGCCAAAAGAAGTATAGGTGAACGAGTACAATTGTGGTTTAAAAGCAAATGTGCAAAATAAGCAAATGTGAGCAGTTTTCACGTTTTAAAAAATCGCTACTGAGCTTCTTTTTCAAATAGCACAACAAGCGTTTTACCCCCAGTGAATGTTTGGTGAGGTCAGGCAGCCGCCTACTAACCTATCCATAAAATGTCAGGTTTGGTTTGATTACATGTTTTTTAAAATAACATATGTAAACTTGAGCATAATATACATGAAATAAAAGGTAAATGCTAAATGAAGAAAGAGTCAAAAGGTATTTAACCATTAAGCACATCTAGGATAAGTGAATATATTATAATTACGGCTCCTGTTTTTATGGTATTTCGTTTTTAGGTTTCGACCTGGCGAAAAGCTGCGCAAGCAGCGGTTCGCGCAGGCGAAAACTTTTGTTAATTTTTTTAATTTATTTTTATTTATTTATGCGATTTTATATAGCGCGAACTTTACCCGAAGGTGTCAGAGCGCTTTACATAGGACCCAGTTTCAACCATAAGAACTGATGGTTACATTCGGAAGAACAGATTTGCATATTTTTGACTTACAAAAGAACCAGTTGAAAACATACGGACTTAGGATTACATGCGTACACAAGGAAGATACACAAATGGATATATTCTAGGCCTATACTAGTAATATCTCTATCAACATAGGGAGGGGATACACATGGATATACTCTAACAGTCATATAGGGGACTAGTCGTTAGAGTTATCTCTATATACATAGGGAAGGGATATGACTGGATAAACTCTAAGAGTCACATAGGAATGGTGGAGAGCACAACGGTCTACAGCATATACTAGTGATTAGAGTTATCTCTATATACATAGGGAAGGGAAAGGACTGGAAATACTCTAAGAGAGGGCAGGCACGTGAGATAACGAACTTTACCCGAAGGTGTCAGAGCGCTTTACATAGGATCCAGTGGACAACATAAGGACTGAAGGTTACATGCGTAAAATGATTGCAAAAATTTTGCATTACAAAAGAACCAGTTAAAAGCATACGGACTTAGGATTACAAGCGTTACAAAAAGGTATACAAATGGATATACTCTAGGCCTAAACTAGTAATATCTCTATCAACGAAGGGAGGGGATAGACATGGATATACTCTAAAAAATCAAATGGGAGACTAGTCGTTAGAGTTATCTCTATATACATAGGGAAGGGATATAACTGGATATACTCTAAGAGTCACATAGGAATGGTGGAGAGCACAACGTTCTACAGCATATACTAGTGATTAGAACTATCTCTATATACATAGGGAAGGGAAAGGACTGGATATACTCTAAGAGTCGCAGAGAAGGCAGGCACGTGAGATAAACGAGAGAGGGAAGCAGAGAGTGATGAAAAAGACAGTGAGGAGTGTGTCAGAGGCAACAGGAGAGACAATAGGAAAGTCGAAAGGTCAGTGGGCGATCACTAAAAAGGCGGAAGAGAAAGTTAGAAGAAGAGGCAAGTCATACAGAGAAAATGGCGGGGAGCACGGAGGTCCATGTCCGAAAGTTCAGGAAGAGGGCTGGCACAGCCAGCAGGTCCAGGGGGAGAGAGGCAGTCCGTAGCAAAGTCGCAGCCTCATTGTTCAAGAGGAGCTGGGGCAGAGGGGATCGATCCGGAGACCAGAGGAGGGTCAGGGGAGAGAGACCACAGGCGCCCAGGCAGAGATGGAAGGCAGCAAAGTTTGAAGCAAAGGGAAGGAGGGGCCTCTCACCAGAGCCCAGTTAAGCACAATGTGGGTGGTGGCGTTGAGCGTGTGGGGGGGGGAAGACCGTGTTGGCGCTATGGATGCGATCGCGCTGGCTCCCGGCGAGTTGCGTGTGAGTTCATCCGCCCTGGCATGTGTTTGTGTCCCTGGAGCCTGTGTCCGCCGGTCGTAGGAAGCGTGACCCCAAGGGCGCCATCTTGGAGTCAGGCACCGTTGGCGCGAAACAGCGTGGTCAGCAAGGGAGGGGGCACATCACTGCCCTCGGGCCCAGGCCCGTCTGTGGCGGAGAACGGATGTATGGCCCCCGGAGCAGGTAAGTGGAGATGGTCACGAGGCGGCGCCGTCATCAGCAGAGGGCGCCGCCGTCAATCACCTGACCTTTTCTGGAGTGCCCCTGGAATGACCGCAAAGTCTCGGCGGGTGGCGGCGGGGGCAGCGGGGGACGCGGTAGGAGCCCTACATACCGCTCGGGTGATCAGCGCCTGTCAGGCTCGCCCCCGGCAGGCCGCCACAGGCTCCGCTCCTCGCCCTTGTTGTTTAGCCCGGGCTGGTATCGGGCGGCCGCCATGTTGGGTCCCAGGCAGGGATCGAGAGGAATCAACCAGCGCCGCTCCACAGGCACCAGCAACGATCGGGGGCAGCCCTGCAGGTGCACCACACCTTCCGCTTCAGTTAGGAAGCGTGTGCATCGCGGAGGGCTACCTAAGGACGCTGGGCTTCAGGCCGGAGCAGCGCGCGGACCGGGAGCCGAGACGGTTCACGTCCGTCCGTCTCGGCTCCTGCTTCGTCACGCCTCTCACTTCCATTGGCTAGCTCCATAAATGGAGGCTAGCCATTGGAAGCGAGATCTGTCCGTCACGATCCGAGGCGATTCGTGTGCGTTCCCGCGATCTTTTTCTCATCCTGCCCCTTCTCGCACGTCATGCGGCTGTGGGCGTGTGTGTTTTTTTTTTCTCATCTGATGTTTTCGTCTTTTTGGGAGTGCCTTTAGCCGGAGTGGTCGGCGAGATTTACGTTGCCAGGAAGTTGTTGTGATTTCCGATCAGGTAAGCAGCATTTTGTTTATAATTTTGCTCCTTGCTCTTGTCTCTGTTTTGTTGTCTAATGCTTGTTTTTGTTCCTTTTAATGCTTGTTTTTGTTAGGTCCCCCTCGGCCCGTGGCCGTTACGTGCAGCGTCGTGCAGAGAGTGTTTTTGCCCGGTATGTATGCAGCTGTTTGCGGGTCTCAGGTAAGCCATCTTGTCTCTGTTTGTTGTCTAATGCTTGTTTTTGTTCCTTTAATAGGTCCCCCCCGGCCCGTGCCCGTTGCGTGCAGCGTCGTGCAGGGAGTGTTTTGCCCGGTATGTATGCAGCTGTTTGCGGGTCTCAGGTAAGCCATCTTGTCTCTGTTTGTTGTCTAATGCTTGTTTTTGTTCCTTTTATAGGTCCCCCCCGGCCCGTGGCCGTTCCGTGCAGCGTCGTGCAGGGAGTGTTTTGCCCGGTATGTATGCAGCTGTTTGCGGGTCTCAGGTAAGCCATCTTGTCTCTGTTTGTTGTCTAATGCTTGTTTTTGTTCCTTTTACAGATCCCCCCCGGCCCGTGGCCGTTCCGTGCAGTGTCGTGCAGGGAGTGTTTTGCCCGGTATGTATGCAGCTGTTTGCGGGTCTCAGGTAAGCCATCTTGTCTCCGTTTGTTGTCTAATGCTTGTTTAGGTCTCGTGACCTACAATGCGCGCAAGCGCATTGAGGGATCGAGAATTCAAGTGCTCAAAATCCTCATGAAACCACTAGCTGTTTGCTGCGGTTTTCATGAAGTTCACGTGGCCACAGGCACGCGCTTTTGGGCCATAAACTTGCATTTCTCCTCCCCCTCCCCAGCCAGCTTCCCCCAGGCCGTAGCAGCACTCCTCCCACACCAGCACCTCCCCTCTCTCTCCCCGCAAACACAGCCTTTACTTTCATTTCTCCTCCCCCTCCCCAGCCAGCTTCCCCCAGGCCGTAGCAGCACTCTTCCCACACCAGCACCCCCCCTCTCTCTCCCCGCAAACACAGCCTTTACTTCTCCTCCCCTAACTTTGCCGTCAGAACTTAGTTTCTTGTTAATTTATGTTTTCGTTGCAGTGACTTTTTAATTTATGTTTTTGTTGCAGTGACTTTTACTTGCTCATGGAATGACACCCACGCTCCTCCCATTGCTGTTTCGGTGCACATTTCATTGCCGCTTTTCTGTGCCTCGTATTTCTGTTCCCGAGCTCCGCCAGCAGCTCTTCCCGCTCCGCCCTCTGCTCTCCGCCCCCTGCCTCCCCAGCCGCCAGCACCTCCCCTCTCTTCAAATCTCGGCAGCTTCTCCTCCCCTTTCACTGCCCAGCCAGGCAGCCCCCCACCTCTCTGCCTCTAGCTGAATCGAAAATTAAGAGCGGTGAACTTTTTGGATGTAAATCAGTTTAACTTCTACATTTTTAGGTCTCGCCTGTCGATGCGCATGCGCATCGAGCAAGGCGAGAGTATTGGGACTTATCCGCTCTTTATCCACACTGCAAGGAATCGTGGCGATTCCTTGCAGTGCCCGTGACTTTTAAGCTCAATGCGCATGCGCATTGAGCTTAAAAGCGCGTGCACGTCCGTCTTTGTTTACCCGCTCCGCCCCCTCCCCTTCCCGCCGTCTCGCATTTCCCCTGTCGCACTTCTCCTCCCCCCTCCCCTCTCTTCCCTCCGTCTTGTTTATTGTACCCGCTCCGCCCCCTCCCCTTCCCGCCGTCTCGCATTTCCCCTGTCGCACTTCTCCTCCCCCCTCCCCTCTCTTCCCTCCGTCTTGTTTATTGTACCCGCTCCGCCCCCTCCCCTTCCCGCCGTGTCGCATTTCTCCTCCCCCCTCCCCTCTCTTCCCTCCGTCTTGTATTTTAGAGCTGCTGCTTGCACTTTTAAGACCTTTAAAATGCTTCCAGGTCACAGCTAAATTGCATCATGCCTCAGCTTGCATTGTAACTTTCCAGTTGCGCTATCTGTCCCCGTTTTCTTTGCTCCTTCCCGTTATCCGTGTTCACTTTGCTACGGCCCTCTCCCCTTGGTAGTTTGTGTTGCCTTTCCAGACCCCCACCGCCCGTTGTCCCCGTTCAATTTCTTCCCGCACCCTCCTGTTTGTGTTTTTACCCCAGTACCCCTCTACCCCTCGCATTTTCCATGTTGTCTTTACTCCCGCCCATCTGGTTACCTCACAGCGCTCGAAGTTACCTCGTAGCGCGATTTTTGTGTAATACGAGTGCGTCTGATAAAAGTAGCCCCTCTGCAATATCACGTTTATGTTGTTTTTTGGACGGAACAAAATATTGTGTAGGTATGCGTGTGTATTTGAAGATACGTATATGACCATTTGTAACTGCGCTTTTATCTTTCTGCTTTTGAACGCACTGATGCTTACAGTTACATCGCTGTTTTTCCGTCTGTTACTGGCATTTCTTGTTGTTTATTTTACCTGCCGTGTCTCCGATCCTTTCGCTTGAGGAGAAAATAACGCTAATATACAATTGCGGCACAGTACACGTGAGCCTCGCCGAGCTCAAGCGCCCCAATGCTGACAATCAATGCATCACTTCACTCGAAATGGCAGAGCAAACACCCGCCCCCCAGCACGCACCACCAAAAGGAATGCTGTGACCCCCAACGGAGCACCACAATGGCAATTACCTCGTACAAACAGCAGCCGCCAACACACAACTCTGAACGTAAACCCGAACAACACGCATGTGCCATCACCAGGCTATCAAATCCACCCGTCATAAGTCAACCAGCAAAGGCCAGAGCACACTGACAAAAGAGAAGGCGGCTGCTCCAGACTGGGACGAGTCTGCACAAAATGCTCCAATGTCCGACATCCCATACAGAACCGCACCACCGTCAGCTCAGCCGAGCTGGTCGAAAAGGGCGAGCTGGTCCACAGAGCCCCACGACAGCGATGCAGCCGCCTGGCTCCATGGAATTAAATGGCCAGCAGGACTGCAGTGCACTAGCACACGACAAATGCTCTTAGACTGTCGTGTCTCCGATCCTTTCGCTTGAGGAGAAAATAACGCTAATATACAATTGCGTAGAATGGTTTGGTTTTTCATTTTTACTCACAGGTTTACTTTACTGGTGGCACTGCCTTTATAAGAGGCCTGCTAAATACTGCTGCTGCTCCAAGAACAGTGCCCGCCTCCACGTCGTGCTGAACTCTGGCGGAAATGACTCTTGCGGTGCGTGTGCCGGGGCGTGGTCACGTGGAATTTAATTTGGAAAAAAAAGGTTACGCAGGCTGTTGTAGACTGCCCCTACCCCCCACAGGACCAAATGCAGTTATTTACTTTGTATGACGCCACATGTAGTGAGTTTGGAAGCGTCCTGCTTAATGTGAGTTCAAGTTGGCAGACTAGTATAGTGTAGACCCGGCCCAAACTGAGTTTTAAAATGACGTTCGGAAGCCCCCCCACCTTTCACTTCTGAAAGATATTGAGTCATTTGACACACAAAAATACTGACTGGAGCACAGAAGTGTGTTTTCACAACAAAGAACAGACGTTAATTGTTACAGCACTGTAGTTTTGCAGCAAAATTGAGTTTGCGATGCACTCGCTATTTTGGAGAGTTGCACTACAAAAGCAGAAAAGCTATGTTAGTGCAGAAACTGTAGCTGTGAAATTAGCTTGTTGTTCACCCCACTCACCCACACTGTACTAGAAACAATTCCTCATTAAAACATGAACTCCAACAAGCAATGTGGCGGCAGAAGGCAAGGCAAGGTGTGGACTACAAGATTACTGGCATGGCAGGCACAAATGATGCGTAGGTCTTTGAGTCTTTGCACATACATACCTAGAAGATCACCTCACACTCACTCACCCTCACCCTCTCTCACCCTCTACCCTCACTCACCCTCAATAGCTCACTCACCCTCACCCTCTCTCACCCTCTACCCTCACTCACCCTCAATCCCTCACTCACCCTCACCCACCCTCACCCTCACCCTCACTCACCCTCACCCTCACTCACCCTCACTCTCACCCTCACTCACCCTCTACCCTCACTCACCCTCACCCACCCTCACTCACCCTCACCCACCCTCACCCTCACTCACCCTCACCCTCACTCACCCTCTACCCCCACTCACCCTCAATACCTCACCCTCACTCACCCTCACCCACCCTCACTCACCCTCACCCTCACTCACCCTCACTCACCCTCAATCCCTCACTCACCCTCACCCACCCTCACCCTCACCCTCACTCACCCTCACCCTCACTCACCCTCACTCACCCTCTACCCTCACTCACCCTCAATACCTCACCCTCACTCACCCTCACCCACCCTCACCCTCACTCACCCTCACCCTCACTCACCCTCACTCACCCTCACCCTCACTCACCCTCACTCACCCTCACCCTCACTCACCCTCACCCTCAACCCCTCACCCTCACACAGTGCAATAGGTCTCGGAGCATTTGAGTTAGAGCTTTTAGAAATGTTTATGGCTTTTTTTTTTTAATTCTTTAGCATTGGCTACAGGAAACAAAAATGCTAAAGATTTACAAAAAAACCCATAAACAATTCTAAAAGCACTAACTCCATACATGCCAACCCTCCCGATTCAGGCGTGAGACTACCGATTTGAAGGCTAGTCTCCCGCCTCCCGATTCCTGCAAGCAAAAACCCGATTCCTCGGGGTTTGTTGACAGGGCGTTTGTGTGAAGTGCTAATTTTTCCAGCAATAGTCAAAGTGGCCATGCAGGGGCTCTCGATGGGGTGAAAAAACAACAAAGGGTCATTAACAAGGCAATAGTCTTTTGAAGACCTGTGAAGTAGGGGGGGGGCGTGTGTGTGCACAGGAAGCTGTTTTCGGCTGGGGTGTCACACAGGGGCGGGGGGGGGAGGGGGGGACAACACTTGCATCACCCTCTCAGCCTGCCATTGCGCTCCATGCTTGTAAAAGGTAAGAAAAAAAACGTACATTTGTGTTTCAAATGTCCAATCCTGCAGCAGCACACTTCCAAAGCCCATACACGCCAGTAACCCGATTTGAAGCCCCATTCTCCCGATTTTAAAAAAAAAATCTCCCTCTTTGCTCTTCTGAAATGTTGGCATGTATGTAACTCTAATGCTGCGAGACCTATTGCATTTCCAATGCTTGTTTCACTTGTTTCCATGTAGCAGCATCTGTTCCCCAGCCTGCCAAGAGCAGCTCTTCCCGCTCCGCTCCGCCCCCTGCATTCTTCCAGTCCTCTCACCTACTCGCATTTCTCCTCCCCCTCCCCAGCCGCCAGCACCTCCCCTCTCTCTCCCCGCACACAGCTTTACTCGGCAGCTTCTCCTCCCTTTTCACTGGCCAGTCCTCTAGCTGAATCGAAAATTAAGAGCAGTGAACTTTTTGGATGTAAATCAGTTTACCTTCTACATTTCTCACTTGTTTCCATGTTTTCATGAAATGCGACACATCTCGTTTCTGCCCGTGTTCAACTAGATATGTAAATTCAATTGTTTACTTATTTGCAAATTATATCTTTCATTTCAGACTTTTATATAGCGCTATGTGTACCCTTGGGCTGCTTCAGAGAGTCACTATTAAGCTTATACAGCACCTACAAATGTCGAAGCCATTCCCATTTGGTTGTAAAAATGCTTCACCGTTCATGTAATTCAATACTTATGTCAGGGTTTGAAAAGCAGGAGTCAGTTCAAGAGGGCACTCCAAATTAGGACGAATCTAAAAGACTTCTTCTTATTTTAAGGACTGACGCTTTGAATCATAAAATGCCTTCGGAGACGAATATATAATGCACAATTCTTTAATGGACGCCAGCTTTGCGATGCGGAAGTCGAGGCATGTATGCGCATGCGTGCTGGTGACTAAGAATTGAATTTACATGTCTAATTGAACACGGGCAGAAACGAGATGTGTTGCATTTCATGAAAACATGGAAACAAGTGAGAAATGTAGAAGGGAAACTGATTTACATCCAAAAAGTTCACTGCTCTTAATTTTCGATTCAGCTAGAGGCTTCCTAGAGAAACCGTGTGTGCCCTCTTATTTATTTATTTGAGAGTATTATTTAGCGCTACTTAGCCACACCTGAGCGCAACCCACACTGTGTGCACGACGTGGCACGGACAGAGAGCTAGCGATTCTAAGGTCAATCGTGCAAGCCCTCAGGGCACGTGCAGCTGTCCAACTAGAGGAAATATTGTGAAAACATCTCTATTTTAGTTTATGGAAGTAGAAAAGGATAACCAGTCAGGAAGTGGCAGAGGAGGACGGGCCGGCTGCTACATCAAAGGAATGCAAGCCTTTGATGCATCTCCGTGTCTCTTTTACTTTTTTTTATTACACTTGTTTTACGCCCCCCCCCCCGTGGCCCCTCTCTGACCCAGCCTGTGTTGTTTGCTCTGCTCCTCCTCCGCCTCTCGCACACCTCTCAGCCATGCCCTCTCCTACTCTGCTTCCTTCGCAATTCACGAGCTGCAGCCGATGAAAGCTGCTTCCACTTCAGTGCATCAATTTAGATTTAAAAAGTGATGGTTCTGCCTGACAAGTGTCCTGATTTCGAGTTCTGTGGTAGCCCTGCTTTATTTTATTCTCCTCGAAGGCTTCAGGGCTGAGTTGGAAATGAACACTTTGATAAATACTTTTTGTCATTTATCTGCCGTGCATTACTGGAATATTTGCCGAGATGTGTATCTGTGCTTTACTCCTGTTTGAGTACCTGGCAGGTTGCGAGCACCCTCCCACAAGCTTCTCAGCGTGCGCTCTGCATTCAGTACCGCAGCTTTCCTTTCATTTCCCTTGTCTTCTTGTCTCCCCTCTCACCACTCTCCTCTCACTACTATCCCCTCTCACCACTCTCCAATCCCTCACTCTCCTCTCTCCTCACTCTCCTCTCTCCTCACTCTCCTCTCTCCTCACTCTCCTCTCTCCTCACTCTTCTCTCTCCTCACTCTCCACTCTCCTCTCTCTCCTCACTCTCCTCTCTCTCCTCACTCTCCTCTCTCCTCACTCTCCTCACTCTCCTCTCTCTCCTCACTCTCCTCTCTCTCCTCACTCTCCACTCTCCTCTCTCTCCTCACTCTCCACTCTCCTCTCTCTCCTCACTCTCCTCTCTCTCCTCACTCTCCTCTCTCCTCACTCTCCTCTCTCTCCTCACTCTCCTCTCTCTCCTCACTCTCCTCTCTCCTCACTCTCCTCTCTCTCCTCACTCTCCTCTCTCTCCTCACTCTCCTCTCTCTCCTCTCTCTCCTCACTCTCCTCTCTCCCCTCTCTCTCCTCACTCTCCTCTCTCCTCACTCTCGTCTCTCCTCACTCTCCCCTCACTCTCCTCTCTCCTCACTCTCCTCTCTCCTCACTCTCCTCTCTCCTCTCTCCTCACTCTCCTCTCTCCTCACTCTCCTCTCTCCTCACCCTCCTCTCTCCTCACTCTCCTCACTCTCCTCACTCTCCTCACTCTCCTCTCTCTCCTCACTCTCCTCTCTCTCCTCTCTCTCCTCACTCTCCTCTCTCGTCACTCTCCTCTCTCCTCACTCTCCTCACTCTCCTCTCTCCTCACTCTCCTCTCTCCTCACTCTCCTCTCTCCTCACTCTCCTCTCTCCCCTCTCCCCACTCTCCCCTCTCCTCACTCTCCCCACTCTCCCCTCTCCTCACTCTCCCCTCTACTCACTCTCCCCTCTCCTCACTCTCCTCACTCTCCTCTCTCTCCTCACTCTCCTCTCTCCTCACTCTCCTCTCTCTCCTCACTCTCCTCTCTCTCCTCTCTCTCCTCACTCTCCTCTCTCGTCACTCTCCTCTCTCCTCACTCTCCTCACTCTCCTCTCTCCTCACTCTCCTCTCTCCTCACTCTCCTCTCTCCTCACTCTCCTCTCTCCCCTCTCCCCACTCTCCCCTCTCCTCACTCTCCCCACTCTCCCCTCTCCTCACTCTCCCCTCTACTCACTCTCCCCTCTCCTCACTCTCCCCTCTCCTCACTCTCCCCTCTCCTCACTCAACCCTCTCCTCACTCAACCCTCTCCTCACTCAACCCTCTCCTCACTCTCCCCTCTCCTCACTCAACCCTCTCCTCACTCAACCCTCTCCTCACTCAACCCTCTCCTCACTCAACCCTCTCCTCAGTAACACACCAGCATCAGTCTACAACACCACAGCATCACTCAACACAACAATACCACCAATAAGCACAACAACAGCATCCATTTACTCAAACACAGCATCAATCATCATCACCACCACAGCACCAATCAGCACCACCACAGCAACTCTCAGCACCACCACATCAACACTCAGCACCACCACAGCACCACATCATCACTCAACATCACCCCAGCATCACTCTGCACCACCACAGAACCACTCAGCTACACCACAGCATCACTCAGCACCACCACAACACCACATCAAAACTCACCATCACACCAGCATCACTCGGTGTAACACCAACATCACACAGCAACACTCATCATCAACACATCATCACTCAGCGCTACCCCGGCATCACTCAGCACCACCACATTATCAATCAGCGCCACCCCAGCATCACTCAGCACCAACACAGCATCACTCAGCACCACCACACCATAAATCAACACAACAACACCATCACTCAACGCAACAACAACAACACTCAGCGCAACAACAACATCACTCACCAACACCACAACATCACTCAGCCCAACCACTGCATCAATCTGTCAAACAATTCAACAACAAATAGTTCAAATATTATCTAGCAAAAATTTTAAATTTAATACAAATTGAAGAATCAAATTTAAATATATTTCAGTTGTGTTATTGGTAAAACTTTGTGATTTCTCAGAACAATAGTTTTAAAACAGGGAAATAAACAAAACATGTACCTTTAATAATGCTACACATGTTACATTACGTATTTACTAAAATAATCACAAATCTAAATACACGATTAATACTTTTATTTAGAAGGGAAAAAAACGTAACAAAAAAAAAAAATCCACACCAAAAACTCAAAACTTTCCTATTGCGAGACCTATTGCATTTCCAATGCTTGTTTTCTTCCTTTTATAGGTCCCCCCCGGCCCGTGGCTGTTCCGTGCAGCGTCGTCGTGCAAGGAGTGTTTTGCCCGGTATGTATGCAGCTGTTTGCGGGTCTCAGGTAAGCCATCTTGTCTCTGTTTGTTTGTTTAATGCTTGTTTTTGTTCCTTTTATAGGTCCCCCCCGGCCCGTGGCCGTTCCGTGCAGCGTCGTGCAAGGAGTGTTTTGCCCGGTATGTATGCAGCTGTTGGCGGGTCTCAGGTAAGCCATCTTGTCTCTGTTTGTTGTCTAATGCTTGTTTTTGTTCCTTTTACAGATCCCCCCGGCCGTTCCGTGCAGCGTCGTGCAGGGAGTGTTTTGCCCGGTATGTATGCAGCTGTTTGCGGGTCTCAGGTAAGCCATCTTGTCTCCGTTTGTTGTCTAATGCTTGTTTTTGTTCCTTTTATAGGTCCCCCCGGCCCGTGGCGGTTCCATGCAGCGTCGTGCAAGGTGTGTTTTGCCCGGTATGTATGCAGCTGTTTGCGGGTCTCAGGTAAGCCATCTTGTCTCTGTTTGTTGTCTAATGCTTGTTTTTGTTAGGTCTCGTGACCTACAATGCGCGCAAGCGCATTGAGGAGCGAGAATTCATGTGCTCGAAATCCTCGTCAAACCAAGGGCTTCGTTCCTTGCGGTTTTCTTGAAGTTCACGTGGCCACAGGCACGCGCTTTTGGGCCATAAACTCTGTTCCCCACAGCCTTACATTCATTTCTCCTCCCCCTCCCCAGCCAGCTTCCCCCAGGCCGTAGCAGCACTCCTCCCACACCAGCACCTCCCCTCTCTCTCCCCGCAAACACAGCCTTTACTTTAATTTCTCCTCCCCCTCCCCAGCCATGCCGAATTCTCCTCCCACCTCCCACGGCCGTCCTTTCTGCCCGCACAAGCCTTCTCTTCTCTCTGCTCTCCCCTCAGGCGCCGTGACATACTTCAAAGGCTTATCACTTCACACGGCCGCAGGCCGTGCAACCAGAGCACTTCAGTTGGTGCGCAGCCCCCCTCCCAGCACTGCCTTGTTACTCTCGGCAGCCAACTTTCGTTTCATGGTGGAACAAACCTCACTGATAACACTTCACACGGCCGCAGGCCGTGCAACCAGAGCACTTCAGTTGGTGGGCAGCCCCCCTCCCAGCACTGCCTTGTTACTCTCGGCAGCCAACTTTCGTTTCATGATGGAACAAACTTCACTGATAACACTTCACACGGCCGCAGGCCGTGCAACCAGAGCACTTCAGTTGGTGCGCAGCCCCCCTCCCAGCACTGCCTTGTTACTCTCGGCAGCCAACTTTCGTTTCATGGTGGAACAAACCTCACTGATAACACTTCACACGGCCGCAGGTCGTGCAACCAGAGCACTTCAGTTGGTGCGCAGCCCCCCTCCCAGCACTGCCTTGTTACTCTCGGCAGCCAACTTTCGTTTCATGGTGGAACAAACCTCACTGATAACACTTCACACGGCCGCAGGCCGTGCAACCAGAGCACTTCAGTTGGTGCACAGCCCCCCTCCCAGCACTGCCTTGTTACTCTCGGCAGCCAACTTTCGTTTCATGGTGGAACAAACCTCACTGATAACTATCGTCTATTGTAGCGAACAACACCAGGTTCAACTTGTGACTTCAGGCGCTACACGCATCTTTGCAGGGTGTGTGCACAACCTAACGCCATTTTTTGTAGCTACCTTTACGAGTATCATTGGGTATTACGACCCTGTCTACGTGCCTTGAAGTAGCATCCTGATGGCTTAAGGCGCTTGCTCACAAGTCCACACTCGATGCACTCTCTTATCTTCTCCTTCCTGCTGCCCAGGCTCCGCATTTCACCCACTGAAATAACTTTAGAGCAGCATAAAAGGGTATACAAACAAAGTAATGTAACTAAACAGAACATATATTCTTAACTAAATGTGGCATATACATGGATAATATATGAACCGTATGTAACATAACATACCATATGTAGAGTGCAGAGTGCAGATTCAGAGTGCAGTGTGCAGATTGTGAGTGCAGATTGTGAGTGCAGATTGTGAGTGCAGATTCAGAGTGCAGAGTGCAAAATCAGAGTGCAGAGTGCAGATTTAGAGTGCAGATTGTGAGTGCAGAGTGCAGATTGTGAGTGCAGAGTGCAGATTGTGAGTGCAGATTGTGAGTGCAGAGTGCAGATTGTGAGTGCAGAGTGCAGATTGTGAGTGCAGAGTGCAGATTGTGAGTGCAGAGTGCAGATTGTGAGTGCAGAGTGCAGATTCAGAGTGCAGAGTGCAGATTCAGAGTTCAGAGTGAGAAGGAGAAGCGTGGCTCAGTGGTTAGAGGCGGCAGACCCGGAAGCTGAGATTGGCCGTGGACCAGGGTTCGATTCCCCGCCTCGGCGGGACTCGGGCTCAAAAATTCCACGGACTTGACAATTCTCGCTCCGGTGCCTACTCGACTCACGGGGTCACACTCTGCGACTCTGGGCAATAGCTTGCTTAATCTCCACTACGGCCCCTCGTGGTGGGATGCCTGGCTTTCACCTTGTGGATACCCTGCCGGGGTATCTCACAGGGGAATACCAGGACGGGTTCCCTAAACAAGCGCCTTGATGCCTTCGGGTGATACGTGCGCTATATAAGTCGCAATACATATACATATACATACATACATACAGAGTGCAGATTCAGAGTGTAGATTCAGAGTGCAGATTCAGAGTGCAGATTCAGAGTGCAGATTCAGAGTGCAGATTCAGAATGCAGAGTGCAGATTCAGAGTGCATAGTGCAGATTCAGAGTGCAGAGTGCAGATTCAGAGTGCAGAGTGCAGATTCAGAGTGCAGAGTGCAGATTCAGAGTGCAGAGTGCAGATTCAGAGTGCAGATTCAGAGTGCAGATTCAGAGTGCAGAGTGCAGATTCAGAGTGCAGATTCAGAGTGCAGAGTGCAGATTCAGAGTGCAGATTCAGAGTGCAGAGTGCAGATTCAGAGTGCAGATTCAGAGTGCAGAGTGCAGATTCAGAGTGCAGAGTGCAGATTCAGAGTGCAGAGTGCAGAGTGCAGAGTGCAGATTCAGAGTGCAGATTCAGAGTGCAGATTCAGAGTGCAGAGTGCAGATTCAGAGTGCAGAGTGCAGATTCAGAGTGCAGATTCAGAGTGCAGAGTGCAGATTCAGAGTGCAGATTCAGAGTGCAGATTCAGAGTGCAGATTCAGAGTGCAGAGTGCAGATTCAGAGTGCAGAGTGCAGATTTAGAGTGCAGATTCAGAGTGCAGATTCAGAGTGCAGAGTGCAGATTGTGAGTGCAGAGTGCAGATTGTGAGTGCAGAGTGCAGATTCAGAGTGCAGAGTGCAGATTCAGAGTGCAGAGTGCAGATTGTGAGTGCAGAGTGCAGATTCAGAGTGCAGAGTGCAGATTCAGAGTGCAGAGTGCAGATTCAGAGCGCAGATTCAGAGTGCATATTCAGAGTGCAGATTCAGAGTGCAGATTCAGAGTGCAGATTCAGAGTGCAGAGTGCAGATTCAGAGTGCAGATTCAGAGTGCAGAGTGCAGATTGTGAGTGCAGAGTGCAGATTGTGAGTGCAGAGTTCAGATTCAGAGTGCAGCGTGCAGATTGTGAGTGCAGAGTGCAGATTCAGAGTGCAGAATCAGAGTGCAGAGTGCAGATTCAGAGTGCAGATTCAGAGTGCAGATTCAGAGTGCAGATTCAGAGTGCAGAGTGCAGATTCAGAGTGCAGATTGTGAGTGCAGAGTGTAGATTGTGAGTGCAGAGTGCAGATTGTGAGTGCAGAGTGCAGATTGTGAGTGCAGATTGCAGATTGTGAGTACAGAGTGCAGATTCAGAGTGCAGAGTGCAGATTCAGAGTGCAGAGTGCAGATTCAGAGTGCAGAGTGCAGATTCAGAGTGCAGATTCAGAGTGCAGAGTGCAGATTCAGAGTGCAGAGTGCAGATTCAGAGTGCAGAGTGCAGATTGTGAGTGCAGAGTGCAGATTCAGAGTGCAGAGTGCAGATTCAGAGTGCAGAGTGCAGATTCAGAGTGCAGAGTGCAGATTCAAAGTGCAGATTGTGAGTGCAGAGTGTAGATTGTGAGTGCAGAGTGCACATTTAGAGTGCAGAGTGCAGATTCAGAGTGCAGAGTGCAGATTCAGAGTGCAGATTCAGAGTGCAGATTCAGAGTGCAGAGTGCAGATTCAGAGCGCAGAGTGCAGATTCAGAGTGCAGAGTGCAGATTCAGAGTGCAGATTCAGAGTGCAGATTCAGAGTGCAGAGTGCAGATTCAGAGTGCAGAGTGCAGATTCAGAGTGCAGAGTGCAGATTCAGAGTGCATATTGTGAGTGCAGAGTGTAGATTGTGAGTGCAGAGTGCAGATTGTGAGTGCAGAGTGCAGATTGTGAGTGCAGAGTGCAGATTCAGAGTGCAGAGTGCAGATTGTGAGTGCAGAGTGCAGATTCAGAGTGCAGAGTGCAGATTGTGAGTGCAGAGTGCAGATTCAGAGTGCAGAGTGCAGATTCAGAGTGCAGAGTGCAGATTCAGAGTGCAGATTCAGAGTGCAGATTCAGAGTGCAGATTCAGAGTGCAGATTCAGAGTGCATATTCAGAGTGCAGATTCAGAGTGCAGATTCAGAGTGCATAGTGCAGATTCAGAGTGCAGATTCAGAGTGCAGAGTGCAGATTGTGAGTGCAGAGTGCAGATTGTGAGTGCAGAGTGCAGATTCAGAGTGCAGCGTGCAGATTCAGAGTGCAGCGTGCAGATTCAGAGTGCAGAGTGCAGATTCAGAGTGCAGAGTGCAGATTGTGAGTGCAGAGTGCAGATTCAGAGTGCAGAATCAGAGTGCAGAGTGCAGATTCAGAGTGCAGATTCAGAGTGCAGATTCAGAGTGCAGAGTGCAGATTCAGAGTGCAGATTGTGAGTGCAGAGTGTAGATTGTGAGTGCAGAGTGCAGATTGTGAGTGCAGAGTGCAGATTGTGAGTGCAGAGTGCAGATTGTGAGTGCAGAGTGCAGATTCAGAGTGCAGAGTGCAGATTCAGAGTGCAGATTCAGAGTGCAGATTCAGAGTGCAGAGTGCAGATTCAGAGTGCAGAGTGCAGATTCAGAGTGCAGAGTGCAGATTGTGAGTGCAGAGTGCAGATTCATAGTGCAGAGTGCAGATTCATAGTGCAGAGTGCAGATTCAGAGTGCAGAGTGCAGATTCAGAGTGCAGAGTGCAGATTCAAAGTGCAGATTGTGAGTGCAGAGTGTAGATTGTGAGTGCAGAGTGCACATTTAGAGTGCAGAGTGCAGATTCAGAGTGCAGATTCAGAGTGCAGATTCAGAGTGCAGATTCAGAGTGCAGATTCAGAGTGCAGAGTGCAGATTCAGAGTGCAGAGTGCAGATTCAGAGTGCAGAGTGCAGATTCAGAGTGCAGAGTGTAGATTGTGAGTGCAGAGTGCAGATTGTGAGTGCAGAGTGCAGATTCAGAGTGCAGAGTGCAGATTGTGAGTGCAGAGTGCAGATTCAGAGTGCAGAGTGCAGATTCAGAGTGCAGAGTGCAGATTCAGAGTGCAGATTCAGAGTGCAGAGTGCAGATTGTGAGTGCAGAGTGCAGATATAGAGTGCAGAGTGCATATTCAGAGTGCAGATTCAGAGTGCAGAGTGCAGATTCAGAGTGCAGATTGTGAGTGCAGAGTGTAGAATGTGAGTGCAGAGTGCACATTTAGAGTGCAGAGTGCAGATTCGGAGTGCAGATTCAGAGTGCAGATTCAGAGTGTAGATTCAGAGTGCAGAGTGCAGAGTGCAGATTCAGAGTGCAGAGTGCAGAGTGCAGATTCAGAGTGCAGAGTGCAGATTCAGAGTGCAGAGTGCAGATTCAGAGTGCAGAGTGCAGAGTGCAGATTCAGAGTGCAGAGTGCAGATTCAGAGTGCAGAGTGCAGATTCAGAGTGCAGATTCAGAGTGCAGAGTGCAGATTCAGAGTGCAGAGTGCAGATTGTGAGTGCAGAGTGCAGATTGTGAGTGCAGATTGTGAGTGCAGAGTGCAGATTGTGAGTGCAGAGTGCAGATTTTGAGTGCAGAGTGCAGATTGTGAGTGCAGAGTGCAGATTGTGAGTGCAGAGTGCAGATTCAGAGTGCAGAGTGCAGATTCAGAGTTCAGAGTGCAGATTCAGAGTGTAGATTCAGAGTGCAGATTCAGAGTGCAGATTCAGAGTGCAGATTCAGAGTGCAGATTCAGAATGCAGAGTGCAGATTCAGAGTGCATAGTGCAGATTCAGAGTGCAGAGTGCAGATTCAGATTGCAGATTCAGAGTGCAGATTCAGAGTGCAGAGTGCAGATTCAGAGTGCAGAGTGCAGATTCAGAGTGCAGAGTGCAGATTCAGAGTGCAGATTCAGAGTGCAGAGTGCAGATTCAGAGTGCAGAGTGCAGATTCAGAGTGCAGATTCAGAGTGCAGAGTGCAGATTCAGAGTGCAGATTCAGAGTGCAGATTCAGAGTGCAGAGTGCAGATTCAGAGTGCAGATTCAGAGTGCAGATTCAGAGTGCAGACTCAGAGTGCAGACTCAGAGTGCAGATTCAGAGTGCAGAGTGCAGAGTGCAGATTCAGAGTGCAGATTCAGAGTGCAGATTCAGAGTGCAGATTCAGAGTGCAGAGTGCAGATTCAGAGTGCAGAGTGCAGATTCAGAGTGCAGATTCAGAGTGCAGATTCAGAGTGCAGATTCAGAGTGCAGAGTGCAGATTCAGAGTGCAGATTCAGAGTGCAGATTCAGAGTGCAGAGTGCAGATTCAGAGTGCAGAGTGCAGATTCAGAGTGCAGATTCAGAGTGCAGATTCAGAGTGCAGAGTGCAGATTGTGAGTGCAGAGTGCAGATTGTGAGTGCAGAGTGCAGATTCAGAGTGCAGAGTGCAGATTCAGAGTGCAGAGTGCAGATTGTGAGTGCAGAGTGCAGATTCAGAGTGCAGAGTGCAGAGTGCAGATTCAGAGTGCAGAGTGCAGATTCAGAGTGCAGATTCAGAGTGCATATTCAGAGTGCAGATTCAGAGTGCAGATTCAGAGTGCAGAGTGCAGATTCAGAGTGCAGATTCAGAGTGCAGATTGTGAGTGCAGAGTGCAGATTGTGAGTGCAGAGTGCAGATTCAGAGTGCAGCGTGCAGATTCAGAGTGCAGAGTGCAGATTCAGAGTGCAGAGTGCAGAATCAGAGTGCAGAGTGCAGATTCAGAGTGCAGATTCAGAGTGCAGATTCAGAGTGCAGATTCAGAGTGCAGAGTGCAGATTCAGAGTGCAGAGTGCAGATTCAGAGTGCAGATTCAGAGTGCAGAGTGCAGATTCAGAGTGCAGAGTGCAGATTCAGAGTGCAGATTCAGAGTGCAGAGTGCAGATTCAGAGTGCAGAGTGCAGATTCAGAGTGCAGATTGTGAGTGCAGAGTGCAGATTCAGAGTGCAGAGTGCAGATTCAGAGTGCAGAGTGCAGATTCAGAGTGCAGAGTGCAGATTCAAAGTGCAGATTGTGAGTGCAGAGTGTAGATTGTGAGTGCAGAGTGCACATTTAGAGTGCAGAGTGCAGATTCAGAGTGCAGAGTGCAGATTCAGAGTGCAGATTCAGAGTGCAGATTCAGAGTGCAGAGTGCAGATTCAGAGCGCAGAGTGCAGATTCAGAGTGCAGAGTGCAGATTCAGAGTGCAGATTCAGAGTGCAGATTCAGAGTGCAGATTCAGAGTGCAGAGTGCAGATTCAGAGTGCAGAGTGCAGATTCAGAGTGCAGAGTGCAGATTCAGAGTGCATATTGTGAGTGCAGAGTGTAGATTGTGAGTGCAGAGTGCAGATTGTGAGTGCAGAGTGCAGATTGTGAGTGCAGAGTGCAGATTGTGAGTGCAGAGTGCAGATTCAGAGTGCAGAGTGCAGATTGTGAGTGCAGAGTGCAGATTCAGAGTGCAGATTGTGAGTGCAGAGTGCAGATTCAGAGTGCAGAGTGCAGATTCAGAGTGCAGAGTGCAGATTCAGAGTGCAGATTCAGAGTGCAGATTCAGAGTGCAGATTCAGAGTGCAGATTCAGAGTGCATATTCAGAGTGCAGATTCAGAGTGCAGATTCAGAGTGCATAGTGCAGATTCAGAGTGCAGATTCAGAGTGCAGAGTGCAGATTGTGAGTGCAGAGTGCAGATTGTGAGTGCAGAGTGCAGATTCAGAGTGCAGCGTGCAGATTCAGAGTGCAGCGTGCAGATTCAGAGTGCAGAGTGCAGAGTGCAGATTGTGAGTGCAGAGTGCAGATTCAGAGTGCAGAATCAGAGTGCAGAGTGCAGATTCAGAGTGCAGATTCAGAGTGCAGATTCAGAGTGCAGATTCAGAGTGCAGAGTGCAGATTCAGAGTGCAGATTGTGAGTGCAGAGTGTAGATTGTGAGTGCAGAGTGCAGATTGTGAGTGCAGAGTGCAGATTGTGAGTGCAGAGTGCAGATTGTGAGTGCAGAGTGCAGATTCAGAGTGCAGAGTGCAGATTCAGAGTGCAGATTCAGAGTGCAGAGTGCAGATTCAGAGTGCAGAGTGCAGATTCAGAGTGCAGAGTGCAGATTGTGAGTGCAGAGTGCAGATTCAGAGTGCAGAGTGCAGATTCAGAGTGCAGAGTGCAGATTCAGAGTGCAGAGTGCAGATTCAAAGTGCAGATTGTGAGTGCAGAGTGTAGATTGTGAGTGCAGAGTGCACATTTAGAGTGCAGAGTGCAGATTCAGAGTGCAGATTCAGAGTGCAGATTCAGAGTGCAGAGTGCAGATTCAGAGTGCAGAGTGCAGATTCAGAGTGCAGAGTGCAGATTCAGAGTGCAGAGTGTAGATTGTGAGTGCAGAGTGCAGATTGTGAGTGCAGAGTGCAGATTCAGAGTGCAGAGTGCAGATTGTGAGTGCAGAGTGCAGATTCAGAGTGCAGAGTGCAGATTCAGAGTGCAGAGTGCAGATTCAGAGTGCAGATTCAGAGTGCAGATTGTGAGTGCAGAGTGCAGATATAGAGTGCAGAGTGCATATTCAGAGTGCAGAGTGCAGATTCAGAGTGCAGAGTGCAGATTCAGAGTGCAGATTGTGAGTGCAGAGTGTAGATTGTGAGTGCAGAGTGCACATTTAGAGTGCAGAGTGCAGATTCGGAGTGCAGATTCAGAGTGCAGAGTGCAGATTCAGAGTGCAGATTCAGAGTGCAGAGTGCAGAGTGCAGATTCAGAGTGCAGAGTGCAGAGTGCAGATTCAGAGTGCAGAGTGCAGATTCAGAGTGCAGAGTGCAGATTCAGAGTGCAGAGTGCAGAGTGCAGATTCAGAGTGCAGATTCAGAGTGCAGATTCAGAGTGCAGATTCAGAGTGCAGAGTGCAGATTCAGAGTGCAGATTCAGAGTGCAGATTCAGAGTGCAGATTCAGAGTGCAGAGTGCAGATTCAGAGTGCAGAGTGCAGATTCAGAGTGCAGAGTGCAGATTCAGAGTGCAGAGTGCAGATTCAGAGTGCAGATTCAGAGTGCAGAGTGCAGATTCAGAGTGCAGAGTGCAGATTCAGAGTGCAGATTCAGAGTGCAGAGTGCAGATTCAGAGTGCAGAGTGCAGATTCAGAGTGCAGAGTGCAGATTCAGAGTGCAGAGTGCAGATTCAGAGTGCAGATTCAGAGTGCAGAGTGCAGATTCAGAGTGCAGAGTGCAGATTCAGAGTGCAGAGTGCAGATTCAGAGTGCAGATTCAGAGTGCAGAGTGCAGAGTGCAGATTCAGAGTGCAGATTCAGAGTGCAGAGTGCAGATTCAGAGTGCAGAGTGCAGATTCAGAGTGCAGAGTGCAGATTCAGAGTGCAGATTCAGAGTGCAGAGTGCAGATTCAGAGTGCAGAGTGCAGATTCAGAGTGCAGATTCAGAGTGCAGAGTGCAGATTCAGAGTGCAGTTGCAGAGTGCAGTTGCAGAGTGCAGTTGCAGAGTGCAGTTGCAGAGTGCAGTTGCAGAGTGCAGTTGCAGAGTGCAGTTGCAGAGAGAACTCAGCAGCACCACCACAGCATCACTCAGCAGCACCACAGCATCACTCAGCACCACCACAGCACCACCACAGCACCACTCAGCGCAATCCCAGCATCACTCAGCACCACCACAGCATCACTCCGCGACATCACAGCATCAATCTGTGCAACCATTCAACAACAACTGGTTCAATTATGTTCTCTGAATGTTTCAAGCTTTATTATAAATGTCACAAAAAGATGTTATTTCACTTCTGTTCTTGGATTTTCATCACAATAAATTACACTGAACATAATCTTCACAAACGTTATTTACAAAAGTTTAAGCTATTGCCAATATAAATTACAATCACTTTTATTTAAGTATTAATTATTTAAAAAAATTAAAAGCCGTTGCTATTTGTAATATCAATACATCTAAGTCAAGTAAATACAAAACATGTTGCATTACAAATGCTATAGTCGTCACATGTGCGAAAGTTATAACTATTGGCATTGAAAATGACAAAGATATTAATTTAGCTATTTTCAAAATCAACACATAAATAAAAAAATTGTCATTTACAAGACCAATAGCTCAAACTTTCATAATGCGAGACCTATTGCATTGCAAATGCTTGTTCCTTTTATAGGTCCCCCGTCCCGTGGCCGTTCCGTACAGCGTCGTGCAAGGAGTGTTTTGCCCGGTATGTATGCAGCTGTTTGCGGGTCTCAGGTAACCCATCTTGTCTCTGTTTGTTGTCTAATGCTGGTTTTTGTTCCTTTTACAGATCCCCCCCGGCCCGTGGCCGTTCCGTGCAGCGTCGCGCAAGGAGTGTTTTGCCCGGTATGTATGCAGCTGTTTGCGGGTCTCAGGTAACCCATCTTGTCTCTGTTTGTTGTCTAATGCTTGTTTTTGTTCCTTTTATAGGTCCCCCCCGGCCCGTGGCCGTTCCGTGCAGCGTCGTGCAAGGAGTGTTTTGCCCGGTATGTATGCAGCTGTTTGCGGGTCTCAGGTAAGCCATCTTGTCTCTGTTTGTTGTCTAATGCTTGTTTTTGTTCCTTTTATAGGTCCCCCCCGGCCCGTGGCCGTTCCGTGCAGCGTCGTGCAAGGAGTGTTTTGCCCGGTATGTATGCAGCTGTTTGCGGGTCTCAGGTAAGCCACCTGTCTCTGTTTGTTGTCTAATGCTTGTTTTTGTTCCTTTTACAGATCCCCCCTGGCCCGTGGCCGTTCCGTGCAGCATCGTGCAAGGAGTGTTTTGCCCGGTATGTATGCAGCTGTTTGCGGGTCTCAGGTAACCCATCTTGTCTCTGTTTGTTGTCTAATGCTTGTTTTTGTTCCTTTTATAGGTCCCCCCGGCCCGTGGCCGTTCCGTGCAGCGTCGTGCAAGGAGTGTTTTGCCCGGTATGTATGCAGCTGTTTGCGGGTCTCAGGTAAGCCATCTTGTCTCTGTTTGTTGTCTAATGCTTGTTTTTGTTCCTTTTATAGGTCCCCCCCGGCCCGTGGCCGTTCCGTGCAGCGTCGTGCAAGGAGTGTTTTGCCCGGTATGTATGCAGCTGTTTGCGGGTCTCAGGTAAGCCACCTGTCTCTGTTTGTTGTCAAATGCTTGTTTTTGTTCCTTTTATAGGTCCCCCCCGGCCCGTGGCCGTTCCGTGCAGCGTCGTGCAAGGAGTGTTTTGCCCGGTATGTATGCAGCTGTTTGCGGGTCTCAGGTAAGCCATCTTGTCTCTGTTTTGTTGTCTAATGCTTGTTTTTGTTCCTTTTATAGGTCCCCCCCGGCCCGTGGCCGTTCCGTGCAGCATCGTGCAAGGAGTGTTTTGCCCGGTATGTATGCAGCTGTTTGCGGGTCTCAGGTAAGCCATCTTGTCTCTGTTTTGTTGTCTAATGCTTGTTTTTGTTCCTTTTATAGGTCCCCCCGGCCCGTGGCCGTTCCGTGCAGCGTCGTGCAAGGAGTGTTTTGCCCGGTATGTATGCAGCTGTTTGCGGGTCTCAGGTAAGCCATCTTGTCTCTGTTTGTTGTCTAATGCTTGTTTTTGTTCCTTTTATAGGTCCCCCCCGGCCCGTGTCCGTTCCGTGCAGCGTCGTGCAAGGAGTGTTTTGCCCGGTATGTATGCAGCTGTTTGCGGGTCTCAGGTAAGCCATCTTGTCTCTGTTTGTTGTCTAATGCTTGTTTTTGTTCCTTTTATAGGTCCCCCCCGGCCCGTGGCCGTTCCGTGCAGCGTCGTGCAAGGAGTGTTTTGCCCGGTATGTATGCAGCTGTTTGCGGGTCTCAGGTAAGCCATCTTTGTTTTCTTTCTTATGTAATGCTTTTTTTTATTATAACTTGACTCCATTTCGTCTCTGCCGCTGTGTGTGTGTGTGTGGGTGCAAATGCAATAGGTGTCGCATTTGCGAGAGATTAGGCTATTGGCTTTGTAAATGACATTTATTCATGTTGTCAAAGCCAACACATAAATAAAAATGTTGTCATTTACAATACCAATAGCTCTAACTTTTCCAAAGGCGAAACCGTTGCATTGTAAATGCTTGTTTGACATTTCCGTCTGTATTTATCCATATTTCTTTTTTGGTCTTTTTATCTGTATTTATCCATATTTATTTTGGGTTTTGTGAAAAAAATAAGGCTGAAACGGGTATATTTCCACATTTATATACCGATAAATATGAACCCATGCTTGAATTCCTGCCAGGTTTCAGAGATATGAACATCCGAATAAGATAAATCAATGTGCATATGTGAAAATATGCAAATTTCGGTATCAACCATGTGCATGTCCACTAGCGTTCAAACCTCTTTACTAAAATTCCTTTCTTTATTAACCACTTACCTATCAATCCACAGAGCTATTGGCCAGGCAGTCATGGCAGAGAGTATTTAGAATCACCCAAAAGCAACCCAATTTCTGTTTTTATTCACGTTTAAAGATAAATACAGACAAGCAAACAAATGTTTTTTTTGTCTGTATTTATCTGTAAAAATCAGTACAAACCTAAAACAGGGAGCCTTGATTATAATATTTTATCACATGATCCAGTGCAAGTTACCTTGCCATTGCTGACCTCTCTTCTTCCTGCAATTTAGCGTTTGTGATCAGGTGGCACCGCTGCTCCTGGCTTCTGCTGCTGAGTAGTGGGGAGTGGAGAGCGGGTGTCATGTGAGTCTGGGGATGCAGCAGTACTGGAAGGTATAGAGTGCGGATGTTGATGGGTGGATTAGAGAGCAGCCTCAAGATGTGCCCCAGTGGAAACCTCAAACAACAGGTCCACCAAATATAATAGAGATTTTGAGCACCATATTGCTCAATAACATATTGTAATTGCAAGGTATTTGAGTCAATACTATTAGCATATTAGCACTACTCGCTCCAAATCAAAAGGCAGCGGGAGCATCTGTGCAAAAGGACATGCTTCCCTTGATGTCAACTAAAAAAGCATGTTTTGCTGTAAAAATTATTAAAAGAATGCGTGAAAAGTTGTTTGTGATGAGTCCCGTGGAAGAAAACAAAAGCGCAGCTGGCATTTTATCTATCAAGCGTGGGCGCTACAATGAAAAAGTGAAAGTGCAGTATGGTGTACTGTTAAAAAATAATGAATAGATGTTTGTAAAGTTATTTTTGATGAGCCGCGCAGAAGAAAAAAAAGATGATGCCGCCATTTTACATATTAAGCGCGGTGTGCACAAAAGTAAGTTGTGAGAGCTACAATGAAAGTGAAAGCGCGGCATGGCATGCTGTCAAAAATGAAAAGAATTGTGTTAGTAAATTTGATTCAGGCGAGCCGCACATAAGCAAACAAAAGCATGGCTGCCATGCTAAAAATGAAGCTCTGTGTGCAGTGCTGCAGAAAAAAATATATATTTTAATCCAGGCACTGGTACTGAGCAGCGCACTAAGCGGGAAGTCACAATGCAGTGAGGCTCAAGGGCGGGTTGCTGAAGCAGTCGGTGCCTCCTACATCAACTACGAACAAAGCATAAATTAACTAAATAGTGCTCAGTAACAGTTAATGAAATATACAGAGTAAGGACACATGTAAGAGGGGCTGTCCTTATGGGAGGTTACAAGTGAAGAGAAGGAGGTACTAAAGAAGGAAAAGGAGGGAATAGTAAACAAATAAATCAATGAAATCAACAGAATTCCAAAAGACACTGAAAGCAACCAAGAACATGCTGGGCAGAACATGGGTGGAGTTTAATGCCCATATCTTTAATACAGCATATCTTAAAGGGACAGCATAAGCGCTGCCTAGGCGAGACCTAAAAAGGGACAACTTAATGAAGAACAGTTTCAAATGGACACAATTTGGTATGGTGTGAAATAGCAGCAGTAACATAAAACTGAAGTAAATGTAAATGTATGTGTCTTGTAAAGCGCACTGCTGCCCTGAGGCGTCGTGGCGCTGTAGACCGCTGGGGAACCCGTCCTGGCAATCCCTGTGAGATGGTCCCTACTGGGTATCTCCAAGGTGAAACCAGGCATCCCCGGCGAATGTGGGAGGCCGTTGTAGAGATGAGACAAGCTAATGCCCAGAGTTGCCGAGTGTGATCCCTGGTTAGAGTAGGGACCAAGGCGAGAATTATCAAGTCCGCTGACCCTGGTCCACGACCCTGCCGCGTCGGGAATTGAACCCTGGTCCCGGGCCGTTCTCAGCTTCCAGGTCTGCCGCCTCTAACCAGTGAGCCACACCACACCACTCTACTCCAAAAGGAATTTAAAACACCATTAGCAGGAGACAGGAACTGATAAAGCTGGAATGTTCCATGTGCTCAACATATCCTATGCTATCACTCTTAACACAAAGACAATACTAAAGTAATAAAGTAAAAAATTACACTGACCCTGCAATGAACTACTTTGTGTGTGCATGTGTTGCTTGTGGGGAACATCGTTTACGACACGGTTTTTACACCGCAGTGCCTTTACCCCGCAGTTATTACAATGCAAGTCGTTACTACAACTAGCGCTGGATGGCGCTGTGGGATAAGGAATCTTGCAATTTTATATTCCAACACCTTCCCTACTGTTCCGGTGACTGGTGTTGGAATATAAAATTATAAGATTCCTAAATCCATGCCCTCCAACGCAAGTCGTTGTAACGACTTGCGTTGTAAGACTTGCGTGGTAAAGGCATGCATTGTTACAACATGCGTTGTAATAACGTACATCCGTTGCTTGTGAAAGAGCAAAATGCAGTTACTGAAAGTAAAGTTAGCCAGTGGTTGAAGTGGGCTGTGAAGGACACACCAAAAGACCAGTGGATGAAGGCAGCTGGCTGAAAGCCCCTTTATATAAGTTTATTATACATATATTTTTTAAAACATCAAAAAGTCCTGGCTTACACCAGACCGAAAAATGAAGACAAAGTATATATTTTTTTGTTTTTAACTATATAAAATAATATCTCAGTAAAATGTGTAAATGTGTTAAAATCCTAAAAATGTATGTTCTTTTTTATCCAATATATTATAACCTTTATAAAGCATCTTCACTACACTTATATGTACCCTTTATGTGTTTTTTACTTTTAAATTGGTTAAGGCTGCACACAGCTACCAAGGATTGAGCTAATGTTTGAATGTAAGAAACTAGAATGAAGATTGCTGACAATTTGTGACATTATTTGTTTTTAAATGTTGATCAGCCACATTACAATTGTTTAGAAAATATACAACATCAGGAAAATAGAGGTGTGCATATTTTTTAATTATATGTTTATATATTTTTTAGTTTCGAAAAAAAATAATAACTTTAATAAACTTATTATCTTGATTTACATTCTACAGATATGTCGATAAAACAATTTGAGCAAGGCAAGAAAGAGGTTACAAATCTACACCATAGTTTAAATTGAGATATAATACAAGCATTTAACCAACAAGTTAAAGGTGAATTGCTTCCCAAACTAACACATCCAACACCTTCTCCTCCTATTATCAAAATAATGACAATCCTACATTTCTGTGAGCTGGTCTTTTTCTGTATACTGAAAGTGACTTTCATAAAATATCACAACCAACTTTTTCAGCTGTGCTCAGCCAAGTCTCTGAAGGTTATATTGCGATGTATGAATGACTATATACAGTCCCCAACAGATAATGCAACATTAGGCAACATAAATGCTGAGTTCTATGCTTTGGGAGCCATGCTACTTGTATTTGATGCTGTTGATGGAACCCGCATTGCATTGATTCCACCTCAAGTGCGAGTACAGTTATATCATAACAGTAAGCACTTCCACTCCATCATCATTCAAGTTGTTTGGCTATCGGATCTATACATTGTGGTGGTGCAAGACTCCTGCATCCACCCATGACTAACTAGTGCTATAACACAGCTCAATACCACAGAAAATGGCAGACCTGGCAACCTTGATGACCTGGCTTGTTAATGAATTCACATGCATGTAATCATTTTTTTTAAATTTGTAAGAACTACATTTTCATGCTTTTGATAACATTAAAATGTGTGCCTGTTGTTCTTCTACCCCGATTGTTTTACAAGTGGTTCTACATATCCTAATCATACCGAGCTGCTAACATCTATCAGGAACCCTATAACACCAAGGAAAGTTCACTTCAGTGAGGCGCACGTCAGAACAGGGATTCAGTGGAGCAGACTTTCAGGCCCCTGACAGCATGGTTCAGGTGTCTTAATAAGTCAGGTGGATCCCTCCTCAACTCGCCAGATAAGGTCTGTCAAACTGTGGTATTGTGTTGTATTTTTCACAAGATTGCTCTGTGCAGAGAAATTCCATTAATTGTAGATGATGACTATCCTGGTGAATCTCAGGGTGATGTTGTGGACAGACATCAACAGAATGACAAGGATGATGATGATATTGAATTCCGATGCAAAATCACCTCACTGATAATTTTGTTTGTATGCTGGCAAGTATGATACAGATTAATGTCTAATATTTTCATATTGCTTTCATGACAGATGCTTTTGTGTCTTAAGCATTTCGTGTCTTAAGCATTTCATTTGTGCAAACGATTGTAGATGAATTAGTAATTTAATTAGAGGAATTCCTAATCGTCACCATGTTGGTTAAGTAAGCCTTGCTGCAGAGAGACATATTACAAATGGCACATTCTCTATAAAGTGTTGTAAACTTCTTTTATTGAACTATGGATAGTCCTTCTTTTTTGCAAAAGTTTCCATCTCAGTTTTACAGAATTATTATTGTCATGATGTAAAACTAAAGAAACTACATTACCATGACTATTACAATAAAAAAAACACAGTTTTGTATAAATTATAATATTCTGCTGTGCTGAATGGTGAAAGTATTAATGAAGGTAATTTTCATCTTTTGAATAGAACTTAACAAGAGTCAAATGACTATTCAGGTGACCTTATTATTCAAGGAAAAACATTTAAAAGCACTACTAACGTCTGTACTCTTCACAGGTCAACCACAATAGTTTTTTAATTCTATTTTTTAATAGCAGCTCCCTCTATCCCTCTATCAATATCTAAATAATGGTGACACACATTGCTGAGTGGCTTACATTTTTTAGTAACTTTAGATCTTAAGAGTGTTATGTCTCCTTTTATAAACATGTAAACATTATATTTTAATACAGTGATGTGAATCATCACTCCGTGGCGTCGAGAAAGGTGTGTTGTCTCACTGCATTTTGTAACACAATGTGTGCTTCATAGCAAACTGTATATATTGTATTAAGCCCCTGTCTGTATGGATTTGGATATATCAGGGATTTGCATTCTGAATATCTAAAAATATGATTTAACCTAATAGATATATTTTTTGCAGGTTTATGTTACAACAGTGTTAAACCTGTAATATTGAATTTGTTTTCCAATTTAAATGGATAGTACAAATACTATCATGGACATGTATAGCTACACAAATAAGACTGAGCTGTGATTTTTTTTTTAAAGTGTTAAAAGTTGATGTCACCCTGTCATCTGCTGAAGCACTAGGAAGCATAGAAGTGTACTTGGAACAAGGCCACTAATTGTTGTAATAAGATTTGTTAATGAACTACTGAAACCTTAATGTTTGCTGTGAAGTTATACAAACAATGACTTTTCTTGAACTTCTTTGTTGGACAATGTATGCTCCATCATCAAATGCTTCTAACATATGTTTGATATCTCTAGTTTATGGATTTTGCTTTGTGTTTGCTCTGTGGCTCCATACTGTTGGCGATCCTTTAGAATTAGTTTGACATACTATACATGTATATGATGGCCGGCATGTAAAATTCATCAGTGTTTGAAATAGGCATTTGCAAGCAAAGTTACGACTTTTTTAACAATAGGAAGGAAAGTGAGTTTGTGTGTTGGATAATGTTGAACTTTTTTCTGTTTGTGTATTAATTTTATGAATGGTATCCAGCTTATTAAAAGCAATTGTACATTTCTTAGCCATTCATAGCTCCCTTGCCTTATGTGTGGCTGAAGGACAGAATATAACTGGATGTCTTTTCAATGTTATGAAACATACATTTGATTATAAAAAATCTAATCATCTTTTCTTTATTTTTCTTGTTATTTGTAGTTGTGAGAGTGTTTAGACTATTAAACAAACAACACTTCAATCAGTGAAAGTTGTTCATCATTTACAATTATGCACTTACATTTATATGTCTAAACTTATTTGACAGTTATAATCACACACAAATTAGTGATTCAAAAATATTTTTTATTTACAAACATCCAAAAAACCAATACTTTGAGTTCCCAGAAAATGAATTAACTGTAAGGCTAAAGGAAGCAGGAAAGTTAAGCCACAAACTGAAATTAGCAAATTTTTCAAACATCCATGAGTCAAAAATGAAAGGCAAAAAGAATATGAAAGAAGGTAAACCTTGACCACTCAAAGGAAGCTATAATTTTGTCTTCCTTTTGGTGCATACTGGAGTGGTATTGTCTTCAACTGGCCAGATGATCAACCCCACCTAAGGACCATTGAAGAAACCTGACTTGTTTCAGAGGATGTGGTAACTGGTGTATCCAGAAGCAACAGTGTCTCCCTTCCCATAGAGGAGACTGACTGTGAAGTAGGTTGAAAAGCACTAGCAGCTCGACTTCTCCATGGCCTGATTCCACTAGCGAAGACAATGGTGCAACTGGACTCTTGAAGCCATCCTGCACCACCTTTGTATGTACAGTCTAGAGACTCAGATGTCTCTCCAGTAAGTAATTTGGTTACACAACACTGTATTCTGGGACCTCTGTAGTTCTATTATCCTGCCCAATGGATCCCAATGCCAACAACAAGCCGCACCTAACAGATCTTGACCCACACTATGAGTCAATTGGCCAACTCCCTCAGTCACCCTCTACGTGGAGAACCAACACTATCCCCTATGGGCATGGTTTTTAATACCGTCATTAGCATGAGGAGGTGTTGACGTGCTCCTGGAGGCTTCATGAATTCTTTAGCAAGCAGAGTGGAGGCCTGCATATCTGTGTGTCACATTTTGCTGTAAAATAATAAAGGATAATAATGTGTAAACCTCAGAAACCTATAAATTGTGTTTTAATCATAACTTAAGTGTGTTGACTGAAGAATTACAACGAATCAATATTTGTTAATGGATTGCTTATTACTTCATCAGTTGAATGACTAATATGCCTTTGTACAACATATTAAAACACAAGATAAGTAAGTTAAACAAGAATGTATAACATGGTTCACTATGTCTGTTATCACTTCCAAAGATATATATATATATATATATATATATATGTATATATATATATATATATATATATATATATATATATATATGTATGTTGTAAAGGAACTCACTTTGATAATATCAGTGTAGTGTGTGATGTTTATCAGTGATCACCATTGTAGAGAATAGGAACAAAGTAATAATCAGAAAACTAAAAACAAACAAATAATACTGGATAATACATTCTAAAAGGTCTACTTAAGAAATGTTTATTGAGTTAGATATAACACACGCACATCCATAATTTAATAAATACAATGATATATGCCTCTGTAGGTATTTACAATGTCCTGCAACACCCACTGTATCAAAAAAAAGCAGTGTAGGTAGAAAACAATAAGCATAGTGTATCATAGATAGGTGGTAGGCTGTCTCTTGCTGTTTCAATATATATATTTTTAATGGATTACTAATGATACAACCTAATGTGTAAATGTTAGCCAAAAATGTAGCCTAAGAAAAGGCATACATTTATATCAAATGTATATAGGTAGGGTGTTAATGAAATAGTACAAAGTTTAATAAGACACATATAAGATTGCTTTATAAATGGTCCAAAAAGCATTCCTGATAGGCTCTTACCAAATTTACAGGTTAGTGACAATACAAGTGTGACACAGCCATGTTTTTGTCCAAATATGAGGTGTACGTTTATCATGACAACTGCCAGATAAATGTTTCCCAGTGTTTATGTATCAGTAAAAATAAACAACACATAATACTGCATCTTCATGTGTTTTGCTGCTCTCCTGTGAGACAAGAAGGAAAGTAATAGCATTTACCTTCTCTATTATTCTGTGCCACATTTCCCTCCTCTGACTCTTGATAGTTGCTTGTACTAGGGCTCCAAATAATTGTATATCAACCCTCACTATTTCATCTACCATTACTGTTAGCTCATTTTCAGAGAACCCAAGTGCTCTTCTACTTGACATTGCAAGATATTGATAATATTACTACAAATACACAAGGAGCAAAAAACACAGAAGCCTGTTGCAAAGCCTAACATGCTCTGTGAGTGCAAAGGAAAAAAGACAGAAGGTAAAATGTGACATGTTATGTTTGAGGCCGCAGGTTACATTAATGATTACACAGGTGTGTCTGCTTAAGGATGCTGGGCTATGTTCTATTGCTGCTGCTCGCATTGGTAAGCATGACGGACGCAGCCACCATTTTCACAGAAGTGTACATGACAGAATCACTAGTCTAACCTTTCCATTCTTCATCATGCTGATACGTCTGTCAGCCCAGCTGTGACAGCATACAACTCTAAATATGTCAGACAGATATCCGCTACACCTGCGTCAACGGAATAGGAACCGAGGACAGAAAAATTACGTTACCCAGGCCTGACTTACAAAACACCGTCATGATGACTAGGATTAAGGTGAGACTCTAAATATGGTGAACAGTACACAGTCACCTTGGCAGGCGGTAGAACTATTTAATGATGGAGGATTTGCAGCCCGTACTGTGAACTCTAAATCAGGCCCTAATTGATATCCTTATCTTGATTCATTGGAGCAGTACCAGCACAGCAAAATCAAGCCTTGTGTGACCGATTGGTGGCCTTAACTGAAGCATTGTGTGAACTACACAAATTATGTAATATTTTATATATGCTTGACGTATACTTGTCTTTTTGCGTATCGTGTAAGATTACATTTCTAGAAATTATTTTGGTAGGGGTCCCCAGTTTCCAGTTGTGATTCAGTGAGGCACCACAAAAGTTAAATGGTTAAGAACAACATTAGAGGACATGGAGAACAAATTATCAAATACAATTCATGTTGAGTGCATAGTTGCCAACCTATTTAGAAGATCTTCAATGGCTGAAGAAAATATTCTGAAAGACCCGGTAGAGAAAAAAGTAGATTCTGCCTTGAAAAAGTATATTCAGGATCACACTTAGCACTTTGTGTCGAAATGTATGGGGCATACACAGCACAGTCCCTGATTACACACTTTAAGGCAGTATTGAAGGCAGTCCAAGAAGGGAACCCATGCTTACAGCTTCTGGAAGGGATGGAGTGACAAGTAGAATTCCTTTCAGGCATTTCATGTGATGCAGTTCATGCCTCTACTCTAACGTGTGATGATTTTATTGCAACTTGTCAAAATGTGTACTTAAAGGAGTGGAACACAGACTCAGCCCAGGGATCAGCAGCTCTTAGGATGTCTGTAAGAGTGTCAGTTAACACTAGTAGTTGTGGGGTGGAGCTGTGGGAGGCAACCGGACAGGGAGGGGTCAAGAAAGGAAATGGGCAGTGTAGAGTAGGGACAGGGAAGATACAGACTTACCAACAAAGAGCTGAAGTAGATTACGAAGTCCGAGTCTTATTTATGACTAGGGATCTGACAACTGGCGACGAGGATGGGATGTGAGCGCATGGTCTGAACGCACCATCCCTAACAGCAGCTCTGTTTCCTGTCCGCGCGCGCGTGTGATATTGCCGACGCGGTGAGCGTGGTGGCCGGGGCGCCCCCCGCTGAATCGCCCATGCCAAAATTCGCCTGATCTGCTGCCCTGAAAGCCGTCCACGCGCTGTGGAGAGCAGCGCCTGCAAGCACTAGTGCACGCCGAGGTCCGGGTGTCCACCCCAGCCTCATGCGCTATGACGAGCGATTGATGCCTGACGCCGGGGGCCCACCCCGGTCTTACCTGCCTCAGGAGTTGGTGTAGGACGCCGAGAGCCCACCTCGAGCCATCGCACCACGTTGCTGCAACGGCCTGCCGAGTGAGTGACTGTCTGTAGACACCGAGGCCTGGGGAGTGAGAGTTCGAGCCAAATCTCGTGGGAAACGAAATTTCCATGGCTGCGGCCATTTTGAGGTCAGGCACCGGCTCCTATCCCCTGTCAAAGATAGAGAGTGGCCATTTTGGAGTCAGGCAGCAGTGGCTTTGCAAACAAACCCTGGCAACTGCAAGCCTGAAAAGCACAGTTTAATGCCACGAGCTTGTCTATATACAGCGGTGACACATAAAGACGATGAAATACAGGCGCCCTGCAAGTTCACGCCCCTCTACGGTGAATGCATACAGTGAAATAACTGCGACACCACTGAGTGAGTGATTGAAAGAGGCTGATCTCACCGCAAGTGACTGCCTGAGACTCTTTATAAATACACCCACCTTGATAAAAGATGTCACGATCACCCACACGTCAAGCCCCGACCCCAGCTGGCGTCAGTCGACCCGGCATGATGGGCGTTTCCTTTCTACGCCCACCCGAACAGCTCGCCCTTGAGGCTGGAGGAGGAATGGACCTCAGATGGCAAGAATGGCTTGAGGACTTCGAAGACTTTATGCAAGGGTCTCAGGTGACGGAAGAAGATCAGAAATTAATTGCGCTGCGTAACCTTGTACGAAAGGAAGTCACTCAACTTATCAAGGAACTGCCCACGGATGATACAGAATCCTACGCCAAAGTGCGTGATCCATTGAATAAGAAGTTTCTACACAAAAAGAATGTCGACTATGAGAGGTATACCTTCATCCTAGCGTCGCAGGAGAAGGAAGAACCAATGAGCACGTTCATTACACAGCTTCGACGGCTCGCCCGCTATTGTGAATTTGATGCATTCTCCACTGAAGATGCTCTCAGGTTACGCATCATAGAGGGCTGTCAATCAGAATCCTTAAGACGTCGACTACTAAAGAAAAGTTACACTTTAGACGAGATCGAGGAGATGACTAGAGTTCATGACCAGGCAGAGGAACACGCCAAGAAGATGGAAGCAGGACGCACGGAGAAGCGTGAACAAGCCTTCCGACTTCAGTCACGCACCACTCGCTGAACACCTCGTGACAGACAAAGAACATCGAGATAAAAAAAACATCACTAACCCACAGGTCGCAGACGCCATGGTTCAAGCAAGAGGGACAAGAGACGGGAGCGTCCGCTCAAGTGCTACCGGTGCGGATACGACTTTCCCCACACTGATGGATGTCCCGCCCTTGGACAACAATGCCGGAAATGCGGAAGAGATAACCATTTTGAAAATGTGTGTGGAGAACACCGAAGAGACAAGCAGAAAGACCCTGGGAGGCCTTCTCGTCCGACGACCACACGTTACCATGCCAAAGCAGTCCGTGATCCCCAAAGATCGTCCACAGCATCTTCACAATCGAGTGGGACATCACACAGATCATACTGGCCCAGAAGGTCACCGTCTCAAGAGTCGAGATCACCATCTCCTGCGTCCCAGGACAGTGACGAATACATATGCATGGTGGCCGATCCTGCTCAAATAATAAAATACCCGTGACTTGATATCCGTGTGGGTGATCACGCAACCAAATTTGTGCTTGACAGTGGTGCATCCCTGAACTCTATTCCAGTGACAGAATATCGGAGAATGAATCCGATCCCTCCACTGAGTCCAGCGCACGTGAGGGTGTACACGTGGATTTCTAAGAAACCACTTCCTTGTCTGGGAAAGCTTGCAATCACTCTCACTCACAAAGACCACACTGTGCCTGCTCACATACACGTGATTGAAGGACCAGAAGCTGACTGCCTTCTCAGCCTCCCTACAGCGGAACGTCTCCGGCTGGTGGAGATCCTATATCGTGTGAGGGACGACCCAGACATCATCCACAAGTTTCCCAAGCTGTTCACCGGGCATGGTAAGATGGCCCGCTGTCAAGTGCGTTTACACATCAACGAACAGGTGACACCGGTAGCCCAACATCATCGAAGAATCCCATTCCACCTCCAACAAGCCGTTGAAGAGGAATTGCAAGAGTTACTACAAGCTGACATCATTGAGAGAACTGAAGGACCCACTCATGGGTTTCGCCGGTTGTGATTGTGCCAAAAAAGGGTACCCCAAACAAAGTGCGCCTCTGCGTGGACATGAGGGTGCCCAATACTGCCATCGAGCGAGAGCGACATCCTAGTCCACATCTGAGTGACATGATCGTGTCCCTCAACGGAGCCCAAGTCTTCTCTAAGTTGGACCTTAACAAGGGATACTATCAACTTGAGCTACATGAAAAATCACGGCCTATCACCACATTTGCCACTCATCTTGGAATTTTCAGATATAAGCGGCTCGGTTTTGGAGTCTCTTCCACCGCGGAGATATTTCAGGAAGCCATAAGGAAGACAATCCACTACGTTCCGAATGCCCTGAATTACAGTGACGATATACTTGTTTATGGTGCAACAGTGCAGGAACATGGCACAGCACTGTACAGAGTTTGTCATGCCCTTCTAGACGCAAACCTCACACTGAATAAAGAAAAATGTGAATTTCACAAGTCCGCGTTGAAATTCTTTGGACACATATTCTCGGGAGCTGGGATGAAGCCAGACCCTGAGAAAGTGGCGGCACTGAACGACACCAAGAGCCCTCAGGACGTGGGGGATGTAGGATCCTGTTTAGGAATGGCGAGCTAGTGTGCTCGATATATACGAGACTATGCTACCATCAGCTATCCTTTGCGCAATCTCACCAAGCAAGAAAAGCCGTTCGACTGGACACTACAATGTGAGCGCACCTTTCAGGAGATCAAGAAGGCAGTTGAATCCGCAAACAACTTGGGGTATTTTAATCCCAAGAGGAAAACAGAAATTACAGTGGACGCCAGCCCCGTTGGCCTAGGCGCTATCCTGGCGCAGTTTGATCATGATACCGACCAGCGACACATCGTTGCCTATGCCAGCAGGAGTCTCACAGACACGGAAAGAGCTTATTCTGAGCCAGAGAAGGAGAGCCTAGCTGTCGTGTGGACCTGCGAGCACTTCCATATCTTCGTATATGGCAAACATTTCACGTTAGTCACAGATCACCAGGCTTTAGTCACCATCTTCGGCAATCCACGAGCTAAAATGCCCCCAGGATAGAACGATGGGGGCTCCGTCTTCAAGAATACACATACACCATCATACACAAACCTGGGAAGGCTGCTAATCCTGCCAACTACATGTCGAGGCACCCCAAAACCACAACCATCGCAGGATTTTCCCTTGCTGAGGAATATATCCATTTCGTGGTTGACCAGGCCAGACCACCTGCTATCCCGCTGGAAGCCATTCGGGATACCACCATGCAAGACGCTGTCCTGCAACAGGTGAAGCATCGCCTCCGAACAAACACGTGGTGATATTCAGACGAGGATGAAACCAGAGATCCGAGTGAGAGGCAAGAACTGAGTGCATTCAAACATTAGTTATTCCTTTGCAACTTCACCAAGGCGTAATCAATCTGGCCCATGAAGGACATCGCGGAGTGGTAGCGACTAAGAGAGCACTCAGAGAGAGGGTGTGGTTTCCGCTTTTGGATCAGATGATCAGATGGTAGAACTGACCCTCAAAGACTGCCCTCAGTGTCAGCTGGTGAGCCACGTTGAACCACCCGCTTCCCTACAGATGTCCACACTACCTAATGGCATCTGGCAAGATGTTGCCCTAGATTTCTTTGGTCCTCTCCAATCCGGAAAATACATCCTAGTTGTCATGGACGAGTATTCAAGATTCCCCATTGCACAGTTCGTCTCGTCCACAAAAGCTGCCACTACCTTTGCTGTTCTGGATGAAGTATTCGCTGCCTGGGGCATACCCAAGACAATCAAAACAGATAATGGACCACCCTTCAACGGTCAGGAGTTTAGGCAGTTTGCCAAGCACCTTAACTTCAAACATCACAAGATTACCCCCCTGTGGCCACAGGCCAATGGCATGGTTGAACAATTTATGGCCACTCTGAAGAAAACACTCCAGCAAGCAGCACTTGACAAGAAGTATCCCCAAGTTGCCTTGAACGAAGTTTTGCGAGCATACCGCACAACTCCACACGCGACTACGGGTAAGTGCCCGGCCACTTTAATGCTGGGGCGAGTCATACGAACCAGGATTCCCACTCTGGACGAGGCCCTGCAGGCCGACAAGTATGGACGTGAACATGATGACATTGCTGTCGCAGATCGAAAGGGCAAACAGAAAATGAAATTATACGCGGATGCCCGGAGGAGAGCCAGAACCCCGTCTATTCATGAAGGAGACTGGGTGTTAGTCAAACAAGAACAACAGAGGAAAACGGACTGTCGATTTCGAGCTGAGCCGTTGATGGTCACACAGCAAAAAGGGACTATGATAACTGCGGAGTCTGAAAATAAAAGAGTCACAAGGAATGTATCACACTTTCAAAAATGCTCTGCTGCAGTCAAAGATGCCCTTGCTGATTCCACAAGAGCTGTGGATGGTGAAAGTGCGGTAGCTAGCAACATCGTGCTAAGGCCCGAGCATCACGCCGAGTCTGACACTGAGAACTTAGAAGTACATTTGAGACCCCGACGAACCATTCGAAGACCTGTGCGGCTAATCGAAGAGCTGTGAATATGTTCATATTGTCATTGAAATAGCGAGTCACTGACAACCCAATTGACTTTTGTTTTCTTTAAGAAGAGGGGAGATGTAAGAGTGTCAGTTAACACTCTAGTAGTTGTGGGGTGGAGCTGTGGGAGGGAACCGGACAGGGAGGGGTCAAGAAAGGAAATGGGCAGTGTAGAGTTGAAGTAGATTACGAAGTCCGAGTCTTATTTATGACTAGGGATCTGACAATGCCTTTTGAAGGCTCTTGTGAGCCTGATTTGGAAGATAAGCTTCATTAGATCTTCTAAGAAAGGAAGCATTCATATTCTTTAGGAAAGCAACAGAATAAATCAACAAGCTCTTCTAAGTATAAGTCTCTGTCCTCCAGTCATCCTACAAAAAGACAAAAGTCTTACAACCAAACTTCCAAGTTCCAGGAGAAACCCTTTCCTTATAACTTTTTGAAGAGGCTGCCACAGACACGAATCTGACCTCCTGCAGCTGGACGAAACTCCAGCAAGGGAGGCCTAGACATTAGGTTTCCTGTCGAAGGAGGTGCTAGCACCTCCCCAGACAGGCTGTAGTGTATTGGGGCACGGTGGGTTGAATGGAAAGATGCTTTTCCAGACATTGCCTGGGGCACACAGGGTGCCGCATGCATAGCCCGGTTCAAACCAGCTACTGGGGCACTCCAGCCCCGCTCTGTTGCGAAACTGGACAAAGGGAAAGGGGTGTAACCACCCCCTTCCCAGGTCCACCCATAGGAGGGACCTAGCAGGTAATCCAGCCCCTAAAATCAGTTTAAAGATAGGAGCTGTGTCCCCAGGACTTTAGATTATCCTGGAACGAAACTCTGATACAAAACTCTTGGACCTTCGACGTTCTATTTCGACTAGAAGCCTGAAGACATCTCCCTTGCGGTCAAGGAGTGACCACCCTGTGCAAACAGGCACACCCAGTAACTTGCCGGTTTGCTTTGCTGACGCTCCTGCCAGAACCCAAAGACTCAGCGACACAGGAATTGGACTTCCAGACTTCTCTGACTCCGATACACATCCACAGCAAAGCTGAGACCCGTGGCAGACACAAGAGATATGGGACCGGACACCATGGACTTCCTGCATTTTGCTAACTACATCCACTCCTGAAGTAACTCACAGTTGTGCATTGGGGTGCGAGAAGCTCCAGACCTGAGCGCCATTTGCACTTAAACTCAGCCCTCCACACTCCAAGAGTGCCGCGTGTGGCCTGCTCTTGCATTTCAGCTCGATGCGTCTTCCCGGTTGCTAGCCCGCTGGCTAGTTAGCCCTCTGAAGACTTCTTTTTGAATTTACACTGCTGGCCTGGTTGCTCCAGGCTTGTTTCAGCTTCCCTGTAACGGAGAAGCTCCCCAGATCTTGCTGTTCTGACTCGAAGCCAATCTTCACTTCCTGCGTGGGTTGCGGTTGCCAAGGCTTGTTGGATCCAATCCGGATACCGACGCCGCAGTCAACTAGATCCTTCATGGGACAGCTCGAATCCAGCTCCTGGTCATCGTCGACGCCTCCTGGTCCTCATGGCTGCAGAGACAAGCTTCACCTCTTCACCTGAAATCACCTCGACATCACCTGGTTCCTTCCTGGTTCCTTCCTGGTCACTGGCTAGTGACCCAGACTCTGTCCCCTCTGCTTTCAGGTTCTTCACTTCTTCGATCCACCCTTGGATCCACCCGGACACTTTTCATCTGGTCGCCTGCAGCACTTCTTTGCAGATCTCCATTGAAACGATCGACGAAACCCGACATCAAAAGGCACCTATGCACCCGGCTTCCCTGGGTGAGGTAACACGAGTACTCCGGTGCTCCTGTGGGTCTTGACTCTCGAAGCGTCCTACTCTAAAGTGGTTTTGTTGTAGTCCATCCGGAAGTGCCCGAATTCTTTAACTTTGTAACTTTTACGTTCTCATTATAAGTCAATGGCAACTCGCGACTGTGTTTAGACACTGCACGCGGCTCCCGTGGGTCTCCTACTTCCTAACCTTTGGTCGTCTAGTGTAGGCCCAGCGATTCTCTAGGCCCTAGGCCTATTCACTATTTCTGAAGTGGTCATTATACCACTTACTTAGTATATGGTTTGTGAGGCCCCTAGGCCATAGCTGTATTTGTGCAACTTATAGTATGCTAATTGAGTAACTTGTGATGTACTTCGATCTCTGACCTCATAAAGAGTGCAGAGGGGTTGTGTGAGAAATAAATACATATATATTTGATATATACCTTGTGTGGTGTCCTTTCATTTGGTATTCAAGGGATTATAATTGGTAAAACAAACAGCTTCACATGCTCTTTGGAGTTTAGCCTAAGACTGCTGGTCCATGCTACCACTAGGATAGCTTGTCTATAAGGTTGACTTTACAACCACCATCAATAAGGGTCGTTTAGACTGGTGCAAGGTGCCCACTAGAATAGTGGACATCATATGCCAGGCTAACTTCTCACAGCCACTCGGAGCCAAAGAATGGGATGGGATATACCACAGAGCCAAACATAAAGCTAGCAATGTTACTCTCACCGAAACGTTCACAAAAGTGGGCACGACTCCAAAGGGTGAACTCAACACAGAGAGCAGATTGCTGGTGCGGCTGTGGAACACCAGTGACACTGGTTCACATCTTATGGGACTGTACTCAGCTCCTCCAGTACTGGTCGCAGGTACTTGATGACATAGATACCCACTTTGACACCCAACGTCTGACGTACCCCTTGAAGTCCAGAAGAGGGTGGCAGATTGGTATGGCATTGGGATTGGCTGTACAGAATATCCTCATACACTGGGGCAGCCTGCAGACTCCCGCTCTTGCCATCTGGCTACACAGGTTGTGGCATATACTGGGCATGAAAAGGATCACGCTAACACTGACCGGGTAGGGAGCCTCATTCAGAGACTTATGGCTCCCCTATCCTACTCCCACACTATCATGAACTGACATTTTTTTTTAAACTCTTTATTCGTGACTGTGGCAAGCATTACATCATACATTTAATCAGTGCACATAGTATCAGTCTTTTCCGTTTCCTTTAACTTAACTTGGGCATATCATTCCTCATATCCATTTGTTTGCCACATTTCGTAATTGTTCAAGTAACATTTCAGTATAACATTGATTACGTGTCTGTGGGGTATCGTATCGCCCGTTTATAACCCGTCCCTCCCAACTCCTCCCTCCCTCGTCCCGTCTTCCGGCTATCTCCGTGTACATAGTCTGTAAGTTGGATATATCAGCATTATGGCTTTGCAAAAGAATACTGCACTCAATAGGCGTGGTTACCGGTGTATCTAGGCTAGGTAGCCGCGCATGTAGGCATTCCACATAACAGGTGGGTGATCAGATAGTATCTTCTAGTGATATTTCTGGGTCTACATCTTCCAACTCTAGTAACATATGGTCCCAGTCCTGCGCTATAGGGTATTTACGGTGTCCCTTCTCTTCCTCCCTACGCAGTGCCGCAGCCTCTGCCTTTCCCCATTTCAGCATGTCGCACCGCCATACTTCTACATCAGGGGGTCTGGGCGACTTCCATCGCATGGTGAGAGTTCGGAGTGCCAACAAGAGAGCCAGATCCACAAATTTCAGTGGTGCCTTACAGGTCTTGGACCTCTTCCTGTTACCTATCAGGCAGGGTAACGCACCCTCAGGGATCTGCAGAACAGTTACAGTGTATAGTGTGTTTCTGATCGTCACCCAGTAGTTGCGCAGTCTCGGGCATGCCCATAACATGTGAAGAATATTAGCGTCATCCTCATGACACCTAGGGCAGTTGTGGGGGGTGTTAGAAAACATCCTGTGTAGTCTTTGGGGGGTGAGATATGCCCTATGCAAAACCATGGCCTGTATAAATTTGAATTTAGCGTTCCTAGCTACTCTCCTAGGGTGGCCTAGGATGGTCTTCCATTCCCCATCTGTTATGGCCTCCCCTGTGTCTGCAATCCAAGCCTCCCTGAGTGTGGTGAGGGGCAAAGCTGCATGTTCTCTAATGCCCACATAGAGCCACTTCACTAAGTGTCCACCCGTCCCCATATAGTGGAGGAGATGAACCAGTTCGTGTTGGACTGGCTTGGTGCGTTGTGGAGCCCAGGTGCGTCTTACATAGTGGGTCACCGAGGCGTGTAGGAAGTACAGTCGTTGCGGGGCCCCTGTGGATTGTGCAAAGGTAGCATGATCTAATAGGGTGTCATCCCCAGCAAGTCTCCCACCCTGTCGACCCAGGCATCCGTCCAGGGTTGTAATCTGTGTCGTGTCAGGTTCCCTTTCGGAGTCGGGAGGCCAATTAGGGGGATGTTGTCTGCATAAGGAGTGGTTCCTGCAGTGTACGTTAGTGCTTTCCGCCAACATCTCAGAGCCACAAGTAGCAGGGGGTGGCAGTCTCTGGGAGTCTTGGCAGCAGGTAGTAAAAGGGAGTGAAGGTCTCCGCGTGCTAGTTTGTCCGTCGTAAAAGCGATCTCGTGGAGGTTTCTACCCGCCACCCATCTCGTCAGCCACTGGAGCTGGCTAGCATAATAGTGGCTTCGCAGGTCTGGTACCCCAAGGCCTCCCTGCCTGGTGGACAACTGTAACTTCTTAAGACTTATCCGCCGTCCCCCCGACCCCCAAATAAGATTGATTAGTAACGAGTTTAGTGTGGTAAATATGTGTTGTGGAAGTAGGACTGGCAAGTTCACAAAGTAATACAGTATTCGGGGAAGGAGGACCATCTTCGAGATCGCCACCCGGCCCATTACAGAGAGGGGTAGGAACGTCCAGAAGGTCACGCTACTTCGAAGGCCATTGATTGCTCTCCGCACATTGCCCTCAATCTGGTCTTCCGGGCTCCGGTATACGTTAATACCGAGATATCGAAATGTAGTCGGAGCTACCTGGATCTCGTGTGCGCCAAACCGTATATGGGCGGGCCGTTGTCCGTCACGGAAAAAGAAACCCAGTGATTTGCCGGGGTTTACAGCCAAGCCAGAGATTCTTTCAAAACGTGTAAAGATGGTCGCTAGGTGTGCATGGTCATCCTGCAGATTTCGGAGGAACACCATTATGTCGTCGGCGTATATGGAGATCAAATTATGGGTATCTCCAACCAGAATGCCCGCCTCCGCTGCCCTAGTCCGGAGTGCAATCGCTAGGGGTTCTAGTGTGAGTACGAACAGTAACGGTGACAGCGGGCACCCCTGTCAGGTGCCCCTGTGGACGTCGTAGCTGTCCGAAGTGTGCCTGCTAGTGCGTGCTCTAGCCGTTGGATTCGTGTATAGTAGACAAATCCATTTTATCAGGGCGTCTGGGAAGCCGAAGCGACGGAAGGTTTCAAACATAAAGTCCCATGTCAGGGAATCAAATGCCTGTCGAAGGTCAAGGGCTATGCAGCCAGCGTGCGGTAATCTCTGGGGGGTGGTCGTCATGAGGGCGTGTAGTCGCCTCGTGTTCTGGGAAGTACTTCTCTCCGGGAGAAAGCCACATTGATCAGTGTGGATCAGGCCAGGGAGGTGGGCCTGTATTCGCAAGGCAATAGCCTTGCTAAGGATGTTATACTCCGAAGGGAGCATGGACAGAGGCCTATAATTACCCACATCAAGGGCGTCCCTGCCGGGCTTCGGAATGGAGATGACCAAGGCCTGCATGGTCGAGGCTGGCAGGTGGCCAACCTCATAAGCAGTTTTGTAGATTTTTTCCAAGACAGGTGCCAATGTGTCGGAGTAAGTTTGGTAAAACTCCCCAGGCAGGCCGTCCATACCCGGAGTCTTGCCTCGGTTCAGGGTGTGAATGGCAATTTTAATTTCCTGTAGCGTTATGGGTTTGGCTAGGGCCGTCTGGATCTCCTGGGTCAGGGTCGGGATCGTCAATCCATCCAGGAAGTCTACCATGGCATCCCTAGTATCTGTAGGGGGAGGAGCATATAATCCCTCTAGGTGGGTCCTGAACACATTGTTGATCTCTAGCTGCGTGTGTACCTGCCTGCCCGTTTCATCTCGGACACTCGTAACTACTGGGGTCTCAGGGGTATCCCGGATCAAACGAGCTAGCAGTGCCCCGGACCTGTCCGCCTCCGCCTGCTGTCGTCTCAAGCAGTCCTTATAGTCTAGAACCCGTAAAGTTTCTAGAATTTCTGCATGCTCAATGTTACACAGTTGTAGGTCGCCCTTGCGCCCTGGGTCTGTTTGCGCCGCGGTCTCTAGCTCTCTCAGACGGCTCTCCACCTCACAGAGCCTACCATGAATCTCTTGTCTGGCGCCCACCAGCTGACCAATCGCGGCTCCCCTTACCACAGCCTTCATTGCATCCCACACTATCAAGTTCGAGGACGCCGAGTCCCAGTTTTCTCTGAAGTAGCCGGTTAAAGTGTCCCCAAGGTGAGCACGAAACGGGCCATCCTCAAGCAATGAGGGGTTGAGCTTCCAGGTGGGTACCGGTGAGGGTATCCTTCCCCATTGTAGATCAAGCGTTAGCGGTCTATGGTCCGAAAATGTTTTGGCCAGGTAGGCCGAGGACGCACACTGCGCCATCAGGGAGTTGGTGCAAACAAATCTGTCCAGGCAGGTGTGCAGGTTATGTAGTGGGGAGTAATATGAGTATTCTTTATGTGTTGGGTGCAGTGTGCGCCACACGTCCACCATTCCCCATCCCCGAAGCCATGTGCCAAATGAGTCAGACAGTTTATGCACCCCTGTCGCCTGGAGGGGGGGTGCGATCTATCTAGATCTACATCCAGTATCATGTTCCAGTCCCCCCCCAAAATCCAGGGGATGTCTATCCAGTCTGCCGGGGCCCGGCTGACAGTTGTAAGGAATCTGTCCTGGTCGTAGTTCGGGGCATAAACACAACCCAGGACTATTGTTATACCGTCTAGTGTGCCCTTTACCAAAAGGTATCACCCTTGGTCATCCTCTTTCCTTTCCATCTCCACGAAGGGGGTACCATAGCGCACCCATATCGTGGCCCCCCTGGAGAAGGCAGAGTACGTTGTAGAGAATATGGTTCCCCTCCATTTCTTGCGCAATGTGTGTACCTCGGACTGTGTCAGGTGGGATTCCTGTAGGAATACTATGTGTGCACTCTGGCGAATAAAGAAGGCGTGTACTCTATGCCGCTTCTGTATCGCCCCTAACCCTCTCACATTCCACGTAACCAGCCTATACTTCCCTTTCTCTTCAGCCATATCCAAGTACAGATGTCCCAAGGGGTAACATTACACATTGCAGTACGTACATTGGCCGCGTCAGCCTGAAGACGGTTCCCTCCCTTCCCCAAACCCCAACTCTGGAGGCGCAGCCTCGGAACTCTGCTGTGCCGAACATGAAACTGTAAAACGTAATCAAACAATTAACGGTGCATACGCTCTTGGGGGGTCTGCTAGGCTTGAGCCATATCCAATGGGCCATACTAGTCCGTGCCGTCTGCTCAACGGCGCCGCCGGGAGGGTTATCGTTTAACCACCCAGTTGTGTTGTCCGCTTCTTGAGGGGGGGGAGGGCCACCCCTGCATAGTCAGTGTTGCAGTCCTGTGATGGATAGGGGTGTGGGGCTTACGAGGTCTACACGACAGGGACAGTGCATTGAGAGCAGGACTAGTTTACCTCAGGTGTCATCAATCAGTACAGAAACATATTCATGCACTCCGCCTATAGGACCCTTCATCCCCCCAACAGCCCGGCCATGCATTCAGGTTACAGTAAAGAAAAAGGATACCAGCTTGACCTGACATTTCAGATCTCGTCCATATTAGTCGTTATTCCAGGGCAGTGTCCAGAAGTTCATCAGCTGCTCTGGGTGTCACAGTCGGGAACAGCACCATACTGTTTTCCGAGTCTGAATGTACAGTGCTGTCTTCGGTGTCCGTATTTATTTGCTCACGTTCTTCCCTGAAGGAGCCCACCATCGTAATAGCATCGTCCTGTCCCCTTTTCTGTTCATGAACAGAAGGCTTACGCCGTTTCAGTTCCGCACTACGTGCACCCGACCTGCTTTCCGCGTGGTCCGCCCCATCCTTGGATCCGCTGGCCGATGAGCCTTGGGTTGCGTCCAGGTCCTTCTCGATGTCCATCACGTCCAGCCACTCTTCCACGTCCGTTGGGCTTTCGAAGAAAAGAGTTTTGTTGTCGTGGATCACTTTGAGACGTGCAGGGAACAACAGGGCGTATCGGAGTTTGGCTCTCTGGAGTCTCTTTTTAATCTCGTAGTAGGAGGACCGCTGCTTCTGCACTAGATTGGTGTAATCCGGGTAGAGTGAGATACGGTTGTTTTCGTATTCTATAACAGATTTCATCCGGGCCTGTCTAAGCAATGTGTTCCTGTCCCGATAGTTGAGGATCCTCACAATCAGGGGCCGTGGTGGCCGGCCCGGACTCGGTTGACCAGTAGGGATCCTATGCACTCTCTCCACACAGAAGTACGGGGACAGTCGCTCTGCAGCTACATTATCTCGGAACCAGTGCTCCATAAAGTCCGTTGCATGGGGCCCCTCACTGCGTTCCGGCAGACCAATGACGCGGATGTTATTGCGTCGATTGCGTCCTTCGGCATCCTCCACCCGTTCTATAAGGGTTTTTACCTGATGCTGGATTTGTTGGATGGAGTTTGTATGTTCTGCCACCGTCGGGGTGAGGTCCGCCAGCGCCAGTCCATGGTCTTTGACTTTGTCCGACAGCTTAGCATGGTCGGCCTTAAGCAGTGAGAGATTAGCAGTAAGGGTGCCCATTTGCGCCTCCATCGCAGCCCTAGAATCTCTGATTTCCTTAAGGATCAAATCCAGTTTGTCACCCTGGTGGTCTTCTGAGAGGGTAGAGGTCAATGTTAGAGGTGTAGAGCCACCCGGGTTCGCATCAGGAGTAGGTCCCACATTTGTCCCCTCCTTGCCATCTGTCGCCTTTGCGCCCTTTCGCACCATGGTGGCTGTTGCAGGGCAGATTCCAACCACTTCCCACGCCTCGTCGACTCTGGCTTCGGTTGCCGCCCTTTAGATTCACCAGTCCGCAATAGGCGGGCAGCTTTACGAAGGTCACGGGTATGGCACTAGTGTACGTGAAGGCGCAGGCCGCATTCGCGTCTGTCCGTCTCAGTGTAGGCGGCAGGGAACAGTGCACAGATTGGGCAGACAGAGACCGCCGCTTCTCAAGCACCAGGGAGGGCAATGTTACAGTCTCCGCCCGAGGTGGCGATGGCGGTCTTCTTCGCGCTTGCAGGCGGCTCCCAGGGTCCGCTCCCGCTCTTTCTCTATATTTGGTGCCAGTCGGCCGCCACCTCAGCCCTCCAGCGCAGTGCGGGTCCAGGCCGGCAGAGCCCCTCCGTCCGGCACCCCCTCCTTACCCAGGGTGATGGCGGTGGTCCTGCACCGTGTCCTTGGTCTCGGCCCAGGTCGCTGTTTCCGGCAGTGTGTCGCCGATCTGGCCCACCAGCAACTGCAATGTCCTCGGAGGGGGGAGGGAAGAGATCGGAGCAAAGGCAAATGGGGCCCAGTGCGGTGCCTTCCTCAGTGTCTCCGCGCTCTCTCCGCTCGGTGTCAAGCCCTAGAGTCTCCGCCCAGGACGTCGGTGCAGCGCAGGCCCAGGGCCCCCGCAGACAGAGCACCCCCTCAAGCACCACCCCAGCTTTCCAGATGGATCCTTCAAGCCCCCGAAATCGTGCAGTAAGGAGGCGCCGGAGGGGGGGGCGACGGTCCGTGTGTTCGACCCCTCGGCTCCGCCAGTAGTCAGGCCGTTCCCCAGGCAGTGGCGTCCAGGCAGTTCTCCGGCAGCTCGGCAGGCGGCGGCCCCGCGTCCCGGGCACAGACCGCACTCGAGTCCCCGGCTCGCGGCGTGGGTCCAGACCCCAAACTCCTTCTGTCGGCTCGTCGGGCACTCGTGCCAGCTAGGGCTTCAAAAACGCCCTCGAGGCGAGCAGGGCACCACAGGAGCAGGATCCGATCCTCAGTGGTACAGGGCGGCCCCCCGAAATGATGTTCAGGATCGATTTACTCCCGGCGGCACCGGAGCTCTAGCAGCCTCCGTCCGCCATGGTGGCTTGCTATCTATCATAAACTGACATGCCGTAGATTTCTCCGCCTTCTGCGCTTGCCTGAGATGGCCTAGCAGCCACTGACAGACAATTCTTAAGCAAATCCAATGCTGTTATGTTATATGTTTAAACTAAAGGGGTTACGTCCGTTAAGGGGGCCTGGTAGGACGTCTAATACATTTTTTCATAAAGGGTTACCTGGCCACCAATTTCTGTACTGCTAATTAATTCTGCAGATTCAAAATACAACGCCATGAGTCATTGCACTATACTTTCATGATTGTATTGATTCAACTTAATTTAAAACAACAATTCATCATGTAATTACACCAGTCGAAAATTCAATAATTGCCTGCCAGCCTTAAGACTATTCTCTTATTACAATTTTGTATGACGCTATGACTGCGGGGAAAACTGTTTTTTGAAAAAGAGTTCGCTCTCGGGGTATATTTTGTACTTTGACACCCTCACTAAAGTCTCATTCGATGTTGGTCCCTCGCAGACAAACATGTACGTGCCGACGCGTTTCCAATCCCCTTCTGCCTTAAGGGATTATCATCAGGGCTTTGGAGCACGGTGTAATCCTAATAATTGACAAAATAATACATAATGAGTAGCACACTTTTTACCTCCTTCTCTCTCTACTTTTCAATGGGCAAACTAATCACATTTTATGGGTACCTTACATATTTTGGTGTGGTTCTCTTATTAGTCCGTCTTCTGTACCTGGACACAATCAAATTGATTGTATAAGTATGAGCTTTACAAGTCTGACAATACGGGCTAGTCTTAGCTCAGTCGTATTTTTATTATTTTTTATTTGAAAAAACTTACTGGAGTCTTCACGCATCTATTTAGATGACTCCCCACTTATATTCGTGTTTTCTAACACAGTCAGCATAGAATGGTTTTGGGCGCTTTTAATTCACCCTAAAAACAAATAAATTATAATCGTTTTAACCAAACAAAGTCACTCACTGTTTACGACTCTCTGTGGCATCTCTCTTACTTGTGGGAAAGATTCCTCTTCAGCAAAGAAAATTACGTCCTCGTCGACATTTGGAGCATCATAACTTCCTAATGCAACCAAAAAGAGGAAGTTTTTAGTCTCTAGTTTTCACTCTACATTTCGAAGCGTGAATGCTTAATTGTTCGTGTTTGGTGAAATGTGCGCTTATAGTCTTTTTCTCCATATTATCGGCTGCAGCCAGTATACTACCCCCAGAGCGAACTCTTTTTCAAAAAACCGTTTTCCCCGCATTCAGCCTGTCATACAAAAATGTAATAAGAGAATAGTCTTAAGGCTGGCAGGCAATTATTGAATTTTTGACTGGTGTAATTACATGATGTGATCATAATGTTTTTTTGTAATGAATTTTTCCAAATATGTTTTTGCATAATGTTCTTTATATCATTTTTGAAATGCATATTACATTGAATGAAACGTGTATTCCTCCAATGCATCAAGAATGATGAATTGTAGTTTTAAATTAAGTTGAATCAATACAATCATGAAAGTATAGTGCAATGACTCATGGCGTTGTATTTTGAATCTGCAGAATTAATTAGCAGTACAGAAATTGGTGGCCAGGTAACCCTTTATGAAAAATTTGTATGTTATTTGTATCACACTGTGGAGGGGTCGGAGTGTGGGAGGGAGGGAGGGTTTTATTGGGGTGGGGATTGTTTGCCAACATTACATCAGCATAAACATGTTTGTGTCGCTTAATGGTCTTCAGATTCACTGGCGACCAGGAAAGCCTTTGTCTACACTGTCTACACTGTTTCTTTTGAAATACCAATAAAAAGAATTGAACCATAAAAAGGTTGTGGGTCCCACTGTTGCTCATCTTCATGTCTAGGAAGTACCTAGTTTTCAGTTCCTACATCACTTACTGACCTGTGCTCCATCTTCAGTTGCTGGTTGACTTGAGTTGAGTCATCATCATGAGTCAGGCAGGTCGCTCCCCACGCTGCTGCACGGCTCTGCCTGCATTGTTTTTGCCTAACCTTGTATTTTTCCCCTGTGCCTAACTTGCTTTCTTGCCCAGACTTGTTTTTAATCCCCTGTGCCTGTACTTGCTTTCTTGCCCAGACTTGTTTTTATTCCCCTGTGCCTGTACTTGCTTTCTTGCCCAGACTTGTTTTTATTCCCCTGTGCCTAACTTGCTTTCTTGCCCAGACTTGTTTTTATTCCTCTGTGCCTGTACTTGTTTTCTTGCCTAAACTTGTTTTTCCTTCCTGTGCCAGTTCTCCCGCGGCCCCCACCCATTTTCCCCGCTGCTGCGTCCCTGCAGCCCCGCCCACCTGCAATCCCATTTGCCGTCCGGCTCCCGCCTCCCAGCTGCTCCTCCCTTCCACATCCCCTCATATGGAAGACGCTACACGGCCACTGCGGGCACGCCGCTGGCGCACCTACGGCAAGCACATCTCTGCCTGTCCGTGCCTGGACCGCGCCCAGCGCCAGGACCCCTGGACACCAGGAACGCCACGACGCCCGACACCACTACGATGCCAGAACCCTCCACGCACTCAACACCGGACGATCACACACCTGCTTCCTGGCCACCCCGAACCGCACCCACGGAGCTTTCACCTGCCGGAACTGCAGCTTCACAAGCATCCGCCCCACCATGCTGCCGACCAGGAAAGAACCCAACCACTTCAGATGCATCCTTCTCAACACCCGCTCCGCCCGAAAACATGCCGTTGAACTCTGGGACCTACTCGACTCAACCTCCCCAGACGTTGCCTTCCTGACGGAAACCTGGCTGAACCCTGCCTCGGCACCCGACAGCCATAGCCGTCTCGGAAGGCTACAAGATCACCCGCAAGGACCGCACCAACAGAGCGGGAGGAGGAATCACCATTATCCACAGGAACACTCTCAGAGTCTCGACCAACACCGACGACACCCTCAGCACTGCCGAACACCTGCACTTCCTGATCCACACCAACCCCAACACCACCCTCAGAGGAACCCTCATCTACAGACCACCCGGACCCTGACCACAGTTCAGCGACTCCATCACCGACTTCGTCAGCACTCACGCCCTCGCCTCCATGGACTACATCCTCCTCGGGGACCTGAACTTCCACGTCGAGAACAATGACGACACCAACTCCACCAACCTGATCGACAACCTAGCCAACCTCGGACTCAGACAACTCGTCACAACACCCACCCACTCCGCCGGTCACACGCTTGACCCCATCTTATCCGCAAGCCCCCACGTCTCCTTCAACCATACCACCGAACTCCACTGGACCGACCACCGCTGCATCCACTTCACCTTCAAGAAACCCACCACGCACCAACGCACCCAACAGATGCCTCACCGCTGCTGGAGCAAAGTCACCGAAGACCAGCTAACCACCACCCTCGCCCAGAGCCCACCCGCCGACCATACCGACCCCAACACCGCCGCCCGCAACCTCAGACAGTGGATCAACGACTGCGCCAACACCCTCGCCCCAATCAAGAAACCCTCCAACAATCATACCAACAAGAAAGCCAGCTGGTTCACTGAAGACCTCCGGGCAAACCTACCGAAAGCTGGAGAAGATCTGGCTCCGTGAACGAACATCGAACAGCCATGCCACCAACAAGAATGCCACCCGCAGACACCATCACCTCATCAGACCCGCCAAAAGGGCCTCCTTCAAAAACCGCCTAGACAACAACGCGCACAACAGCAAAGAGCTCTTCAACATCGTGAAGGAACTCTCCAACCCCAGCTCCAACACCAACGACGTCCTACCCTCGCAAGATCTGTGCGACTCGCTGGCCACCTTCTTCCACCGCAAGATCACAGACATCCACGACAGTTTCAATGCCACGACCGCCCCGACAACCACTGAGACCTCTGCCCCACGACCACCATCCGCACCAACCGCCTGCTCTACGGGACCAACATCAACGACAATGACACCATCAAGATCATGAACACCATCCACTCCGGATCTCCGTCAGATCCATGCCCACACCATATCTACAACAAAGGATGCACATCCATCGCACCCCATCTCCGGAAAGTCATCAACACCTCCTTCGAGACAGCAACCTTCCCGGAGAGCTGGAAGCACGCCGAGATCAACGCCTTACTCAAGAAATCCAAGGCGGACCCCAAGGACCTCAAGAACTTCCGGCCCATCTCCCTGCTCCCGTTCCCGGCAAAGGTAATTGAGAAGACCTTCAACGAACAACTGACCCGCCACCTCGAGGAGAACAACATCCTGGACCCTTCCCAGTCCCGGTTCTGCAGCAACCATAGCACAGAGACTGCCCTTATCACCGCCACCGATGACATCAAGTCCCTGCTGGACAACGGAGAAACAGTGGCCCTCATCCTCCTGGACCTGTCAGCCGCCTTCAACACGGTCTGTCACCACACACTACGTACACGCCTCCACAAGGCTGGGATCCAAGAGAAGGCCCTGGACTGGACCACCTCTTTCCTCTCCGGCAGAACACAGAGCGTCTGCCTTCCCCCCTTCCGCTCCGAAGCCACCAAGATCATCTGCGGCGTACCCCAGGGCTCATCCCTCAGCCCAACTCTGTTTAACATCTACATGGCACCGCTCGCCCACGTCGCCCATCGGCACGACCTCAACATTCTCTCCTACGCCGATGACACCCAGCTGATACTCTCCCTCACCAAGGAACCCCACACCGCCAAAACCAACCTTCACGAAGGAATGAAGGCTGTTGTTGAATGGATGAGGAACAGCCGACTGAAGCTGAACTCGGACAAGACGGAGGTCCTCATACTTGGATCCAACCCTTCGGCCTGGGACGACTCCTGGTGGCCGACCGCACTGGGAACCGCTCCAACACCGACCGACCACGCACGCAACCTAGGGGTCATCCTTGACTCCACCCTCTCCATGACTAAACAGGTCAACGCCGTCTCCTCTGCCTGCTTCAACACCCTCCGTATGCTCCTTAGGATCTACAAGTGGATCCCCCCTGAAACAAGAAGAAAAGTCACCCAGGCCCTTGTCAGCAGCAGGTTGGACTATGGAAATGCCCTCTACGCAGGAGCCTCGGCCAAACTCCTGAGACGGCTGCACGCCTGATCCTCGACATCCCTCGCCGCAGCCACATCACACCCCACCTGAGAGACCTGCACTGGCTCCCGGTCTACAAGAGGATAACCTTCAAGCTTCTCACCCACGCACACAAGGCACTCCACAACACCGGACCAACGTACCTCAACAGACGACTCAGCTTCTACACCCCACCCGCCAGCTCCGCTCCGCTGACCTCGCCCTCGCTACAGTCCCCCGCTTCCAAAGAGCGACCTCAGGTGGCAGATCGTTCTCCCACCTCGCCGCCAAGACCTGGAACCCCCTCCCCATCCACCTACGGCAGACCCAAGACCTGCTGACCTTCAGAAAACTCCTCAAGACCTGTCTTTTCGAGCAGTAGCAGCATTCCCCACCGCAGCGCCTTGAGACCCTCACGGGTGAGTAGTGCGCTTTACAAATGATATGATTGATTGATTGATCATGGTTTTCAATTGAATGTTTTGAAATATCACCTTAAATCATCCAGAGACTTTACATTTGTCAGAGCCAGATTCAGGATGAATCTGGGGATCAGCTTTCTACAGAAAATATACCAATACCTGTTCACTTCTTGCTGTCTACCTTGCTTTCTGGAAGCAAACGTGTGGACGTGGATGGAGGTTTAAGGGCATGTCAGCTTGCATTTTTACATGTCAATGAGTGAGGCTTTATCTTTGTTCTCTTCTATGGCAACTTCCGAAGTAGTGGTCTTCAGACAATGCAACTGTGATCCTGATAACATCAGAGATCAACTTGCAGCTTCAGTGGTGGATGGTTTCATTTAACTTCTCCATAGGAATGGTAATGCATCTAGAATCTTCGGAGGTGCTCCCGACAGATGTCAGCTCCATTGGTTGGGGAGCATTATTGAACTCCCTATTGATTCAAGCGGAGTTGTCTGGGACAGTTTAAAACCCTCAAATGGGAGAGAATGCACAGCAGTTCTACAAAGTTAATTACGTCCATCTACTGATTCTTCACATTAATATGTTAGTCAGATCAGACAACATGATGAAAGTAGCTTACATCATTTACCAAGGCAGTACCAATTCCAAGGCATTCAACAACATAACAGTCAACTGGTATCATGGGCAGCAACTTAACTCCTTGCAATGTCAGCAGTACAGATGAAAAGACAGTACAATGTGCAGGCAAATCTTCCAAGCAGAGTATTTTCATCATCGCAGAACATGTGATTATCCCAGACAACGTTTTGGAAGGTGTGCAGGTTTGGCAGTGGCATCCGTTACCTGGACCTGTTTATCTCCATTTACAATTTCCTTCTACCCAGATTCTGCTCCTGTTTTTCAGGGCAGGGAACATGGGGAGTTTATGCACTTTGTGTGCAGTGGCCCACTTGATTCCAGTGCTCCTTCTAAAGATTCAGGTGGAGGTAACAGAGATAGTTTATTTTTGGCCAAGCAATTCTTGGTTTCCGCTGCTTCAGCTCTAGATATCTTTTCCCCTAGGAGTCTTGCTCTTTACCCATCTCCTTTAAAGCCTTATTCAACTCTTCCTCTCAGACACTTTGTTGGTATAGTAGTTGAAAAGCTACACTCACAAAAAAAGTTCTTAAACACCACTTAGCAGAAGATTCTCAATACTCTACGTGGTCTTCAACTTTAAAGTGATATTCCAAGCATTAGGCTTTCTTTCAGAAATGGTGTTCAGTATATTCACTGTCTCCAGGTTCATGTCCTTTACCTGCTATTCTACATTTTCTATGGGATGGATCCCTGATTTCTCATAACTTTGAAAGACCTTACTTTCAAGGCATCTTTCCTGTTGGTTAAGATTCTTGGAGGACTGTGTGATTTTGAGACCTGATCCTGCTTTCATCCTGTAGTCAATTCTTCCTTTCCTTCTTCTGAGGCCCACATCTGTTGAAGAACACGTATTGCATTGCCTTGATGGCAGGTCCAGTGTATTCAGGAAATCAGAGGAAATGGGAAATAAGGGTAAAATACTTCCCACTGACACTGAGAAACACCTTAAACTCTTCTAGTCCCAAAAAAGGGAAAAACATTGATAATGAAAATACACTTGAAATCACAGTTGTCAATAATTGTACCTGTTCCATTCATCTTCAATTGGAAGATAACTTATTACAAGATATTCAGTATCAAATACATCAAAAAGGCAATTTTAATCAATTTAATTCATAATACCTACATTGAAATGAACAACATCAAAGAAAAGAATACAAAAAGGCCCCACAACAAAGAAATGCTCGTTAGAATCAATCCAATCAGTCTTCCCAAAGTTAAGCATAAGGTCCCTTTTGTGAACCACTGATAGAGCGCGCAGGTCACCCGACCCCCCAAATTTTTTTTTTCCCACAATACTTATCGAGCCCATATACTTCACCTACTAGAATGGATGCTAGAGAACTCAGTCCTGAGCCCATACCAAGCTGGGTTCAGGAGTAAAGTATCCACCATAGATCAAGTCTTTCGTCTTTCCGCTATATTCTGGAAAACGGTGCAGCTGGAGGGTGGCAGCCTCTATACTGTATTCGTCGACCTACGAGCGGCTTTTGATCTTGTACCCCGTAGGAAACTTTGGTCCGTCCTCTCTGGCTTGGGAGTCCCGCAACATCTCCTGGACATGATTGTCAGATTACACACTGGCAACTATGCTCAGGTTAGATGTGGAAGGGAGGGAGCACTGTCTAATAAATTCCCCGTTGGCAGGGGGGTAAGACAGGGTTGTGTGCTTGCACCGACCCTGTTTGTCCTCTACGTCAACGGGGTAATTGCCCACCTGACCGCGGTTGAAGACAGCGATGCCCCTAAAATTGGAGGCAACATGGTGCCGGCGATTATGTTCGCCGATGACACACTGCTGCTTTCCAAGTCGCCGATGGGGATTCAGCGAGTTCTTAATGGTTTCGAGGCTTTCTGTAAAAATCATGGCCTTGAGATCAATGCATTGAAGACAAAATATATGGTCTTCAATCCACCAGCTAGGACTCGCCCCAACCCATATATTGGTGTAAGCAGGCTAGAGAGGGTCCGTACTTTTGAGTACTTGGGAATTACCCTAAACGAAAAAATGTCGTGGGACCACCAACGGGAGAAATCTCAATTAAAATTGGCTCAGATAGCAGGTGGAATTATTAAGCTTGCCATTAGTAATAAATCTTCCTTCAAGCCGGTGGGTCCCCCACTAGAGATCTATAGAGCACAGGCACGGGGGCGGCTATGTATGGAAGTGAACTCTGGGGCCACACGTGTAATCACGATCTAGTGGCTACAGAGAACAAATTTATTAGACAACTCCTATCACTTCCTCCCAGCACTCCCCTGATGCCAATGAGACTCGACCTGGGCTTGAGACCCCTTGACGAAGATATGGGACTACGGCCTCTATTATTCGGCGTAGGATATGGTCTGTACCAGAGTTAGCTAATTACAGACTAGAACTGCAGGAAATCCTTACCCTACCAAATGTCGGGAAAATTCCCTGGTTTGGTTATATAAAGAAAGAATTAGGGAAACTAGGGTTATCCAACCTTTGGTCTGATCCACTTTCAGCATGCCCTAGGATCACACGGAGGCAGTTTATTACCCAGTATCAAGATAGCAAACTTGCCACACACATACACGGAAGAAGTTCTGGCACCCTAACGGCAGCCTTTTTTATAACTAAGGACACCTACAGGTTTGAAACTATATTAGATGTCATATCTCCAATAATGATTAGGAAGCTGTATCTCCAATGGAGGTATGGCAGTTTGCCGGTACGGGCTTACACTAGTAAATGGGCCGAATTTTCCCCGACCCATTGCCTAGGGTGTAAATATGAAAATGAACCTGACTTACACCTATTGTTTTTTTGCAAAGCCTATGCACAAGCAAGAAAGAAATGGATTGTCCCACTATGTAAGAACTTGGGGTTTTCCAACTGCTCACATGCATATAGGGTTTTTAAGACTGACCCTTCTGGCTATATAGTCTTTGCACTTTGTACCTGGGGTCAGTTTGGTATAAGAGAAGGTACCTTCTAGCTAGGGATGTAAGCTAAATGCTACCTTTAATGTATTGACATCGATAACAGTAGTGTGTTTAATGGTTTGTCCTAAATTTTTTATATTGTCTTAACATGTCTTATAATATTATTAATTTTATCTGCTGTTTCATATGCAATGTTATTTGTATCTTTTATGGCCTAATTGGCCGAAATAAAGAATATGAAACGAAACGATTCTTGGAGGACAGTGTGATTTTGAGACCTGATCCTGCTTTCATCCTGTAGTCAATTCTTCCTTTCCTTCTTCTGAGGCCCACATCTGTTGAAGAACACTTATTGCATTGCCTTGATGTCAGGTCCAGTGTATTCAGGAAATCAGAGGAAATGGGAAAAAAGGGTAAAATACTTCCCACTGACACTGAGAAACACCTTAAACTCTTCTAGTCCCAAAAAAGGAAACAACATTGATAATGAAAATACACTTGAAATCACAGTTGTCAATAATTGTACCTGTTCCATTCATCTTCAATTGGAAGATAACTTATTACAAGAAATTCAGTATCAAATACATCAAAAAGGACATTTTAATCAATTTAATTCATAATACCTACATTGAAATGAACAACATCAAAGAAAAGAATACAAAAAGGCCCCACAACAAAGAAATGCTCGTTAGAATCAATCCAATCAGTCTTCCCAAAGTTAAGCATAAGGTCCCTTTTGTGAACCACTGATAGAGCGCGCAGGTCACCCGACCCCCCCAAATTTTTTTTTTCCCACAATACGTATCGGGCCCATATACTTCAATTTATCATATTCATTAATCGGGCGACCATACCCGACTTACCATTCCGCCGTTACGGGTACTTAAGATCACAATGGATCAGGGAGCTAGCTGTATAAGAAAGGCAGACACCAAAATACTTATACTTTATATATTCTATTTGTACTTCTATAATAACCACAAACTCAAGAAGTTTTGAAAACCTTTATCTAAAATTCTTCAATCTCAGAAAGCATAAGGTTCACAATGAACAAACAGTCGATAACCAAGATCATAAAGAGCACATATCCATAAAGGAAAATAAATGAAACCCACCATTGGTGAGTCTAAAGGAAGGTAAGAACAAGGAACATACTAGGCAGCGGTTTCCGAATTTAGACTTAATATGGAGAGACTAAAGGACGGGGAAGAATAAAGAGCATACTAGAGTTTCACAGTGAAATATTTCCCCATAAAGAGGAACTACAGGTAAGGTGCAAATAGATCATACGAATAAACCGGTGTAATTACTTGAATCAACTAAAAGATGGGTAAAAAAAAGGAACATTTGTATATCATGACCTGAAAAGGAATGAACTTAAAGGATGGGTAAGAAAAATGGAACATGCTAAAATAACGACAATTTTATGTATGACTTGTTCATTCAGAGATGCGAAAAGCATGGAAATCAAAATATATACGAGTATGACTTTATTGAAGCAAAAGGAAGGAAAATATAGAAGGTGCAGAGTAGACTTTCAGCACTATATTTACCTAAAGTGGTGTGAAGACCAACCCTGGCCACGGGTCAGTTAAGGACGGGAGAGACCCCAAGGAAGGACAGTCGCCAGTAGGACAGCAAGGACGGAAAGGACACCCCAGGACAGGACAGGAAACCCAGATTAGGATCAGGACAGGACCACCAAGGCACGACCAGCACCCGCAGTTCGGAAGCAATGCCTGCGCTCCACCCTCTCTGCAGCTATCAGACAGAACCCCGATTGGGTTTTCGAATTCCCCAGCAAAGTGCTCCGCCAGCACTTAAGGTTTTAACCTTCTCGAGTCTATGGAAAGTTCGGACAGAGTGCTCCGCAGCCCTCTGTATCAAGTCACCTATTGAGTGCGTTGGGTCAGTGACAGGTCAGCTATTCAGACAAGTCGGACAATTTCTCTAGCTAAACCTAGGCTAGTTATACTGTTTTCAGGTCAGTGTACTACCCCCCAAATGTTGCAAGTGTAAGAATCCCCAGTTTCGATTGGTCCCCAAGTAGGATAGGTCAACACACCAATCATATTTCATTTCTACAAGCCTGCATTTACATGATCTGGGACCGCCTCTTGAATTTGGGGTTCCCATGACCTAACATTCTTATTACAATAGTACATCAATGAATTATGATACATTGAAAGCAATTCAGCTTCTTCTGCTAGGCGAAGGTGCATCTTCCCAGGCACATCTTGGCTGGGACTTCGGGTTGGCAATTTTTCAATGTCACCGGCAGAAGACTGTCATGCGCAGAAAGGCTGTTCAATATGGAATCTCGAGTGTTCCTCGGGCCCCAAATAATACGATACATGAAAAGTAAGTGAAAACAATTTAGAAATACAGCAAAAATGAATACCCTGTATACCATGAATATCTACTCTATACCCCTTACTTTATAATATCTATAGCGTTAGGGTAAATGCATAACAAACAATTTTGCAAACGCAGCTTGGCAAGCACGGAGCATATGAGAAGACAAAGCGGCCATATTAGCTGTACTGCCCATGAGCAAATATTTCCCACCAGAACTGCGAGCACGTCACGTCACATGACTATGACCGACGCATGCGCAGACTAATTTTCCGCAAAGCAGCGGCCATTTTACTAGCAAGCGTTATTACTGTTTAGTACACATAGGCAAGCATCTCTCGGATACCCCAAATGTCAAAAATAAAAGGGAAATTAGTAAGACAAACATGTTGAGTTAATTCGTTATAGCTATTCGAGGTTCATGAGTACGAGCAAGTCGCGTAGCGTGCGAATCCTTGCTCCATCACCACAAGTCCCAAAAGGTAGGGGAACTTGATCAGATTCTTGATTGCTCTATCGTGCTGGATTACAGAGGGCAGTTAAAAACACTGATGTGCGTTTCAGTGGGTTGTTAATGATGCTTTTTTCCACCTCCTACAGGATCCATCATAACCTAACTGAAACAAAATCAGACATCTTAAATGTTGCCTGCTAACATGGTGGGGGTCTGTAAAAATGTACATAAAAATACATATATTAACTCACACAATTTGTATTCATAAAGGTTAGCCTCAGTATCATTGCTATGCCAACTTGTGGTTATAACTAAGATACTTAAAGTTAAAAAGCAGTCATTAGTAGATAGAATTACAAATGTGATTCTAAACTATAGCTAACTGATGTACCTAAAAGTTACGACTTTTTAGATTGTTAATGCATCTTCAACAGATGGAGGACCGTTCTGATGTAAGGGAACCACTACTTAGAGGTGTGGGAGGAAGTCCCATAGTTCAATAAAAGGTCAATCTGAAACAACAGATACACATGTTAGGAGTCAATGGTTGCTTCTGTGCAGTGGACTCTCACAAATGTGTCATGTAGTCACAAGTAGCTGTGCATCCCTTAATACAGTAAATAAGAGTCCATCACTCATCGTACTGCTGAAAGTTCCTGGTGCTGAGCGCCTGTTTAGAGAAGCATCCTATACCGGAACTAGACACCTTCTGCCACAAACAACATCAGTTTCCTTTGTTTGTGTGTGTGGGATACACCAAGGCAGGAAAATGTGTTTTTTAGTTCAGTTGTATATTTTCAATCAGAAACAACAGCTCCCTAAAGGACTGATTGTGGATAAGTAGTTTGAGCTTCTGTGGATCTGTATATCCTAGATGGACCCATGGCCAGTCTCCAGTTGAATTTTCGTCAGTAAAGAATCTGAAGTTAAACTGCAAGCATCTCTTTTTTTGGGGCATGAAATTAATTGACTTTTCACCTCTTCTAGAAGACTGCAGGAGTCTGAAGAAGTGAAAAGATGGAAAAGGAGTCAGGGTGGAGATATGGGGAACCTGCACCTGTTACTCGCCGCCAAAAGGGCTCTGGACTTTCTGGCTGAGGAATGAAGTGAGATATGACCCAATTATATCATGGTACCCCATGGCCACAATGGTAAATCAGATTTGATTCCTATGCTCACTTGTAAAAGAGGGTAGTAAAACTACTTTGTGGATTTCTGCTGGGATTTCCGTCTGAATGTTTGTGCAGCATTCAGCTGGGATTCCAAAAGTCCTTGCAAGGAGTGACTTTCAAGGAGCTTGCATGACAGAGCGGCTGGGCTTTAAACCAGTCTGAGCCTAGGGCCTAGGCCTAGGACCAGGACTTAGTGGTGAGATGCACTTTCCTGTAAACTCATCAATGAGCTTTTTCCTGCTTTTTTCAGTTTAAAGAGATGTCGGACACTTGTTCCTTTCCCCTCCATCCTGAGATAGTTAGGGCAGTTTATGTCAGGTCTAGCAACTCACATCTATTTATTTATTTATTTATTTATAGAGTTTTATATAGCGCGGACAAGACCCGTGGGTATCAGAGCGCTTAACATAAAAAGATTACAAATTACAGATTGACATTATAGTAGCAATTATAACAACAAACATATATGAGGTAGTAGGCGATATGCTATCAGGGGTGATTAGATAAATATATTCCGAACGCCTGTAACATTAGCCTTAGGAGGTGCATAGACTTGGCTTGAGTCATAGTCATATCGTCAGGCTCGGTGAGGTAGGTTACATAGTATTATCAGTGCAATTCCATGAGTAATTAGCAATAAGAGTTGAATAGGTTTAGCTTGTGGCAAGGATTAAATAGATAAACCAAGTAGGGTAGGGAATTATATCATTATGGGTGTGAGATGCAGTGTAGAGATCACATATATATGAGGTAGCCTTGAAGTGTATAGCCGCTGTTTGATCGGGAATCAGTCATTGTCTAATTGATCTTCAAATTATTCAAGATGAGTCCGACCTTCTTTGTCTTGAGTGTTCATACTAATGGTCGGTGGGGATCTCTATGTAGGGTATTTACTCATCAAGTGGTTCTTCAGTTCCCGTTTGAATTTTACAGTATTTTGAATCACCCTGATGTTAGGGGGGAGGGAATTCCAGACTCTGGGGGCGGCTCCGGAGAATGCTCGGTCATAGGTCTTTTTCTTCCGGAAGAAGGCCGGTCGTAATAGCAACTCCTTCGCGCTTCTAGTTGGTCTGTTACCTCCCGATAGCTTAATTTTCTTGGCTAGATATATAGGCGTGTTGTGGTGAACCGCTTTGTGGGTAATGCAGGCCATCTTCATTTTAATTCTAGCTTCGTAGGGTAGCCAGTTTAGTGCCTTTAGGTGGGGAGATATGTGATCGAATTTCCTCGTTCCCGTGATGAGTCTTGCCGCAGCGTTGAGACAGGCTTTTAGTGGTGCAGTGGAGGTCTTCGGTAGGCCAGCTAACGTGGTGCAGCCATATTTAATTCTCGAGATCACTAGTGATTGGATAGCCAGTTTTAGATCTGCTTCTGAGATAAAGGGTTTCAATTTTCTTAGATAGTTCAGGTGGAAACGGGCGCTCTTGGCCATTGTGTTGATGTGGTCTTTCATGTCGAGGTTCTCATCTAACGTAATTCCTAGTGATTTAGCTGAGTTAATTAGGGTCAGAGTACAGTTTAGCGCAGTCACCAATTTAGTTCATTCTTTTACCTCTGGTTGACTACTTGCTGGTGATATTAGTAGGAATTCTGTTTTGTCGGCATTAAGTTTTAGATGATTGGCTGTTAGCCATTGTAGCGCTCGCTTTAGTGTTTCATTCATTAGGTCAATGTCGTCCCGACAGGTGATCTTCATATATATTTGCGTGTCGTCTGCGTACATGTGATAGGAGATCTGTGATTTTCGAAGAATCTCCGTGAGGGGTTCTACATACAAGTTGAATAGATCTGGGGATGACGTCGAGCCTTGTGGGACTCCTATTGTGTTAGGGCACGGGGAGGAGATTACTTGGTTGACCAGGAATAGTTGTGTCCTGTTCTGTAGGAAGGAGTTAAACCATTTCAGTACGTTTCCAGATAAACCCATCCTGTCTCGTAGCCTGGTCAACAATACTTCGTGATTTACAGTGTCAAATGCTGATGACAAGTCTAGTAGGATCAGTAGGCACGCATGATTTTGGTCTAGGGCTTGTAAGGCATCATCAACAATATGCAGGATCGCCGTTTCAGTACTATGTCCAGTTCTGAAGCCTGATTGGCAGTCATCTAGTAATGAGAACTTAGCGATGTGCTGACTCAGTTGGCCCTGCACGCATTTCTCAATAAGTTTGGCAAGTAGAGGGATGTTGGTCACAGGTCGATAGTTCTTCGGGTCTGTTGCATCCGCTGTCGGTTTTTTGATGATGGGAACTACCTGCCCAGTTTTTAGGCAGTCAGGGAGGGTTCCTTGTGCAAGTGAAGCATTTATTATCTCAGTCCAGATAGGAATTAGGGTGTGGCTGATTTCTCTTACACACTTTGCCGGTAGAGGGTCTTGATAGTGGTTGTTCGGTCTGAGTTCTGCTAGCGTTTTGGCGATCTTTCCCTGGTCAAATAGTTCAAATGTGTCCCAATTTGCCTTATTTTTTGTTTGAAGACCTTCAGTTGACGCCTTAGCCTCGTTTAGGGTCATGAGGTTAGCTGCTGCACATGTGAGCTCAACTTCTAGTAGTTTGTTTTTTTTCCGTGAAAAATGAAGAGAATTCCTCGCAGCTTATGGAAGTTTTCGAGCTCTCTTGAGTCGTTTTGGCTAGTTTATTTGACTGTTGTTTTAAGATCTCGAAGAGTTTTCTTGGTCTGTTTGTGGCATTGTCGAGTTCAGCCCTTATAAATTCTTTTTTGGTGTTGATTATCTTTTTGTTATATTGTTTTCTGGTTTTTCTGAGGTCTTTCAGCTCAGGGGAGGAGGGATGTTGTCTCCATTTCCTTTCTGCCATTCTCAGTTTTCGCCTGTCTTCGTTCAATGCCTCATTAAACCAAGGATTTTTTGGCTTTTCTGAGACATTTTTCAGTTTTTGAGGCAGGGTGTCATTGACTATATTACCGATCGAGGTTATGTAGTGATCCGTCAGCTCAATGACATTGACATTCTGCCTGTTGTTACGAGGCTTCAAGTCTTTCTCACATCTTTCCACCAGTAATTCAATATTGGCTTCTTTTGTATCTCGAATCAGTTTTTTGCACTTGCGGGGTTGCACGGTCCTGCCCTTTTTCATCGTGGGTATCGCGAATGTTATGGCGTGATGGTCAGACCAATCACACGGGTCTATAGCAAGGATTGAAGTCTCTTTGTTTCTTGAAATAATCCAGTCTAGAGTCGCTCCTTGTGAGTGAGTGGGCTGGGTGCATGCTTGCGTAAGGTATAGCTCATTTAGGAAGTCTTTAATCGAGTTAACCATTTTGTCATTGCCGTCGTCCCAGTGGAGGTTAAAGTCCCCTAGGAATATGTTATTGGCATCCGAGTTAGAGTTGGCCGTTATGATCTCTATTAGTTGCTCTGTGAACTTTGTGTTCTCTCCCGGTGGGTGGTAGAACGCGTGCAGGTTATAGCTTTGATTATTTATTGATCTTATGTTAAGACCAAGGTATTCACAGGATTCTATGGGGTCAGATTGGAATTGGTTGACCTTAATCTCGGAACGGTGAATGCACGCTATACCTCCTCCCACTTTCCTTGGTCGGTCTAGCCTGACAATGTTATATTGAGGTGGTACTAGGAGATCAATGGTAGGAGATGATGATTCACTGAGCCATGTTTCCGTGAGGATGGCCAAGTCAATTTCCTTGTTGATGATGAGGGCGGCTATATCTGACGCATGTTTAGTTGCCGAACGACAGTTAAGAAGTAGGCATTTCAGGGCTTTCTGTGAGTTAACGGGGTTTTCATTTCAGTGTCGGTTGTAGTTACCTGAATATGTTGTAAGTTGTGGTGGATTGCTTTCCTGTCATTCTTTCTGGACGTTCTATTAGAGGCAATAGGTACAATTTCGATATACTCCTCCTTTCCCTGAGCCGGTTGTTCATAAGATCGGAGTAAGGCCAGGGCTTCTTCATTTGTTAAGGGATTGGTCCTGTTTGGTCTGTTGGGTCGGAGTACAAGATTCTGGATTTGTGCGACCTTCGTGTGCGTATTTATCGTCATCTCCCAGATTTTCTCAATTGTCTTTGCGACATTCATCGAGTCTTGTGCCAGGTTGCCTATTAGTTTCTTGAGCTTATTGACTTCTTTCAATGTTCGGGTTGATTTCTTGTGTGAGATAGACCTGGCTGTCTGCGTTCTACGTTTTTCCCCCCTCCGTGAAAGGTCTGTTCTCATTGCCACCGATCTTACCGTTGTATCCTTAGTTTTGTTATGATTCTCGATTTTATTAGGGGTGTCTCCATTGCTTCCTATGTTATTAGGTGCAGAGGGTGTTTTTGTGGATACAGATCTAAGGGACTCTGGACTCGCAGTCGAGGGAGATTGGGGAAGGTCGATACCCTCTACCCTGTTCTTTTTGTATTTATTTTCATAGGCGGTCTCACTCGGAGCTGAGCCACCCTCTCCAGGCGTTGTGGCGTCGTGCGGTATCGGCAACGGCATTACTTTTGGTGCCTGGTTCTTCTCTTTGTTTCGAGGGTTCGGAGATACCGTTATCCTTTTAATCTCCTTCTCCGGTATGGCCATCACAGTTTCAAGTAAATCTCCGGCGTTAGGGATATGATCGTTCCGGCAGCCCGTTTGGTTGGCTTCTCTGGTGACAGAGTTGTTTATGTCATTTGTGATATCTGGTGGGGTCATGTTTTGTTGATGATTAGGTCTTTCTCCTTGGCGTGTTGGTTGAGGTGGATCTTGAAGGTTTATGTTTGGTATGCCATCAGTATTGGAAGAACTGTTCTGGACTATATTGACTACTTGTTGGGTTCGAGGTGTCTGGGATCTTGTGTTTTCTACTTCTATTTTTAAGGTTGAGAATACTTTGTCAAATATTACTAACTCTCTGTCAGCTGCTTGGATGAGTACAATTCCATTTTTGTATATAGTTATGTTTAGGACAGCTCTGCACCATGCTGAAGGTTTGCTCCTAATTTTTGTGCCGTGTGGGATGTTGGTTATATTTTCAATATTTAGCCTTTTTGTCATGACATTACGCCAGGTCGCCGTTCTTCTGGTGAAGAATATCAGGTCATTTATGATAATGCCCCTATCTGTGTTAAACGAGGGGTCCAAGAACAGATGTTCCGGATTTTTCTTCAATAAGTTGTGTTTGACCTTTTTTGCCGCGTTCTTAGAAATCTTGGGTGGGTATGTTATGACTTGCGCGTTCATGTCTTCACGCTCTGTGTACTTGACCGACATAGTGGTTCTTTAGTTCGTGTAGATCTGTAAGTGTTTCACGTTTCTATCCTTCCAGGTTTCACTGAGACCACATTATTATCTTTCTTAAATTATAGCTGTGATCTCTTTACTCTTTCCAGTGTCTTGCCTGACCTCTTTCATTTCACTTTGTAAATTGCTACTATCTTAGCCCTTTTTTTCTTTCTTACCACACTTTGTCCTCTTTTTCTTTCCTTGTTTGCATGTGAATCTTGTGTGAGGATGTTTTGTTATTAACGAAGTTGCTCCCCGTTCCAAGATGGCCGTTTGTTTCTCTGTCTGAGTGAGAGCTGAAGTCTCTTCTCTCTTTCACTTGCTTGAGGTCCTTTCTCAATTGCCTTTCTTTGTTGTTGTTGCAATCAAAGTCCCTCTTCACTTTCACCTCTTTGCCCTCTTGTGTTTTCCTTATGCCTGATGTGTTTATTTGGGTGCAGTCATTGTTCCATGACTGACGATGTCAGAAACGGCCGCCATTTTAAGGTCAGGCAAGCCGGACCTTACTTTCCTCCGTTTATCTAACCGGTGAATCTATCCTTTTCAGAACATCCAATCATGCGCTGCTTGGCTGGGGTTGGCAGCATCTAGTCCTCGCGCCAAATCCGTGATTGCGGTCAGTGTAAAGTTTATTTGTCCGTTTTCGCCGCCATTGTTAAATCAGGCGGGACGGATCGGATCAGTCTTTTCTATTTCCCGTTTACTTATGCTTATGCTTGGATGATCCAAAGGAGGGGGCGGTGGGGCTGGGGGGGGTACGCTGGAGGGGTAAGGATGCCCCTACCTTTATTTGCGTAAGCCCGCTCTTCCTGCCTCGATCTGCTCTCCCCGTCTGCAGTGTCCAGACCGTGCCCGTCGTCCTCCTGAAGCTCCCGCTGCTTCCAGCTCCTCCTGCAGTGGGTCGGACCAGCGCAGCTCACTGTGCCTAGCGCTGTACCGCTGGTGCTGCAGATGTCTCTCTCATGTCCATTGCCGGTTGTGGACTCTTCGTGTCCAGTTCTCGTCCATACCACTCTGTCCTGCAGTCCGTCATGGAGACCCAGTCGTCAGAATGCTGTATCTTGCAATTCTCTTTCCCTCTCCCGTTCAGCAATGCACACGCTCGGTTCCGGGTCGTAGAGATGGTTTTAGCAGGGGGATTTTTCAGGGATTATTACCAGATTTGGTGATCCCCAATCCCGGAGCTCTTTCCTAGAGCTCCTGTTCCGCGGCCATCTTGCATTGCATCTTGCATCTATCCCAATATCAATGCCCCAGAAATAAAATACATATCCCAAACAGGAATGTCATTCTTTTTATCCTTTTTCAGAGCCTCCTGGAATTTTATGATTCATTTTTTAAGAAGGATACCCGTTAGTGTTTTTCACATCTTGCTGTTGCATCCTTCGCTCAGTGGTGTAAGACAAAGAGATGGGGCTTCGGAGTCTCCAATATCTCACAAGTATTCATTGTCTTTGGGCTGAATGGAGACCCCTGCGATGCAAAACCTGGTCCACTTTCTTATCAATTGTGCCAGGAAGCTTTCCATCCAATTTCAAGGATTCAGAGCTAAGGATGAGGGAATCTTAATTCAGCTAAAGACTGCAGCAAACACAAATGATTGCTCTGGTGGAAGGATGGTCCCACATTTTGCTTTCTGTATTGTTGACTACCAAGGATCAAAATAGGCTTTTCAAACATTTTCTGCAGCATCTTTGAAGGTCTGCAGATAGCACCAGAATCAGTTCCCCAAGGTGAGTTGGAGGCAGAGTACTCTCATCCTTAGGGATCTCAAGAAAGTAGAGTAACTTTTCATTTTTTCGGTACCTATTACTGTTCTCTCTGTACTCATTATAGTTCCCCTGAATTGGAGAGATCGACGAAGGTAGGTATAACAGTTGGAGGGCCTTTGGATCTGGAGCAGCATAATTTTGGCTCAACCCTTACATGTCACAACTATGCAATATGTGCACTATATACTCTGTGTGTCCTACTGGTATTAATGTAAAGTGTCACACTTAAACACATTATTGAAGTGCATTCACTGTAGAACTATAGATTTATATATGTATATACATTATGGCTTAGCCTAATCATGAAGAAATGTAGTTTTCATACATATTTATACTTATGATTCAAAATACATTGCATTTATTTGAAAGTGCATTGCATCATTTGCTTAAGTAATGCTGCATGTATTTTGAAGTAGTATATGCACCTATAACCATGTACCCTAAGTGCACATTACAATGCTTGGTTTAACTTGGCCATAGTAGGCCTGATATTTCGTAATTTCTTTCTTTCTTGCATTGCATGATCTCCCCTCTGCAGGTGCAGTTATAAAGCTTCATTAGTTAAAGAAAGGAGTACTGGGTATTAGAGATAGAGAGGCCTGAGACGAAAATCTTGGCAGAAGTGCGGAGAAGCTAATGCTGTTAAAACAGCTGTTTATTTATGGCATGTCTGCATTAATTGTGGTGCTTAAAGCCATATGAGTGCCCAGGTTTCATGAGATGGGGGAATTCATGGATGTTGCTAAATTAACAAAAGGTTTACCACCATTGGTCACTGCAAAAATGGCATGATGCTCAGACCATGAGAATGTATCTGTGTGTTTTAATTAGTGTATACACTGTTAGAGTTAATGCAGGACCCCTTTTGTACTTTGAGAAGTGCAGACCTCTCTGCTTACCCTATTTTTCAGAGTGAAAGGCTATATGCTAAACACTTGTTCCTTTTTAGGTTTTCCCTGGCGTCCGCTGTGCAGCAGCGTTCGAGCAGGGGAAATCTTATGTTAGAACAGTATGTGGCTTAGTCCGGCCTCTTTCTTCCATTGGCTAGCTCCATAAATTGAGGCTAGCCATTGGAAGAGAGATCTGTCTGTCATTGTCCGAGGCGATTCCCGGGCGTTCCGGCGATTTTTTCCCTCTCCGCCCCTTTTAATACGTCATGCGGCGGTGGGCGGGTGTTTTTTTTATTCCCGTGATGTTTTGCCCATTTTGGACGTGTGTTTTGCAGGGGTGGGTTGCGCGATTTCAGTCCTCTCCTTATCAGGTAAGCAGCATTTTGTTTATTTACGTCTTTGCGTGTCTCGTTGCCGTCGTCCTCTGTTCCCGGATTGCCCGCCTCCTGTCGATCGCTCCCAGTGCAATCCAGCCACATTGCCCAATGCCCACCTGTCCAGTATCATCGCTTGTTTAATGTTCCTTTGGGTAATGTCCGCGCTATATAAAAATGTCCTAAATAAAAATAAGCCTATGAGCAGAAATGATGGCTACCGCCCGCACGTCTGCTTATATGGAGGAGCAGCGGACCTGCGCGGGAGCTCCGAGCGGCCAGCCCTGTGAGGCGGGAGAGCCGGGCCCCGTCCCGTCCTGCCCTCTGCAGGGAGCGGGGGCTGAAGAGGCCGTTTCCGTTTGAAAAAGAGCGGGCTCCCAGCCCGCCTTTGTCATGGGCTGGCTCAGCAGCTGCCGCCGGTGAACAGATCACAGTCAAACACACCCCTTCCCGGCCCCTACTTGTGACCGCTGCCCACCTAAACCTCTCGTTCCTTCCCCCCTCCCAATATGAACAGAAGCCTCGGACATATTTTAATGGAGCCCACACACGTTAACGGCCTCACCGGCGTCACCCCGCAGTGTGTGGCCGCCGGCCACCCCATAACACTGTCCACATCTCGCCCCCAAGGCACCTTCCTTCCCGGCCCCCACTTGTGACCGTGGCCTGCCTAACCCTTTCGTTCGGTGCCCCCTCCCATTATGAACAGAAGCCTCGGACATGTTTTAATGGAGCCCACACACGTTAACGGCCTCACCGGCACCACCCCGCTGTGTGTGGCCGCCGGCCACCCCGTAACACTGTCCACGTCTCCCACCCAAGGCACCTCCCTTCCCGGCTCCCACTTGTGACCGCGGCCCGCCTAACTCTTTCGTTCGTACGCATTATTCACACATTCAAACTCTAATACACTTGTGCATTCTTCCACAAATGCGCACAGACACACACTTACATGAGTGCACATGCACGAACACACACGTACATTTTGGTTTATGATTGCATAGATGAGCAGGAGAATGAGTTGCTAACATTTGTTGCATATTGACACCAGCCCTTCAAGGCCTTTTGCACACTATCTCTCTCTTTCACACACTTACCCTCACACATGCACGCACCACTTTCAACACATTGCCACAGATACAAACATATGCATTCTGACATTCACTTGCTTTCACTGACACATGCAGTAAACATTGTTTCTGGTCCATGATTGCCTCAGAGGGCATGATGAAAAAATCCTTGCAGACCAACGAACTAGAGTGGCACATACATTTTCATGCCTTGTGGATCCATGCATATGCACACTCACTCACATGCGCACATTCATACACACTCGTGAACGTTCATTCACACAATGGTCATGCACACACACCCGTGCACATGTGCATACTCACGTGCACACGCGCACACACACCTACAAACACACACACCATCACTCAGGGAGCTCCTAATTGAATGTGAGCATTGCATGTCAGCGATACACACGTGCACACACACACACACACACACCTACAAAACACATACCATCACTCAGGGAGCTCCTAATTGTCAGCAAGCTCTTTAATGACTGCAACTTAAGGCAGGGTTTTTGGTCCTTTGATCAGAAGGTTAGTTATTAATCATTTTTACTGTTTGCGAGAGATTAAGGCTTAAGCTATTGGCATTGTAAATGGCAATGCCATTTATTTATCTGTTTTTAAAACCATCACATAAATAAAAAAATGTGTCATTTACAATGCCAATAGCTCTAACTTTTACAAAGGCGAAACCGTTGCATTGTAAATGCTTGTTAGAGGGTTTCAACTGAAATTCTCGCAATGCGAACACCTTCCTGCATTTTGTAATTCCTAGATGATCATTTCTTTATGGCCAATCTATAGGTAGATTCTAATTTAGGTTAAACTACTTTTGAATTATTCATGTTCAAGGAGGAGGAACGGAGATTCTCAGTATGTCGCTCTAGTATTGGTTGTTGATACCGAATGAGAACTGTGGATAAATAAATTATTTCCTCGTTTGTGTTGAATGATTTACTGAACTTGTTGATCCCACTGTTAAAAAATGAAATTCTTTAAGGCTAGACAAGAAATGTTTAAGGGAGATGTAAAGATACCTGTTAGAGAGAGAGAAGAGGAACCACCTGAAGAGACGCATGGTCATAATATGACTATAAATGTAGGGCTCCATCCATGTATTTGGCTTAACCAATGGCATAAGATCACTGAGAAAGAAGGTATATTTATGTTTACTTGTTATGGTACATTTTATTTGAGAATCACTGAAAATCTGAGGAGAGTACCGTACGAAATGAAACCACCTCCTAGACCTGCACAGTGCGAATCACTTAATGATAGGCAGACAGAAAAATATCAGGGAAGAGCAAGAAAGGCAGTGCAAACTTATGCTAGGTGAGATTTAGAACAAAAGAAGTGGGGAACCGATATGATAGAGGGAGCTAGACTATACCCTGCATTGACAAGTGAAGAGACAGAAACAGGAAAGGAAGAGAAGAAGAAAAAGAAAATGGAGGAAAAGACAGACAATGTGGACAGTGAGGATGACGGTTATCGTCGCGATTCTAGTGATGATCTTTTGAATGCATTATTGTTGACCCTCCCTCCCCCATATAATGAAGCTCAACATAAGGGAATGATTGGTGCAGGTGTCAGTGGAATCTCAGGAGTAGCTGTCACACCAGTGAATATAAGTTCTAATGAGATGGGAGAGATCAGGACCCCCATTAACCCAATTGTTTTGAACGCCCCAAATGCACTTACTGTTCTGGTCACTTTAAATCACATCTGTCCCCTGTATAACCCTGGATCGAAAGGGGGAACACAACACATACTTTGGCAGTTGTTATTGAAATGGGTGCCACAGGTATCACTCCTGGTTAGAGATGTTTAAAGTGAGCATGTGTTGTTGGCCATCACAAGACAGCCAGCCAAAAAGACATTGGCACTTAAACAGTGCACATAGAGCCCACCCTCCTCCCTGCTGCTATCACTCAGCAGACCCCACCCCGACCTGAGGCTCTGTTCGGGACGTGTATGAAAAATGATATGGTAATGAATTACCATTTTATTTTTCATCTCTGGGGCTTTAGGGGTAATTTAAGTTGGACGATGTTCCTCCGCTCCAATGGAGGAGCTACACCTAATAAAGATATTACCAGATATGCAGGACAGATTCATAAAAGGTCATCAGAACTAGCCCAGAAGTAATTTGACTAGGACCAAGTCTTTGCAGAAAAGTTACTGTGTGTGCTTTCATGAGGATGACATAACTTGCATGAGAAAATCAGGAATGAAACTACAAATTAAGAAATCAATTGGCTGTATTAAAAAATGGAGTGAACTAGACGAGTGGGAAGGCAGATGGGCGAAAATGAAAGACAAGAAGAAACCAAGAGGAAAACAACCTCTGTCCACAGTGGAGGGAGACGGTACCTCAGCTATTTCCATTGACGGAAGTACCAAATGGTGGATATTTCCATCTGCCTTGGAGCAGGAAGGATCTTGTGTCATTCGCTAATGAGTTTCCAAAATCTAGAGAGAAACCAGTAGAATGGCATACTCACCTTGAACGATTTTTAAAAATTACAAAGGTTTTGTCAATAGATTTGAATACTTTCTTTGACATTGTGGAGCCAAGCTATTTGTGGGCAGAATGTAAAGTGTCTGTAAATTGGACGGAGAGTGAGACTTCAAGAAATCCAGTGATGAATGTCTCATCAGAGTTAGTGATGATAAATTATCAGCAGGTGATAACCTTTTTGAAAGGAAAGGTGTCAGCTACAGGCATTGATTGGGTTAAGAGTGACAGAACAACCCAAGAACCTAAAGAGTCAGTGCATGGCTATTATGAAAGAGTGTTGCAGAAGTTTAAATGGAATAGTGGAACGGAAACCCTTGAGCCGAAAGGTATGGGCAATTTTGTGTTTTGAATTGTTTCAGGATTGAGAAGTAAAGTTGACTTGATGATTCACCAACATTTGATTTATTGGTAGACTAAACCATTCGATGATATTTTGAGTTATGCAGAATACTGTGGTGAAGAAATTGAGATGAAGTAGAAGTCGTTGAAGGAGAAACTGATGGTGTCACAGGTGAGAGCTGCACAAAGCCGAAATCAGAGTCAGCCTTTTGTTGGGAATTTTGGTCCTATGCAAGGACTATATCAGCAGGGAGCTTCTGTGATGCAGGGTGGAAGTGGATTTCCACAACAAGGCAAAGGTCGTGGTGTTCTAATTGACCCGAGAACTGGAATTGATATGGCAAACTTGAAAAGAACAAATCTGTGTCATTATTGCAATAAATTAGGCCGGGAGCGGGAATGTCATCTTAATCCAAGTAACATGATGAGTGGAAATCAGGTTCAGAATTCATGATTTTCACAGTTTTCAAGATAATAATCCCGTACAATCACAAAATGTGTAGAGCCCAAGGGTACACAACTTTAATGTGCCCCAAGCCCAGTGATGCAATTTCCACAAGCCCCGATGCCACAGCAAAATGTAAATGTTCCAAGGTTTAACCCAAATCGAGTACCACATTTTAACCAGAATCCCTTTCTAAATCAGGTTACTCTTCAACAGTACCCTATGATTGAAATGTCTGAAGATTCTGACTCTGACTTGTCACAATGACGTTGTCTGGAGGATGAGGAGGATTGAGTAGTTGGTGCTGTCTTATAGGTAAACCAGGGTGGTCCATATGCGGAAGGTGAGGTGAATGGCCAGTATCATTCTTGATACTGGTGCTACCCGTTAGAACAGGGGAAGTTCCAGACCTACCATTTTCGTGAAAAAGAGTCCAAGTTGTAGGAGTTGCAAACAAACACATGACAAACCCAGTGACAGAAGTAGCACAAGTTAAAATAGGGTCCTTTGATGAGAATGAACAGTTTGTGATGTGTGGTTCAAGTCCAGTGTATCTATTAAGATGAGACCTGGTGTACAAACGGAATTGCACCATTTATTTCACCCCAAAGGGTGTAGAGTTCCAGACTCATGATGAGGACATTGGCAAGGCATGATCCAGACATTGAACTGTTCCCTATAATGACAATTGATCATTTGACCCCAGATCTCAGAGATACTGTGAAGCTAGAAGTCTGGGACTTTTCAGGAAAGGACATAGGTCTCATCAAAGTAAAGCTAAATGCTAAGTACCCAAGAACCCCACAATATAATCTGACCCCTATTATAATTGATGGGGTTACTCCAGTAATTGACTCAATGATACAAGGCATTTTGAAGGAGATAATGGGAAGTCCATGTAAGTCACCCATCATGGGCTTGCAGAAGCCTAACGGTAAGTACTGCACAGTGCATAAACTGAGGTAGATTAATAGCATATTTATTCCCTGTTGTTCTGTTGTACCGAATCCAGCTGTGATTTGTTTTCAAATTCCATGTGAGGCTGAGTGGTTTAATGTTGTTTATTTGCACCAAGCTATCTTCTCCATACTTTTGCATGAGGCCAGCCAGTTCCTTTTTGCATTTCAACTGCAGAACTGTGTTTTTGCATGGTACCAAGTCCCATAAGGGTATACAGAGAGTCTCTCAATTGTCAACTAGATCCTTAAAAAAAACTTGTGTCTTTGGTAATGCTCCCTAATTCAGTGCTAGTTCAGTACATTGACGGCATTTTGCTTGCATCAGAAACACAGGAAGTGTGCAAACAGGACACTGTTGCACTTTGAACTATTTGACTGAGAATGGACATAAAGTATCCTCAAACAAGTTTTAGTACTGTCAGAAAAAAGGCCTGTATCTCGGACATCACATTGAGAAGTGAACAAGGAAGGTGTCACAAGAAACAATTAAGGCAACCATGAAAATGAATCCACCAACTACGCAGAAGAAATCAGCATGTTTTTGTGAATGGCGGGCTACTGTCGTCAGTGAATCCCCAACTTTTCCCTAGTGGGGAATTCTTTACAGAGGCTTACATACAAAGATGTGTCTGATCTGGTACGTTGGGATGACATCTGTTTGGGTGCCTTCCTATGGTTGGCAAATAATCTCTGTTGTGTCCTGGCACTAGGAATGCCCGATTACAATAAGAAAATTTCTCTGTTTTGCAGCGAGAGGGAGGGCTGCGCGCTCTCAGTGCTTACACAATGACATTGCAGTAGTCAAAGGCCAGTTGCCTATTTTTCTGTCACCCTTTATCCCATAGCTGCAGCACTGTCTGGATACCTTAAGGTCATACCTGCCACTGGTATCAGCATTAAATGTTGTAAAAGTATTGTGATGGGTCACCTCTTAAATGTTTTCGTCCCCCACTCTGTGGAGATAGCTTTAACACGTACTCGCACTCAGCACCTTACCAACAGCCGGTTGATCAGGTATGAACAAGTCATCCTTTCGACCAAGAATGATACGTTAAAATGCTGTATTGCCCTGAATCCTGCTACACTGTTGCCCCTTACAGATGTTGAAAATGATGATGGAGAAATTGAGCATGACTTTCTTGATGTTTCTGAACTATGCACCAAGACAAGACCTGATATACAAGATATGCCACTATCTGAAAATTATCTCATACTATTTGTTGATGGCTCCTGCCTGGGAGACAATGAAGAAAGTCTGAGAGCTGCATATGCTGTTTGCACAGTCGCAGGGGTAAATGAAGCCCCCTGGCTTCACAGAATAACATTCGCACAAGTGGCTGAATAGATCACTCTTACTAGGTTGGGTTATGTTTCTGGAAGTAATGATTTTCACTGAAGTCAGTACAGCTTTGGTTCGATTCATGACTTTGGACAGTGATGGTCACAGAGGGAATTTATGACTTCTTCCGGTTCCCTGATATGGAATGGTGAGGTTGTCATGAAACTTCTCAAAGTTTTACAGTTGCCTACCCGGATTGCGGTTGGGAATTGCTCTGCACACCGCAGAGGAGATGATTATGCAACAGTCGGCAACAGATATACAGATGAGGTTGCAAGTTGTTGTGCACAGAATGCTTGTATATTCAATTGAGAGTATTGCAGTGAGGGTACAGATGAGACCAATTACAACCTCTTGTTAACAACAGAAGGAGGACGTTAAGAGGTTAAAGGAAGAATAGGCCCGACCAGGACAGAACAGTTGGACCAGAGCAGGTTGTGTCAAAAGAGATAATGACATTTGTGTTTGGGTTGATGGAAGACCTGTGTTGCCAGACAGTTTGTTTCCTCCAGTGGCTAGACACTACCATGGCTCCACTCATGTAGGTAGGGATGCCATGCTCCGTTTGTTTAGGTAAATGAGGTTTAATCCCCAGATTCAGATTTATGTCAGAGGAATTGTGTCACAGATGTGTTGTGTGTCAACAAATGAATGCAGGAAAAATACCTGTAGTAACACTGAGTCACATTGGAAGATTAGGAGGTCCATTCAACAGGATGCAATTGGACTTTATTGAGATGCCTGTGTGCAAAGGGCTGACATACGTCCTAGTGATCATGTGCATCTTCTCGCTTTGGGTTCAAGCTTACCCAACCAGAAAAAAGGACAGTCTCACAGTAGCAAAGTTGTTGTTGAGGGCGTTAATACCCAGGTTCGGGTTTCCGATCCCTCTGGAGTCAGACCGAGGAATTCATTTCAGTATTGAGGCCTAAAAATGTTGTGTGCAACTTCAGAAGTGGAGCAAAGACTACATTGCAGCTATCGAATTCTTTGAATTGGCCTGATGAGTTGCCCTTGTGTCGATGAGTCTCCGCAGCATTCCTGATCAGAGGACGGGTTTATCTCCTCATGAGATAATCATGGGCAAAGCTATGAGATTGCTAGCTGTACCTGCAAATGCTCTTGCGAACAAAACAGATTACATGATTGTTGATTACTATAAAGGACTGCCTGATGTGGTGCATTCGATGTCTCACCAGGTTGCAGATGCCACTGCTGCCACATCAGGAGCAGTGTCATGACCTCAGTCCCAGAGACTGGGTTCTGGGGAAGAAGCAAATTAGGAAAACGTGCCTAGAAGCTTGTTGGCATGGCATGGTCCTTTTCAAGTTATCCTTGTCACCACTACTGCTGTCAGGTGTGAAGGTCTACCCAACTAGGTGCATGCAGCCCATATTCGCAGAGTTGAGAGTCCCCTTGATGACATGAGAGCACCTGTCCCAGAAGTACTAGTAGTAACAGAGAGAAACCTGAAACAGGTTAGACAAGCTGTCCAGGATCTGCAAGAGTCTGAAACAGCAGGTGCGTTGCTGAGGGCGGTCTTGATGAGTCAACGGTTGAAAATGAGACAGAAGAATCTCATCCAACAGCGTTGATTGAGCCAGATTCAGACACTGGCGAAGGGCTTAGTGCTGGGGTAGCGCGAGTGAGACCTGAAGTACGATGGCCATGACAGCAGGAGAGAGAGACTGAGTCTACATGAGGGACGTGTGCCTCGCACCATCCCAAATGGTACAGAGGATACTGATCTGAGTGATAGTGATAAAAAAGGACCTATACTATATATCAAGAAGAGCTAGAGTGCCCTGTTGGAGGTATTCTTCACCTGAATGGACATATCTTGCAACAAATGCTCAAGAGAAAGAGTTTTGGTACGAAGAGGGTCAAAGTGCCAATCCAGCGGAATCTCCACGAATACATATTTGTGGCTGAACTGCGTTTTGACTTACTTTGCCACAAAACAAACTGACCCGAATTGTCCTTAATTTGATCTCTAGATTGAACTTTGAAATGCACTTTTGAACATAGACATTGTAAACAAAGTTAACTAAATGAATTTAGATGAGTATCGAGGCCTGAGGCAGTTGAAGGAGCATAAGGTTGACCTTTAGAAGAACACAGAATAAGGCTAAGGAAGTAATTTCATTGCACATCTCTTGAACTTTGTTTTGCCATTTGCACAGGTGGAAACTGCCAGAAAAGACTCAGCTGTAAATATTTTTGTCCACCCTAAGCGTGGAAGGGTATACTCAGATGTGAGTCCCTTGCTCATTGCACCATCAGGATTCAAGCAAGCCGGGCAGAAGACGGCTGAAATGCCAGAAACCGGTCCCCGGAAGCTTGTTTCCTTCCCAGTGTAAGAATTGGCTTTTGTAGTCCGGTCTGCCCTGTTCCCATGATGCACTGGGCCAGGGACAGACTAATTTGCATACAGCCAGGTTCTGAAACTGGGATGGTGCAATGAGCTAAAAAACGGTGTTGGATCTAGCCCTGATCTCTTGACTGGGTGAGAGTATTCTGCTTAATTCAGAGACTCTGTCCATCACCACCCCTTGTTGTAAATATGCTACTTTCCACCCAACAGTCTGATTCTAGAAAAGATATGGAACCTAATGATAACACTTATAGACATAGGTACATAATCACAGGTGTGTTGATACCTGTAATTACAGTACTAATTATGTTGCTTCTGGGATTATATTCACCCACCTCACCTAGTATAGAGTAGACTAAGGCTATATTTACTCCCTAAGACCTGAGTTTCTACTGATCATGGCATGCACTCGCTCAATGAAAAATACTTACATGAAGATGCATCTAGAGGAGATCTTTCATCAAATGTGTAGTATAAGTTGCTTGATGACTACATTGACTCTATGGATGCAAAGATTGCTACGTGTGCATGCAATTACCTGCATCAGCCTGAAAGGGTATCACATTCTGGCATATTCCTTTGACTTATGATGTTACTTGTAGTCTGTTAATGAGTTTTTTGTATTTACAGGGTCATTTTCGGTATTATTTTTCAAATTATGATTTAATATTTTCAGAAGTCCCCATACTTAAGCAATTTAATCGTCACCCTGATAGTAAACATATATCAAGAGCCGAAGGATTCTTTAACTCCACCTTGACACTAGACACTGTTTATGCTCATCTGAACAATGTGAACTGTATCTTAACAGATGTAGAGAAGTGCTTTATAAATTCAGTTGAGGACAGGAGAATAGGGATGGAACCTGAATCGAAGAAAGTTTAAATTGGATATCAGTTGGCTAGAGAAAAAATTGAGCATCAGGTAGCAGGGAACCAACCTGCATTAAGTTTAGATTGGAGACTCAGAGGGATTATGCATATTTAAAGAAAAGTCTACAGCTGACACAAAATTTGTCGGAAACAGTGAATGTGAACACACATTTGAAACTAAAGGACATTCTGAGTCATTATTGGCAGGGAAAGATCCTTGTGTTCCTAGAGTTTATTATGTTTGTGGAGCATATTTTAGATTGCCCAACGTATGGCATGGTACATGCTAATTAGGTATAGTGTTCCCAAATATTTATCATCTGGTACATTTTGAGGATCTTGTGTGGGAACAGAAGTCTTGACCCAAAAGATGAATTAGTGCTTAAGAAGTAACAGGATATATTTTTGATGCAATTATTCCATCTGTGAGTGTGAATTTCAAAATCATTAAAATTGTCCACCATTGTCGGTAAACTGTCCACCAGCACAGCTGGAGCTTTATTAGTTGTAGATACTGAAATGGCAGCTGTGAGATCCATTGTTTTTCAGAGCCTCCTTGTGTTAGACATACTTTTTGCAAAGGAGGCCAGAGTCTGTTGGATGTTAAAGGTTCAACAATGTTGTACTTACATCGCTGCGAAAGCAAAGACTTGAAGAAGTTTATCAAAAACATTGCAGATCTGAAAGGAGATTTGAAGGAGTTGGAAGCAGCAGGTGCTTGGAAAGCAATTGGAAATAGAATTGTTTCTTTAGGTAGAAGGTTTGGGAATTTGAGAAGTGGACTAGTGCAATATTCCTAGTTTTGATCTTAAGAGATACAAGATTCTACAAGCAAAGAAGGGAGTAAAAAGAAAGCGAGCAGAGATAGAATTGGAGGTGAAACAGAGTAGATATTATGATGACATGAACCATCTGGAGGAGTTCAGATGAGCATTTATGAAACCCATGAGATTATGACTGATCCATCTGATAAGAGATCTTGATTGGTGATGGTTTGATTCATGATCAGAGGGGGGATTGGAGCAGTGTAATTTTGGATCGACCATTGCACATCAAAACCACGCTGTATATACATGGACTGAGCACCATATTCTCTGTGTGTCCTAATGTTATCAAGGTAAAGTGTTGCACTTAAATAACTTATTGAAGTGCATTCATTGTAGAACTAGAAATTCAAATATGTGTATACTCTAATGTTTAGCCTAATCATGCAGAAATATATTTACACTTATGGTTCAAGTTATGTTGCATTTATTTGAAAGTGCATTGCATCATTTGCTTAAGTTACATTTATAAAGTTGCATTTATTTTGAAGTAGTATGTGCACCTATAACCATGTACCCTAAGTGCACATTACAATGCTTGGTATAACTTGACCATAGTAGGGCTGAGATTTTGAAATGTATTTCTTGCTTGCATTGCATGTTCTCTCCTCTGCAGGTGCAATTCCAAGGCTTCATTAGGTAAAGAAAGGAGTACGGTGTAATAGAAATAGAGAGCCTGAGAAGAAAATCTTGGCAGAAGTGTGGAGAAGCTAACGCTGTGAAAAAAGCGTTATCAATTGCATATCTGCAACCATTGAGGTGCTCAAAGCCATGTGAGTGCCCAGCTTTCGAGAATTCGGAGATGTTGCTAAATTACCAAAAGGTGGTGTGAGGATCAGACCATGAGAATGGATCCGTGTGTTTAGAGTTAGAGCAGGATCCCTTTTGGACTTCGAGAGGTACAGACCTCTCTGCTTGCCCCAATTTTGAGAGTGTAAGGCTATATGCTAAACACTTGATCCTTTTTAGAGGTTTTCTACTGAAACACTCCCAATGCCAACACCTTCATGTATTTTTTAATTCCTAGCTAACCAGTCCCTTATGACCCATTTATAGGTAGATTCTAATTTAGGTTTAACTACTTTTGAATTATTCATGTTTAGCAAGGAGGATCGGATCTTCTCAGAGGAGTACCAAATTCTGTTCTTCTATACTTGGATTGTTCTAACATGCATCTTTGTTGGATATTAGACTTTTGCTTTCAAGCCCACACCTATATGGGCTCCTCAATATACTTATTGTAATGCTTCATGTGCATAATACTTCCTGTTTTGTTTACTTGGTTGGTTTGATAGTTAATGTTTAATAAATCCACCTTAACCTTGATTACTGATTCCTGGTCCTTATTGTGTGACCAAATGGGTTACACTGTAAAACTGTGATTTGTTGAATTCTAACTCCCTTCACCTCTCAGTCAGCCACCAAAGTCTATTGGATGTAAGGTGTAACCATGTGCCAAACCTCCAACAGATCATGAAGACTTGATTACTGAGAAGGGGTACAGGAGATAATTGTGCCACTGGCACTGAAGTGGGCTCTGGAGGACCCAAACATACAACTGAGAAAGTCAGCAGTATCTGCTTTATCAGGACCTTGAATAGATCCCTCATTGGCCAAGAACTTGCCCATCGTGCCCTTGTTGTCCATTCTCACCTGACCCCCTGAATAATTTAATTTACCCTATAAGACAAAGTTCAGGCTTCTTCTTACTGTGTTCCCTTTCCTGACTCAATGTATGATGCTTAGGTTACCTTGTAAGTGCATAGTATCAACTATATTTGGGCTTGTTGAAGAAATATGGTTTCTGTCATTGCCTGTCACTAGAGTGACAGCTACAATTTTCATTCTGGAAGATACCTATACAGCAGTTTTGAGAGATTCAATATTGGACCATACTGTTGTGTTCAAATTTTTAGATGGTCTCATTCAGGAGAACGTAGAATACAATGTCACCTCAGTATGGGAACTGGCAACTTTAGAATGAGGTGGCACATCCGACCATGCTCTGGGGTTTAAAGCATGAAGCATATTAGGATTTTCCTGGTATTTGCAAGTAAACATTGCCTTATGCACCATAGGTCCTTGTCTCATGACTGGAAGACAATGTCCAAGTAGAGTCAACCAAGGTCGGGGACTCTGAAGATAAAGAAAATACAAAGGAGACTACTGGAGTGTCTGCTATTTCATATTTATAAGTACCTGAATATTTCACAGGGTGTTAAATCCAAAAGTAGTAATCCATCTTTGAATCCAATTTAAAATCATCCTGTAAAACAAGCATTATAGAGCAAACATCGGGCCAGGTGCTCGACACTCAAGCACTGCAAGCACTAGACATATGGGTCATTTTGGAAAAGGCAGCTAGGTACATTATTTCAACTTGGTCACAAACAGCATAATAGCAGGAAGGAGGAGAAGGAAACAAGTGGGTCTATCCAAAGTAAGGATGAAAAAAACGAAGAACCGCAAGCCATGAGGTAAAATGTAAGTGTCTCAAGCAGAACAAAAGAACTGAGTAGTGGCAGCCCATAGGCATTTGATGGGATGGAGCTTGTGTTGCACATATGTCTTGTCCACAAAATGTTCACTATGCCTGCTGCGTTGTGGTGTATTTCCCATTAAATGAGTCTATCAATCAATCAATCAATCAATCAGGATGTATAAAGTGAGCAAATCAACCAATACAGTATCCAGGTGCTTTGAGGTCTGGGAGACTTATTCCAACAGCCAGGTCCTGAGGGTGAAGAGGGGTGAAGGCCGCAACTGTCAGGGCGCACTCCGCAGGGTCCAATCGCAGCAATATAGGCTCCACCTCCTGACCTCACCAACACCCTGATATATGACTACACAGGGTGTTCGAGCGATCGGGCGAGGGAATAAAAGAAAAAGGGAGGGACGGAAGGGAACAGCTGGGAAGGGATAGCTGAAAGAGAAAACACACCAACGTTATAATATACACAGGAAAACACTACTCTCATTTCATTCTCGCTAATGCCCCTCTATTCACCTGACTTAGCTTCTCCAAATTGCCTTCCTCTTTACTGGAATGATAAGTGAACTTAATGTGTTCCTGATCCCTACAGAGAGAAAAGACAGGTTACTCCACAGACCCTCACACCGTAGCGAAATACTACAATAGCAACATGTCATTATGCAAACGCACCCCCTAGTATTGAATTCCATACAGGAAAGATTTCTCCTTTGAAATCACTCCCAGTATATGGAGAAAACCTCTCCTTAGATCCAACACAAAATACCCAATCCAAAGTCATCCAAAAAGGGTTACTTCACCCAACAGAAGAAATAAAAGAGAAGCAGACTGTTTAATCGGTAAGATGTAGCCTCCTACTACTATCTTCCGTTTCTTTCCACAGGGCTTCAGTAATGTCTTTTTCCAAATACACAAGGTTCATAACACCAATTCCAAATACGGCAAAGTGTAGGTAATTGCCCACTACATTCCGCTTTGGCACTTGAAACACGTATCCTCATAAATCCATAACAAGAAACGTTGATCTTCGTAACGGTAGCGCGTAGCACTGCCACAGCGCTTCGCTCCCGGCACGAAAATAACCACAAGAAAGTTCAGTCGAACAAAAGTACGTAAGATACACAAAGCCTCTAGAGTCCGAGCAAGGCTGGAAGGCGGGTACTCACTCAGAAATTAACAGGAGGACTCCTCTGCAATGAAGGTTCAGCAGCAAAGGGACCCGCTACACTCGCCGGCAAAACCGCGAGTCAGGGACAGGACCCGGAAGAACAAAAGACCTGAGGAAAGGCACTCGGCACGCACATCGCTCGATGGATCTGAGCGAAGAAGCGCTTTACCAGGGCTTCTCCGAGCAAACAGCTTACATCTGGTAGAAATACACCAAGCAGGAAATTCTCAGAAAACGAACAAGGGTGGAGAACATCGATGACTCTCGATACCAAAATCACGCACAAGGTCTCTTGGTCCCACCCTTCCTTAAATACAGGGAACCCACTATGGACTCATGGGACGTGTAGTTTAACGTTCAGGTAGGCGCGGCTATGAAATCCTGACAGCAACAAACCTGTACATTATCTACAGTCTCACCTTTATATTTCTGTAACCATATTTCCAATCCTACCCCAATATTTCACCTTTGTAATCCCTCTTTATTTAAAAGAACCCTCACCCACTAGTCAAACTAGTAACAGGCTTCATCACTGGGGGTCTCACCCATTATACCTAATGTATCTGAGTGGGCTCTACACTTAAGTAGTAGTGGAGCTTTTGTTTTATCAAGGGATTTATTGGTTTTCAAACAATTGTGATCTTTGTAAATGTTAGAATGGCAGAGGAGCCTTCAAGCAGTTCTAAGGAGTTTATGTGTAATAAAGAATCCTGATCTGACAATGTACCTCTAGTCAAGAATTGACCACATCTTTTACCCCAACCAATTTGACTTGTGTCGGACTTTAAGATGAAATATGGTGAATTGGAAATACTGGTTCTCCCGTTCCAAGCATCCAAGTGATTTAGCCATCATTGAAGCTCTTCCCGGCATTCCTGATCTAAAGGTATAGTCTAAGGGAAGTCTGAGATGAAGAAAGAGATAATCTGCTACATGAGCTAAGGGGAACCATTCTGAAGTATATAGATGATGGATTAACATAGGGTCAAACATTGGTTCCCCAAATGCTCCGAATCATTTTATTCTTGTACTGAGAGGATTCTCCAACATCCACCTGAGATTTATTTTGTCTCTTGCCAGGTCAAAATGTCTGGATCATAATCTTCATTATCCTCTAGATTATCATTATGATAATCCATACCATCCTTCGTATCTCTCAACTGAGTAACATGCAATGGAAAAGATGTCTTGTCCACTGAATTGTTAACATCTTTGGGAGGAGGACCTGAATTTGCAGGAGATACACCCTCTATTGAGTTTGATTATTCGTGTTTGTTAAAACATGTTTCTTTCCCTTTCCTCAAGACAATCTTGTCTTTTTGATCAAGGATTTTTTTTAATGAAGCTTCTACATTTTTTGATATTCCTGACATGGTGTTCGAGACTTTTTGTACAGAGTCCTTTATAACGGAGTCTAAATTATTTTTGAAATTGTGTTAAAGGGAAGAAAAAAAATGGAACAGTGACTTGGAAGTAAAAAAGACACTAAATGTGACTCAGAATTACAGAACTATATATTAAAAATATGTGTACAATACTTTTTGGTAATGAGCAGAGGGAAAGAATCACCCAAACTCATAGGGGATTAAAACCCTTGACTGCGTATATTCCTGACATTCAGTGAGTGCACCAAGGGGAGAAATGATAGCTCCACCTAATCGGGGCATTACTAAAAGGATATTGTGAAGGACCGCCCTCAGGGAGGAGAAATGCAGAGTAATGCTCCAAGATGCATGAATGTTTGGCTGACATCAGAGTCCTCAGAGCAACCGGATAACTCTAATACTGAAGGCGTATCTGATGTGATGCGACTGTGAACCTGTTGAAGACGCATATGAGCGCAAAGAAAAGTAACCACACATTGGTAGGGGGACTGGCAGAATATGTAAGTACTAGCTGCCTGCCCCGACGTTGTCCGGGAATGAAAATGAAAGTCTCGAAAGTTATTTTTTACCTGTGTAGTTGAGCAGTGCATACACGGTAACGCTAGGTGTCCATTGCAGCCGACCATGTGCCTCCGCTTGTCCAGCCAGTGTGAGGAAGCGCCACAGTGACTGCGTTTTAGCCCCGCTGCTACGCTGAATCACCTCAGCACCCGCCTCAGCACCCGAGCAATTTTGGGAACGTCTTTGTCGGCTCCAGCCGCGAACGTGTTTGTCCGCTGTACCTGACGCTACTGCAACATGTGACCTGTGTCAGCCACGAACCTGTTTGTCCGCTGTAGCGCCACTTAGACGCCCCACATGGCGTCAACGGCCAACGCCCACAACAATGCCAAATGCACCGCCCACTCGTATTGGATCGCTAGTCCCACCCAGAACGCTTCTCGCAAGCGGTGCAATCCAGCTTGGTTTTGACGAATGCCGCAACCCATCTGCTCTTCGCTCTATGCACACACCCCCAGCACAACGCACACTCCCACAACGGACTACTCAGAACGCCAGCTTGGTTTTGACGAATGCCGCGCCCATGTGCTGTTCGCTCTATGCACACGCCCCCAGCACAACGCACACTCCCACAACGAACTACTCAGAACGCTTCTAGCAAGCAGTATAATTCAGCAGGGTTGGGTTTTGACGAATGCCGCGCCGATCGCTCTATGCACACGCCCCCAGTACAACGCACACGCCCACAATGGACTACTTTGACCCTAACGTTCTATTCCCCTTATAATGTATATGGTGGGCTGCTGTATAGCCAATGTCCATCTGCTGATACTGTGTTTTGCAATGCTGTATTGGGTGTTCCGATTGGCGCTGTAGTTCCTGAGCTTACCCGCCTCAAAGGTTTGGGCTCTCTCTTTATAATATTAGTATGGATTGAAAAAAAGCATCTTATCACAAAATAGTTTTTATCATACGACTAAATAAATAAACCCTAAGAATAAATAACCATTAATAAAATGTAAAATATGTTAAGAAGCTTCTTATCTTGACTGCAGGCAGCAAGAAAAGAGGGCTTGTCGCTCCCAGTCAAGATACTTATTAGGTTCCCCAAGATCTGATTGGGCAAACCTCTATGAAGTCAGTTTGTAGTTTCTTTTACCATTGTGTTCTGTGTAATGTAGAGCTAGTTATTCTTTTCTGTTATTAAAATAATAAAGAAATAAAGCAAGAAAAGAATGCATAATATGAGCCTCCGGGATTGTATTAAAATTTTAATTTATTAAACCATATAATATGTTGGGGGGTTTGCAGAGCAGCAGTTACTTGTGAGTAATAAGGCATCCAAAGTATATTATAGCTGCATATCTTTTTCATAGAGAGAGTCACATCTCATGGATATCACAACTGGACCAGACAAGGGCCATAAAATGTTTCTTGTTTGGCAGATTTTGCTTAGTTCATTGCATATGGTTCTCAAGAAATATTGTAACTCCGGACATAGCCACCTAATTTCCAGTCCCCTACAAGCATCTAACACATCTATTTGAATATTTATTCGAGACTTATGCAGTAAACCTTATATACCAATCATATTGTATATAAGAAAATAGTGCATTGTGAGACAGATTTGAACCCAGAAATTTACTCATTAGTAAATTCAACCCATATTCCTATCATGTAAGAATTTTGGTATGATAGGGAGTTATTGCCCTGAAACATAAGGCTGCTTATTGGCAAGGGCAGCAGAAGCAAGATGGGGCTATAGAAATACCTCAAGGAGCTAATCAGTGCAAGGGGAAGACAGAATCATACTGGCGCTAAAGATGGGGCACTATGACCGATCGCCCTAGGTGACAGCTAAGATGGCATTGGTGCGGGGGCTCTGTGGAAGAAGGAAATATGAAGCTTGTCGATATGACCAGCGGGGACAGTAAGCAAAAACGAACTGCGGCACCAGCCACAAAGTTCTATGTGGCTTAATAGTCCTGAAAAAGGGAGAAATCCATACTAATATTATAAAGAGAGAGCCCAAACCTTTGAGGCGGGTAATCTCAGTAACATCAGCACCAATCACAACACCCAATACAGTGTTGGAAAGGGCAGTTGCAGCAGAAGGACATAGGCTATGCAGACGGCCACCATATACATTTAAAAGGTAAAAGAACCGTACCAGCAAAGTAGTCCCTTGTGGGCGTGTCTGCGTTCTGCTGTGGGCGTGTGCTGGGGGTGTGACAAACGCTGGGGGCGTGTGGTACGTTCCGCCCTTCATGCCATGTGAGTCGTAATTGCGCCGCATCAAGGGGTACGCTGGGGGCTTGACAAACGCTGTGGGCATGTGTCCGCGCTGTGGGCGTGTGTCCGCTCTTCATGCCATGTGGAGCGCCAATTACGCAATTGCGCCGCATCAAGGGGCACGCTGGGGGCGTGTGCTACGTTCCGTACTTCATGCCATCAGGGTCTTACATTAATCAGATCGTCTGCTGTGGCCGTGTGCTGGGTGCGTCACAAAGGCGTTCACCTCGAAGCGTGGTAAGTAACCATTCGCAAGACTCCCTTGGGGGACTGCCCGTTGTCTCACACATACTGGGGGTGCCGAATGCAGTGTGTGCCTTGGCCTGGGTGCGTCTGAAAGGGCCGAACGCAGTGTGTGGCTTGGCCTGGGTGCGTCTAAAAAGCACTCGGGCCGAAGAGCGTCGTGTGGCCCATAAAGAAATAAGCTTAGTGTAAATATGAACATTTAGGAACAGAATGAATACAGTGGACCTAAACAGAATTATTAATTCACGAATACCAAAAAATCCATGTCATCAATTACAAATAAAGATAATAGTTTCATAAAGATATTTTTTTATTGAAAACATTTTTTTTAAATATAAATATATATCAGATACAATAAATACACAATAATTCAAAAGTTCATTAACAGAATAATAATGCTAAAACATGTCAATAAGTATCATGTCAGACAATCAATGGTCACAATGCAGTTCAAAAATGATAAGTCATAGTAAATTGCTAGGGAATGCATTCCTACTCGCGTTTCGGCTATGTGCCTTCATCAGGAAGCCATGTTTTCAAGACAAAGATGTGACCTTAAGTGATGTCCCATAGAATCAAGCAATCGTAGGGCTGGTCGATACCTGGTAGGATTGTTAAAAGGGTTCGCTAAGTATTCCGGAGTCTCTACGAAGGTAATTAAAACCGATTTAAAGGTCCGGGTTCTATGGACGAAGGGGCTGCTCTAAGATACCTGCAACAAGATGTATGACAAGGGGTATTGTGTGGCTCCTGCAAATGAAGATCTCGTTTCTTGGTTAGTAGCAGTCAATATCAGGGCTGGGGCATTGCCTGGTAATGGGGTGCACGGGCTAGCAAGGTGCTCAGTGCATCGAATATGTAACGCCGGCGCCAGGATACGGCGTCTCAGCGGCAGTCTACTCGGCAGCCCTCTGCTCCAGTCGGGAAATAAGAACAGCGGGAAACAATCATTCAAGACTCACACAATTCTAATTGTGAGACGGTCACCACTGACCCTCAAGCGGGGGCACACGCGTCTGAGCGTGTCTGCGGGGACAATTACTGCAGCCTCTCATGCGCGCTGTTACTGAACTATCACATTAAACCAAATTACACGCGCCTGCTAACATCAGCCAGGGCTGTAGCCGGGCTCAGGCGGCAGATCACTAAACTAATTGCATGCGCCTGCTAACACGAACCAGGGCTGCAGCTGGGCCTCAAGCGGGGGGACTTGCGCCTGCTCACATCAACCAGGGCTGCAGCTGGGCCTCAAGCGGGAGAACAATCGAATGACCGTATCTGAATACACACATTACACACATTCTATTTGATACCCGGACAACATCGGGACGGGCTGCTAGTCAATAATATTTATGGTATGAGGAAATATGTCCTTAACATGCCAGCTGAGCAGCAAATAAGAGGAGTTTCCTACATTAACAGTGATATTATATGTACATCGGAGCGGTGATTGGCAAACAAACTGTTGAGGCTCATGGATTTTTCTTATAAGTGTTATGGGTTGCAGTCCTTCGGCTCTCCAATGTGTTTATGCGTTTATGTTTATTGTTACATGGCTGCTATATTAAAGAGCAGAGAAGGGATTGTACAATCAGAAGTCTTCAGTCCCAGGGGCGTGGCTTGAAGCCAACAGAAGATGTCCGCTGGCTGAGATAGCTCAGTAGTGGCTCGGATGGAGTGACGGCTTTTCCTACAGACCTCCGCCGCTTCACCGCATGTTGATGGAAAGTTTCATGGAATAAAAGACTCTGTATGTTCTGCTTGCTATTTTCGCGGTCTGGGTGAGTGTCTCTCCCCTTTTATTGTGGCCGGAGCGTTTCCCTCACGGGAGTCGCACCTGCCATTTCATTTTCTCATGAAACGGCTCGCATTCAATGAAGCACAGATTCAGGAGTATTTTCATAATGTTTTAGCATTTGACCATAATTTAATACCCAGTATTAAAGGATAATTTCGTAAAGTGCAAGACAAGAAACATGAAATTCTATACCAATATTATATGTGAATTTCCCATTTTAGTCTTGGACTTTTCTCAGTACACGCAGAGCTACGATGATGGATTTGCGATGAATTGTCTGCCACAGTGAGTATCTGGTGTTGTTTTAGTGAATTGTCAAGACTAGTTTTGATAGCTTAGACGATTCCAGGTGCTGTAGATGGTGTGCTATTTCCTCACATGGCTTTTCGATGCTCGTCATATTTTTTAATGCAAACCTAGGTCAAGCAGGAATGGACTATAAAGGAGTTGATTTCATTATGGCTCACAAATATTCTCTGGTTTACTGGTCTTAAGCTCTCTACTTTCCAGGAATTTTGTTGTTATTTCAACAACGATCTTCTCCGATTTGGCTGCTTAGCACATCACCTTTATATTCCTACATTTTTACTTCTTATTTTACACAAAGTCGTGGGATATTTCAATATCTTTAAATCCTGTTCAGCATTTTGTGGGAATAACAAAATCTACTCGTCGCCTTACTGGTTCTTCTTTACCATTCTCATCTTTGGCAGAACACAATCCTTACTCTGTTCTTTCAGCGACTATGGAGAGCTTTGAGAGCAATTCATCTCTTTCCAATAAGGAAACACTGGTTGCAGCATCTAATATCCCGCTTTCCACCAACAAACTAACTCCTAAATTGACCACTTCATCTATATTGACTTCTGGACAGCGTATAAAAAAGACTCTCCTTCTCCTACTACATCTCCTTCACCAAATACTATGGATGTGCTTCTTGAAAAGATACGAGCTCTTTTGCCCTACATGGAAGAAACAAATGAAAGGCTTCAAGCTTTAGTCGACAAGTGGTCCACTGTGGAGAATAGGGTTATGCAGATTGAACAACAAGTAGAATCTGTTCAGGTTGTGGTGAACCAAGTTTCTTTAATGAAATTCAAGATATTACTACTTAAAAAACACGTGCATGGTCTACCTAGCTCTCCTGTTTTTAAACATCCAAAAAGTGCATCGTTTAGGTCATATTCCAACCATGGCAGCCTCTTCAGTTAAACCTAGAGGAGTAATTATATACTTCTGGGAATATACAGACTTACTTGAAGATCTTACAGGCAACTAAGCTCAAAGGCCGTATTTCATGGCAAGGATCCATTCTCTTTATTGCTCAATATTATGCCAAGGAAACAGCAGATCAAAGAAAGAAGTTCCTGGATATGAGACCAGCACTCTGTACTCTCAATGCCAGATTTGGTCTCTTCCACCCATGCCTGGATGGTGTCCTCCCTCCCCAGCCCGCCCTGTGTTGCCCGGTTAGTTGTGCCATTTTCCTCATGCGTCTTCACCACCCTCATCTTGTTTATGTTTTCTGTAGTCTGTCATTATGTTTTTGAATTTTAAGATATGTGTTTTTTATTTGTTGTATTTGTCTTCTCTTCCTTTCTCCAATTTCCCTGTCTTTTTTCAGAACATCTTCATTGATGGTTCCTCTTCGCTCTCTATATTTTCTCTTTCCTTCCAGCCTATACCTATTTCTCTTATTTTCTTGATTTTCATAACTACTTATTTCCTCCTCTATGCTATTTTTTTTTGCTGGTTCCGTTTAGTAGATTTTTTGCTAAAATTATTACTTATATTATCAACTTTTTAATTGTTTTATTTATTGCTACATATACTTTATGTCTTGTCGATTAGTGTAAATGGCTTTAAAGGTTGTTTCATGGAATGTTAAAGGTTTGGGTTCTCCTATAAAACGTCAACGGGTATTCTCTCACTTATCGAATTTAAAATGTTATATAGGTTTATTACAGGAAATTCATGTTTTAGACAAAGAAATTTCTAGATTTAAACAGCAATGGGTGGGTCATGTTTTTGTATCTCCTGGTATGGGTAATCGTAATGGTGTAGCCATTTTCTGTCATAAACGCCTTGACTTACAGATTCTTTCGCAAGATGCTGATTATGTGGGTAGGTGGGTATTTCGCTGTTATTAAATAATATTCCCATGACTCTCTTTAATTTATATGCACCTACTGCCCCAGATGTTGCTTTTTGGCCTACGATATTATCTAGATTGATGTATTTTCAAAATGAATACTTGTTAGTTGGGGGGGATTGTAATTTGGTCATGGACCCTATTATTGACCGTAATTCTCAATCTAAATGTATTCCACCCCTATGCACTCACAATTCACATCCACTGTTCAACATAGGTCACTAGTGGACGTGTGGCGATTATGCAACCCTACACTTCAAGAATACTCTTTCTTTTCTCCAGTACACTTTCCCAATCTCGTTTAGATTATCTATTCACTTACAAATCACTCACACAACATATCACTCATTCTGCTATTGGTTCTAAATTGATGTCTGATCATGCCCCGGTTACTTTAGATCTAGACCTTCTTCCGCCTCTGCTGGTTACACGAAGATGGAGATTCAACAATTCTCTCCTCTTAGATTCCAATTTACCCAACAATTTGAAACCTTTATTAACACTTTCTTTCTTGAAAATTAAACTCCACTCGTGTCTCCTCAGATTAGCATGGATGTTTTTAAAGCAGCTTCTAAGACTTTATTATTTCTTATGTATCCCAATTGAAGAAATCCTCTTCACTTACTTTGCAATCGCTTACAACTTGCATTAAACAACTAGAACATTCTTTTTTCCACACAAATTCTAAACATTTCTTAGATGAACTTATCAAATCCAGATTTGAATTCAACAGAATATCTACTGAAAACGCTAATTCCTTTTTGCTCAAATCCTCAGCTAAATACTATGGAGGTCAGAATAAAGCTGAGAAAAAGGAACGTACCAAGATTAGCTCTATCCTGTCTACTAATAATCATATAGTTTATAAAAATTAAGATATTTTATCAGAATTCACTCAATTCTTCCAATCTCTATACACTCCTGAATCCTCAGGACCTCAGCAGGATATACTTCAGTGTTTGTCCTCTATTAATCCACCCTCTTCTTCCAACCTAGATTTTCAGTGTTAGACGAAGATATCCGAGAGCAAGATCTCCTTATTGCTATTCGCTCTATTAAACACGGTAAAGTCCCAGGACCTGATGGTTTCACAATTGAATTTTACTCCTATTTTTCTCGAGTTCTTATTCCCAAATTACATCGATTATTTCAATTTTTTATTTCCTCCCAAAAATCCAGTGGCTCTTTTCACGAGACTTTGATATGCCTCCTTCCCAAGGAGGGTGAAGATCATACTGTTTATAAAAATTACAGGCCCCTTTCTTTAATTAATTTAGACTATAAAACGTTTGCAAAAATATTAGCTTATATTATATTGGGTGTGAACAATGTGGTTATATTAAAGGTAGACGTATCTCAGATAACACTAGATTTTTCTTTAATGTTCTTACCAAGGCCAAATCCTATAAAGATTCTTTAGCGGACGTATCTTTGGATGCTGAAAAAGCTTTTGATAGTCGGTTGGTCATATATTTTCTCTACTTTGTCCTGGTTTGGTTTTGGTCACAAATGTATAAATCATATTTCCTTATTATATTCTTCTCCTGTCTCCTACATTTTATCTAATGGTCTTATCTCTTCCCCTTTTCCTTTATATCGCTGGGTAAGGCAAGGTTGTCCTCTCTCTCCCCTTCTTTTTATGCTCGCTCTCGAACCTTTCCTGATTAAGATTCATTCAAATTCTCAGATTACAGGCTTTAAATATGGTGTCAACCAATTAAAACTCTCTGTCTATGTGGACAATATCCTGCTTTTTGTATCACAACCTCAGACATCTCTGCCAGCTTTCTTTTTTGAAGTACAAGCGTTTGCTTCTGTGTCTGGTTATAAATTAAACGACAAAAAATGTGAAATCCTTCCATTAAACAAATGATGCTTCTCTGTGGACTATACTTCTTCGGGTTTATGTTGGGCATCGGAAAAAAACAAATACTTCGGCTTATGGTTTAAATCTTCCGTTAAAGAATCCATGTTAATAAATTTAAGAGATTTACAAACGCTCTTGAAAACTACCACATTCAGATGGAATCCCCTGTTTTATCTTGGTGGGGTCATCTTGACACTATAAATATGATGTTGGTACCTATATTACTTTTTTATATTTCGAATATTCCCATAAATATTCCTAAGTCACACTTTAATGCAATCTATTCCATTCTATCGACATTTCTCTGGAATAATAAGAAAACTTGGCTGTCTTTACATAAACTTAAATTACCTAAACAGTTGGGCGGTGTCAATTTTCCAGATATTTTAGCCTATCATACTGCTTTTTCTCTTAAACAATCCTCTCTATTACTCCAAGATGATAAAGAAGATTCATCAATACTGTTATGGACTTCCATTGAAAACAATTTTCTTCACCCTTTCTCCTTTCAAGAATTTGTATCCTTCACTCACCATCCTTTGTCACTTTCTCTTCCCATTTTTAATAACAGATGCATAATTCTCCAACCTGTACTTACAAATCTTCTTTCTCCCAAAGATCAATTTTTGCACTCTTCAATTTGGTACAATAAACATCTTAAAATAAACAACCAAACTATTTTTTGGAAAGATTGGCATGTCACAGGGCTTCATTGGGTACATCAACTTTATCATGATAATGTATGTATAACTTTTCAAGTCGCCCAAACTCGATTTTCTCTGCCTCCGTCGTCTGCATCTAAATACACGTCCTTAATTTCATTGATTCAATCAACTTACAATAGTTTGGCACTCATTTATACCATATCATCTCTACCTCCTATTGTCCTTTCCGTCTTAGCTCTCTCCATCCTCACCTCACATTTATAAGCATTTATCTTCTTCTCCTGCTATACGAGATAAAACAGAGGTGGAGTACTCATGGGAATCTGATCTCCAACTATCCCTCTCTATTCCTACCTGGAATAAGATCTGGATTAAAATTCGGAAATCTTCTAGGGCTGCCAATACTACCCAAACTTTATTTTACATCTATAACAGACTCTTACTGACTCCTGTCTCACTACATAAAATAAATCCTAATCTTTCTTCCTCATGCTGGTCCTGTAGTGCATCCCCAGCAGATTTACAATAAATGTTATTTACATGTCCCCCGGTTCATAACTTCTGGAAACCAGTTTGGAATCAAATCAATATTATCTTTCGCACACAAATCCCCTTTACTTTTGTTTACTTTTGTTAATATATATTTCTAGGTAGTCCCTCTTCTGAATGGGAATCATACTCAAATAATTTTCATATAATTGATCTACTCCTTGCAGTTGCCTTCCAACAGATTACTAGGACATGAAAGAATGCCACCAGTATTTCTTATCAAGTCTAGTGGTATGGGGTTTGTTATAATCACAGACTAGCTAGAAAGTTTGTCCACCATATTTCCTTGCAATAAAATTAGCATATCTATGGTCACCTATTACTCATTTTCTGGATGTATCTGCGCAGACAGCACAAGTCCATAATCCCCGAATTGAAGAAGTCCCTAAACCTCCATGATTTCATTTTAGTTGTCTATATATCACTACTAGTTCCTTCTTATTCATTTTTTCTTTTATTATACACATTACCAGATATTAATAATTGTATATTGTCGGAGGGATGGTCGGAAGCAGAAGCGAGGAGGCCGTATGGGGTCAATAATGATGGTTTATTAAAGAAATATACAGTTGTTGGGAGTAACAAACAGTCTGGAAAAAATAAGACGAAGAGGTGAGGGAGCTCGAATGTTAATAGACTTCAACTCCAGAGGTCTCTTCAGGGCGTTGGTACGTCTGTTTGGACACTTCTTTCTCAGTGGGTCTTCGATATCTATTACGGGTTTCAGTTGATATGCCCGGTCCACGAGTCGCCTCAAAACAAAAGAGAGTAATGGTCAACACTCTGGCTTAAAGGGGATATGTCACGTCACCAAACCACGTGAGGGAGGAAAACAGGAAGCAATAGTGGAGGGGCGGGAACAGGTAGGGCAGTGTTTTACTTAGTCTAGGACTTTAGGGTAGGTGAAGGCTTTACGGCTGACACTACTGGCAGCGTTTGATGTTTAATGAGGGACGGGTTTAGCTGAAGGCGGTTTATTCACAGAAAACCGGTTGGAATAATTCCTATTAACCCCTCTAACCCCCTCTAAACCCCTCTAAACCACGTGTACACCCTACCGCCCCTTTCACCACCAGTCTTCGGTCCATGTCTCTGGACCTTCGTCGTCGTCTGCTTCTATTCCGGCATTGTCTTTCTGCAGGTCCTGAGACTCTTGGTGTTCCCCTTCTTCCTCGGCGTCGGCACTGCTCCTTTTTGGATCCTGGACTCCTCGACACTCCTCTTCCGGTCTCTCCTCAACTGACGTGCCTGCTGACCCGGTTCCTTCCATTTTCTGTGCGTCCTGACCTTTACTTCCGGCTCCCGAATGGCTGCTAAGGGGGTGGGTCCCGCCTTCCCAACAACGGGTCACATCCGGGTCACTTCCGTCATTCTGCGAGAGGAGGGGAAAGTCTGTGGTTAGCCATGTGTGTCTCTTTACATCCTCGCCGCAAAGGAGGTAAGGGGTCCACTTAATGTTTGTATGTGGTGGCTGGTCCTCCTGTTCGGTTACGGAATTATGTGTGGGGTCGGGGTCTCCCTCACATTCCCCTTCCCTAACTTTCTTGTGTACAAGAAAAGGATCATAGGGATCAATCAATCAATCAATCAATCAAGGACATTTATAGAGCGCACTACTTACCCGGAGGGTCTCAAGGCGCTTGGGGGGGGGGGGGGTGCTGCTACTGCTCTAACAGCCAGGTCTTGAGCTTCTTCTGAAGGAGAGGTGGTCTTGGGTCAGGCGCAGGTCGGTCGGGAGGGAGTTCCAGGTCTTGGCGGCCAGGTGGGAGAAGGACCTTCCTCCTGTTGTCGTTCTTCGGATGCGGGGGACGGCGGCGAGGGCGTGACTGGCTGATCGGAGGTGGCGTTTGGGAGCGTAGAAGTTGATGCGGTTGTTGAGGTAGCTCGGGCCTTGATCGTGTAGGGCTTTGTGTGCGTGGGTGAGGAGACGGAAGGTGATTCTCTTGTTGACGGGGAGCCAGTGCAGGTCTCTCAGATGTCCGGAGATGTGGCTGTGTCGGGGGATGTCGAGGATGAGTCTGGCTGAGGCGTTCTGGATCCGCTGGAGTCTCTTCTGGAGCTTGGCGGTGGTTCCGGCGTAGAGGGCGTTGCCGTAGTCCAGTCGGCTGGTGAAGAGGGCCTGGGTGACTGTCTTCCTGGTCTCGGTGGGGATCCACCGGAAGATCTTCCGTAGCATGCGCAGGATGTTGAAGCATGACGAGGAGACGGCGTTGACTTGTCTGGTCATGGAGAGGGAGGAGTCCAGGATGAAGCCCAGGTTGCGTGTGTGGTCTGTCGGTGTGGGTGCGGTGCCCAGGGCGGGGGGCCACCAGGAGTCGTCCCAGGCGGAGGGCGAGGAGCCCAGGATGAGGACTTCCGTCTTGTCTGAGTTCAGTTTCAGGCGGCTGGTCGTCATCCACTCGGCTACATCTTTCATCCCTTCGTGAAGGTTGGCTCTGGAAGCGGCGGGGTCGTTGGTCAGTGAGAGGATCAGCTGGGTGTCATCGGCGTAGGAGATGATGTTCAGGTTGTGTTGGCGTGCGATGGGCGCGTGGGGGCTCATGTAGACGTTGAAGAGGGTGGGGCTCAGCGAGGATCCTTGAGGGACGCCGCAGATGACTTCGGTGGCCTCTGACTTGTACGGTGGTAGACGGACTCTCTGTGTTCTTCCGTCGAGGAAGGAGACGATCCATTCCAGTGCCTTCTCCTGAATTCCGACGTTGCTGAGGCGCTGCACTAGGGTGCGGTGGCAGACAGTGTCGAATGCCGCGGAGAGGTCTAGGAGGATGAGGGCCGCTGTTTCTCCGTTGTCCATCAGGGCTCGGATGTCATCGGTGGCAGCGATGAGGGCGGTCTCGGTGCTGTGGTTGGCTCGGAAGCCAGACTGTGAGGGGTCGAGGGATCCATTCGTCTCGAGGAAGGCGGCCAGCTGTTTGTTGACGGTCTTCTCGATGACTTTGGCTGGAAACGGGAGGAGCGAGATGGGGCGGTAGTTCTTGAGTTCGGTGGGGTCCGCTGTTGGTTTCTTTAGTAGAGCGCTGAGTTCGGCGTCCTTCCAGCTCTCCGGGAAGGTGGCGGTGTCGAAGGAGGTGTTGACGATGTCCCGCAGGTGGGGTGCGATGACAGCGTCGGCCTTGTTGAAGACGTGGTGAGGGCAGGGGTCGGTCGGAGATCCGGAGTGGATGGAGTTCATCATGCGGACGGTGTCATCGGTGCTGATCGGAGTCCAGGCGCGGAGGGTGGTGGTGGGCGGCGTTGCTGCGGTCGTTGTGTGCGATGGTTGAATGCTGAAGCTGTTGTGTATGTCCGCGATCTTGTTGTGGAAGTAGGAGGCGAGGGAGTTGCAGAGGTCTTGCGATGGGGTGATGTCGTTGTTTCCGGCGTTGGGGTTGGAGAGCTCTTTCACGATGTTGAAGAGTTCCTTGCAGTTGTGTGCGTTGTTGTCCAGTCGGTCCTTGAATGCAGTTTTCTTGGTGGCGCGGATCAGTTGGTGGTGCTTCCGGGTGGCAAGCTTGAGGGTGGTCATGTTGTCCGGTGTTGGTTCCCTTCTCCAGACTTTCTCGAGGGCTCGGCAGTTCTTCTTGGAGCTCTTGAGTTCGTCGGTGAACCATGGGGCTTTCTTGCTGCCGGATCTGCTGGGCGGGGTCCTCAGAGGGGCGAGTTCGTCCGCGCAGTTGCTGATCCACTTCGTGAGGTTGTCGGCGGCCTGGCTGGGGTTCGCTGAGCTGGCGGGAGGGTGCTGACTCAGGGAAGCGGCGAGCTGGTCGGCTGTGATCTTGTTCCAGCTTCTTCGGGCAACCTGTTGCTGGTGGTGGTGGGTCGTCGTTCTTCTGAAGGTGAAGTGGACGCAGCTGTGGTCCGTCCAGTGGAGTCCTGTGGCGTGGCTGAAGGCGATGTCTTTGCTGGATGAGAAGACGGCGTCGAGAGTGTGTCCGGCGAGGTGGGTGGGGGTGGTCACCTATACACAAAATCCGCATTTGTGTGGTCCTTTCCTTTCTGGTGCAAAACGGTGTACCTAAAAGGTTGAAGGGCAAGAAACAACCTCAGGATTCTCTGATTCTGTCGTTTGTTGCGGGAAAGCCACTCCAAGGGAGCATGATCAGTATATAGTAGAAACTCTCTTCCATCTAAGTAATATCGCAGGGCTTCTACGCCCCATTTAATGGCTAAAGCTTCCTTCTCAATGACGGAATATCGGGTTTCCCTCGGGAAGAGTTTCCGACTGATAAAAAGGATTGGGTGTTCATGCCCTGCTTCGTCTTTTTGGGACAGTACGGCGCCTATTCCATGATCAGAGGCATCCGTTTGAAGGATAAACGGCTCTTTGTAGCTGGGATTGATAAGAATGGGTCCGGAAGTGATAGTGTTCTTCAATTTTTGAAAAGCGTCCAGTTCTATCGGGGAAGGGTTTTTCAAACACCTTTCAGACTGACTGGTTTTCCTTAACTGGTTGGTTAGGGGACTAGCTATGTCAGAAAAACTAGGAATGAACCGTCTGTATTAACCAAGTAGGCCTAAAAAGGCCCTGAGATCTCTCTTGGTTTTGGGAAAGGGGAATTGGGCTATTGCTGCAATTTCTTCTTCCTGTGGTCTCATGCAGCCTCCTCCCAGAAGGAATCCTAGATACTTGACTGATTTTGTGGCCAAGTGACTTTTACCTGGATTAATGATTAACCCTGCCTCTCGTAAGGATTGGATAACTTGGGTCAGATGGCTAAGATGGTCTTCCAAGGAATTGCTATAGATGATGATATCATCTAAGTAAGCTGCCGCATACTGTTGGTGAGGATGTAGGATTTTATTCATTAGGCACTGAAATGTTGCGGGGCACCATGTAGCCCAAAACACTTTAAAATGGAACAAACCACTTGGAGTGCTGAAAACGTTTTTTCCCTGTCTTGCTGTCTTACATAGGTCAAGGGTACTGACGTATTGGGCTTTCCCGAGTTTCTCCACCATTTCGTCGACTCTAGGGAGGGGATAAGCATCAAATTGTGATATCTAATTCACTTCTCTAAAGTCGATACAGAAACGTATAGAGCCGTCTGGGTTCAGCACTAACACTACGGGCGAGCACCAGTTCGCTTTTAGAGGGTTCTATAATGCCCATTTGCAACATTTGTTCGATTTCATGGCTGATGGTTTCCCTCCTGGCTTCAGGGATACGGTATGGTTTTAATCTTATCTTTTTCCCAAGGGGTGTATGTATCTCATGTTCCACTATGGTGGTTTTTCAGGTGTCAAAGAAAAGACCTCCTGTAGGGGAGTTAGGGTTTCTCTTAACTCTTCTTTTAACATGTCAGACAGATCTGGATTTATGCTTTGGTCTACCAAGAAATTACGTGATTGGGCGATCAACACATGGGTAGGACCTTTCCATTTTTTTAAACAGATTTATATGAACGATCTTAGTTACATGGTTCTGAGGGTCCATTTCTAATTTATAGGTAACTGGAGTAACTTTTTCCATTACCTTAAATGGACCCTGCCATTGACTGAGTAACTTGTGCTCAGAGGAAGGACGCAACAACAGGACTTGATCCCCTATCTCTAAGGTTCTTTCCTTTGTGGACTTATCATATTGTTTCTTCTGGCAAATTTGGGTTTATTCGTACAATCTCTCTTACCTGATTCAATTGGGATTGCAAACTGGTAACATAATCCAATAAGGGTTTAGAAGTATCAGTTTCCTCTTTCCACCCTTCTCTGGCCATATCCATGAGGCTACGCGGAGGTCTTCCATACAGTAACTCAAAAGGGGAATAACCCAGACTATTTTGCTGGCTACACCTGATAGCAAAAAGGGCTAGAGGAAGCATGTCCTCCCATTTGCGAGATTCAAGGTTTAGGAGTTTTCTTAGGGTGGTTTTCAGGGTGGAATTATAGCGCTCTACCAGCCCATCGGTCTGGGGATAGTAGGCTGCTGTGCGAATTTGTTAGATATGTAATTGTTGACATACCTGTCTCATGAGTCTTGAGGTAAAAGGGGTGCCCTTGTCATATAGTTACTGCTTATCTATATACTGTGTTAAGTTAGCATGAGCTTATTAAATGTTTAAACGCCTTTTTCCTTTTGCTGCTTCTGCACACGACACTTAATTGTTGATTTAGCTTTCAACCTACAAGAGCGTTGTGATTTACATGAGAATAATATGTTATTGCTCTGATATCAGCTTTGCTTAGTAAACTATGTCTGTACAGAGAGTGCTGAAGCTTCAAGGATAACTCGACACAGAATTGTTGTGAGGTCTGATCTCCGCACCTTCAAAGACATAACATAAGTGCAGCTCCTGCCAAATTCTGGCTTTAGGCGCGTTTTATATTGCTTTGCTTAGAGCACACATACACACTTGATGCGGTTCGCATGCAGAGAGCTGGTGGAAGCTGATGTGATCTCTTCATACTAGGATCTTGAGGTATGGGCCCGCCCTGCTAAAACCCAAAGAGACCTTCTTAGATATTAATATAATATGCTAGTTAGGGAGGGTGAGAATTAGGTGTTGTTAACCCTTATTCATTACAGCATCTTAGCATGCTGTCACCATTTGCTTTTTATGGACTAGTAACTATGCTGATAACTTTGCTTCTGATAATATGTTTCCTTGTATTATCCAAGATACTGCGTTTGAGAAAACGGCATTAGTAAATAGATATTTCAAATATGCACGTGTCCTCATTTACTCCACGTTCTGGTTTGAAATGATTGTATAACGAAAGAGTGCTCATGTGTTCGACGTGACCTGAGGTATCGTAAGTTCATGTTCTGGTTTGTCTAAACATTGGGAGTTTGTTATGACCAATGAGACACTGTAGCTAGCCTGGTAAGGGGATTTTGGGTACTGAGGTGAGTTTTGGGTCACCCTAATTCGCAGAGGTTCCAAATCTCTATGCACAGTTCTCTAGGAGAACGGAATCCCTGCAGTCAGAATTTCTTTTGGAAAGCCTACCCGTGCAAAAATATTTATCATGGCTTTTGCGACCTGAGTAGTATTGGGCTGTCGTAAAGCAACTGCTTCAGGGAATCTGGTGGCGTAATCTACTAGAACGAGCACATACCGACACCCGCTACGGGAGGGTAAAAGGGGCCTATGATGTCCATGCCTACCCTTGACAAAGGGACGTCAATTACAGGTAGGGGTCTTAGTGGTACTCGGGGTGGGAGGGAGGGACTGGTTTTTTGACACACTGCACACTCTCTACAGTATTTCCTGACTTGGTGATAAATCCCAGGCCAATAAAACCTCTCCAGTATAGCTTTCTCGGGTTTCTCCCCACCAAAATGCCCACCTAGCAAGTGACTATGTGCCAGGTATAGGACTTTTTCCCTGAAGGGTACTGGGACTAGAAGTTGGGAGGGAAGCGTTTTCCCACCTTTACGGTACAACAACCCTTTTCTAATGAAGAATTGGGGACCTACTTGGATGGGGTCTTCCTGTTCCTGGGCCTGCTTCCATGCTTCTTGTAGGGTATTGTCGTCGCTTTGGGCCGAGCAAAAATTTCTGTCGTGTTCCCATATAGTGGGGTCTGGATTTGTAAGTAGGACCGGTTTCCCTTTCCTTTCCTCGCTTCGTTGTTGTCTCTTACTTTTCCGATCTTTTCCTGGTTCCCACTCAGGATGGGGTTCTGAGTAGAATGGTGCTTCTTCTCTCCAATCTTTTCCTTCTACTTCTTGATTTACCAACAAGTTGTCGAAGTGGGGATAGTCAGTTCCGAGTATCCTGGGTTCAGCCAGATGCGGAAGAAGACCGACCCTTATTTTTATAGGACTCTGAGTTGGCCGGTGTTGTATGGATACATCTGTCATGGGATACATCTTACTGTCCCCGTGTATGCACTGTATGTTTACCATTCCTGTGGGTAGGATAAGTCTTCCTGGGACAGCTTGTGGTCTCACAAGGGTTTGTTTGCTCCCTGTGTCTACTAGGGCTTATATTGGTTCTCCGTTTATCGCTATCTGTCGATGGAATGACCTAGGTTTGGTATCCTAACTACCATATAGGACCCGTGTATAGCCGACCTCCATTGGTTCCTCTCTCTGTGGACATACCCTGGCTATATGTCCAAAGGTACCACAATGGTATTGTAGTGTAGTTCCTATATTCCCAATAGGCTCTGCGCATTGGAATAACATAAACGATAGTTTAGACGTAGGACTGAGGTCGACTAGGTCTCTATTGAATATGTTAGACTTAATTGTGAATGCCAGCAGCTCAGAGGACACTAGAAACTTTCTTGAGTAAACAGGAAGGTGTTAACTTTCCTGAATAGACAAGAAGGGATTAGTTTCTGACAACCGCATAAACATGACAACTTTGCTCCCTCCAGAATAAGGAGTATATCTCCAGAGTCGCGGAAACAATAGATAACTATTTTACTCAGTCAGTCAGTCAGTCAGGATTCTTTATTCGCTGATTAAAAATCACCATAAAAGTACAAACATTCAATATGTGTTCCCCCCCATTATATCCGTTATCTTTAAAAAATGAACAATTTAATTTACATGAATCCCAATATAAATTCAAACAAATTACACAATATAACTGACCTTTAAAACCTATCCCTAACATCTCACAGTTCCCCCCGCCCTCTAGTTGCTCTTAGGCGTACCGCTACTTTAATAAAATTAATAATACAGCACAATGTAAGGGGGTCAGTCGCTTGCTGTAGAAAAATCAAAGCTTCTTGAGCACTTTTTATGTTAGCACGTTTTAAAATGTCAACCAAGAATCTACGCCTGGGCTCAGAATAAAAAGAACATAACAATACAAAATGAAGGGAATCCTGCGGAGACCTATTGTCGCAGCCGCAGGTTCCCTTCTGCTCAATTGTAGACAAATACCCTAGTGGTGTTGCCAATAAATATGATAAAAGATTGAGCCTAAAACCGGTCATTAAAAACCTGTCCTGAGCATTATATATCAAGTATAAGTAGGGTTCCATTCCTTCTGTAATCTTTACGAGGTTATAGGCACACACTGTAGTTTTGGTCCTTTCTTGCTCAATCCTCTGTGTGGCCCTATGGGCCAAAAACGCTTTTGTTACAATCGTTTTATGCTGTGGAGCAATTGCTACTGGATCAGAGAATAGATTTCCAAGGCCCAAGCTTTCCAGTGCAGTCTTGACATAACTGAGCCACGGGATTTGCATCCATTTATCTCTACCCAGGCAATCATTCATAATTTCCCAACTTAACGATGCCTCAGGGTTTACCCAGATTTTTAGCCAAGCTAAAATAGGCCTAACCTTCACCAGATCTTCAAGATGAGGTATCCCTAACTCCCTGTGTGTAATTGATGCAGCTAGGCTCTGTGGGGCTTTCAAGACAGCGCGTAAATATTTATTCTCTTCCCGCTGGAGTTAGGAAATGTTCACAAAGCCCCACACCTCTGCCCCATAAATAACCTTGGAGCAACACATGGAGTTATACAGGTTAAAAACCTGTTCAGGGCACCATCTACCCAGCCTTCGGCCATATCCTGCAATTGCCCCATTGGTGACATTCATCTTCCTACAGCGTTCCTCCACCAGACAATTACATTTGAATGCACCATCAAATAGTAAGGCCAGATACGAGAATGATTTAACTTTCTCTATCTTGTGGCTCCCTATCGTGAAGGTACATTTGTTGCAGGGTTTGTTGCTGACAACTAAAACATAGGATTTACTCAGGTTAACAGACAGGTCTAATGAACCCATAAAATTTACAAAACCATCAATTAAAATCTGTAGACTCCTTGGTGTGCGCCCGAGGAGGACCGCGTCATCTGCGTAGAGTAACACAGGAACATGACGCGTCCCTACTCGTGGGCAATCAGTTCTCAACTGTAAAAGTTGCTGCTCCAGGTTATGTATGTAAAGGGAGAACAGAAATGGCGCCAAAATGCAACCTTGGCGTACCCCACTTTTGCAAGGGAAGGAACCAGTACATCCGCCCTCCATGTTATACCTAACCTGCGCTGAGGTACTGCTGTGCACGTCTCTTAGAATTTTATTGAGGCCAGTATCTATCCCCATTCTAACCATCATATCCCAGAGCTTATCCCTATTTACATGGTCAAAAGCAGCTGCCAGATCCATGAACCCCATATACATTGATTCATTGCTGGCCTTCGTGTATTTGGCTGCCAACATGTACAGGTTCAGGCATTGGTCGCTCGTGAACCGGCCCATCCTGAAGCCGTACTGGGTATCTGAGATTGTGTTATTTGCCTCTGTCCATTCCAACAACCGATTTAGTATCCCCCTCCCTAATATTTTGGCAGATACATCAATCAGGGAGATCGGGCGATAACATTGGGGGTCATCCCTGCTGCCCTTTTTAAAAATAGGGACAATGATAGCCGTTGACCAGGAGGACGGCAAGCCCCAGCAAATTCCTGTATTTAAAACTCTTGTCATTAAAGGGGCACATAAATCCACAGAATTTAAGAACAAATCCGGCGGGATACCGTCTGGGCCAGGGGCTTTGTTTTTAGACAAGCCCTCAATCCCGACCTTGATCTCCTTCAATGAAAAAACTACTGGCTGTCCCTGGTCATCATTCCCATATTCATTAGAGGTTCCCCTTTCATGGTTGTATAAACCCCTATAGTGAGTAATCCACATGTCAGGCGTGATATTTGTTCCTATTTCAGGTGCCTTGTCATCCTGTAAATTGGGTCTATTAATAATCCTCCAAAATTCTGTCATGTCCCTCTTTTCCCCAGCCTCCCTTAAATCTGCCCATCCTTCTACTTGAAGGGTCAATTTCCTCCTATTCAGCTCTCTCTTATAGTTTTTCCTACAAAGTGCGACTCGTGAAACATCCCTTGGCTTCATTTTAATACTAGTTTTAAGCTCCCTCAAGGCCTTAGAGCAGTCCCGGTCAAACCACCGCGGCTGACTAGAACTTCTTTTTGCCGGGGCGCTAGTCCTTAACAGGCCATCTACTAAACCAGCAATATTTATTTATTTTATTTATTTATTTTACGTAATTTGTATTGCGCAACAAATACCCTAAGGTGTCTCGGCGCATTAAGGACTTCATGGGACAGGAGCCAACTGGAGGAATCATTGTCAAATAACCAGGTCTTCATTGATCTGCGGAAGGAGATGAGAGTGGGGCAGGTTTTGATTGATATGGGTAGGGAGTTCCAGAGTCTGGGGGTTGCCACCAAGAAACGTCTGTCTCCCCAGGTGACAGTTCTGGTGCGAGGGACAGGTAGTAGAAAGGTGGAGGCTGATCGCAACGATCTTCTAGGCACATAGATCCGAAAGGCTTTCCTAAGAAAACCAGGTCCAGTCTCGTGTATGGCCTTATAGGCAATGCAGAGTGCCTTGAACTTAATCCTGCTTCTGATTCACAGCCAGTGGAGGTGGCGTATGGCCAAGGAGGTAGAATGATGTTTAGGAATACCGAGCAGGACCCGGGCCGCTGCATTCTGAATAGACTGCAGCTTATTTAGGATTTGTTCTTGTGAGTTGAGGAAGAGGGCATTACTATAATCAATTTTAGAAAAGACCAGGGTGGTTATCAGTGTTTTACCTGCTGAGGCTGGAAGATAAGGAAGCAGCTTTTTAATTTTTCTCAGCATGAAAAAAGATGACGAGACCACGGTGTTCACGTGCTGTTTAAAAGACAATTTGTTGTCAAACAGGACTCCTAGGTTTCTGACCTTGGTCACCGGGACCGGACGGGGTCCCATTTGCTTTGGCCACCAAATGGGAGACCAGTCCGGAGAGAGGTTGCCAAAGGTCATCACCTCGGTCTTATCAGAGTTTAGTTTCAAGCAGTTCCTCGACATCCAGGAGCAGATGGCTAGCATCCCCTCCTGGAATCTCGAGGCAACTGCTGGACCATCCCTGTGTACAGCCAGCACCAACTGAGTGTCATCCGCATAGGCGGTTAGAGACAGCCCATGTGCCTTTATGACCCTCGCCAAGTCCGCTACATATATATTAAATAGTGTAGGGCTTAACGAGGATCCCTGGGGCACCCCGCAGGGTAAGGTGAAGAAGGGTGAGTAAAAATCCCCTAGCCTGACTGCCTGCGTGCGATTGGCCAGGAAAGATGTGAGGAGATTTTTGGCCAGATGGTTAACCCCCAGGGATGCGACACGGTCGATCAATATAGAGTGATCGACCGTGTCGAAGGCTGCAGACCGGTCTAAAAGTATAAGGACTGCAGTCCCACCTTGGTCTAAAATGGCCCTAATTTCATCTGAGGCCTTTATCAGGGTGGTTTCTGTGCCGTGGCCCTTCCTGAAACCAAACTGAGTGTCATCCAGTAGTTGATGCTTGTCGATGAACGCAGAAAGCTGCTGGTTCATAACAGACTCAAAGATTTTGGCAGGGAAGGGAAGACAGGCGATGGGTCTGTAGTTAGCTGAATCTCCAGGGTCCAGAGAGGGTTTTTTTTAGCAGTGGTTTGATAAATGTTTTTTGTCCATATTTCTGGGTAAATCCCTGTTTGAAAGATGGAATTACAGATATCGGTCAGAGGAGGCGTGATGACCTCCGTGATAGAATTGGATATGGAGGATGGGCATGGATCTAAGGGGGAGCCTGACCTGATTGCAGTGGCGAGTTTACTAATTTGTTGTACTGAGACTGCGTGAAAGGAGGAAAAGGTAGGTCTCTGTGGGAGAGCCAGAGGAAGAGGGACTACAGGACCTTTGGGGGAGAAGAAGGTGGAGTATATTTTAGTAACTTTGGTTGCAAAGAAGGTGGCTACGGAATTACAGAGATCTTGAGTTGCCTCAATGGAGGAGCCTGTGGGGGGGTCAGCAAGGAGATTAACAACTTGGAATAGCTTCTTGGCTGAGTTCTGAGCAGACTCAATTTGAGATGAGAAATAGGCGCTCTTGTGTGTAACGATCGCTCTTTTGTATGTCGCCAAGGCACTTTTGTAAGTGAGTTTATCTATGGGGCTATAGTACTTTCGCCAGTGTCTCTCGAGGTTCCTACAGTGTTGTCTGTGCAGTCTCAGCTCCTCGGTGAACCATGGCGCAGATGGCGCTGCGCGATTAGGCGAAATACGTTTGAACGGGACCAACTGATTGGCTGCCTCCAAGATCCATTCGTGGTACCTTTTGGACCCTAGACTAGGGTCGGGAGAGGCCTCATAGGGGAATTAATAAGGGTAGTGGAGAGCAATGAGATATCAAGATTGTTCCAAGCTCTGGTGTTTTTGGGAACATGGGTTTTAAACTGAGGAGGGTTAGGATTATGAACTGGTAAGGTAAAGACAACAGCGTAGTGATATGACCATGCTAGAGGGAGGGTGGTAAGCAGCAAGATGTCCTTATTGTTGGTGAATAAACCATCAAGAGTGTGTCCAGCTTGATGGGTAGGACCGGTGACTAATTGTTGAAGTCCTACTGTTTGAAGATCAGTGATTAAATAGGTGGTGTCTTTGTCATCTGCGGCCTCTAAGTGAAAATTAAAATCTCCCAGAATCGTATAGTCAAGGGGTTCTAGACTTAACTCTGTAAATTGGTCTAGAGACGCAAGAAAACGTGTGCGTGGATCGGGGGGGGCGATATAGCAGAATGCCTTTAAAGGCTTGGTTGTGGTTAAAGGATATGGTGTAAGCCAAGGCCTCACAGTCCGAACGATGGATAGGTTCTATTTTAACCGAATATGTGGCCTTATAAATAATAGCTAGGCCACCTCCCTTACCCACAGCTCTGTGAAGTCTTGCCACACCGAAACCATCTGGGGTGGCCGCACAGAAATCTGGACCAGATGCCGCATCCCCCCATGATTCCGTGATGAAAAGAATATCTAGTTCCTGGTTAATGATACATTCCCTAATTTCCAGATGATGTTTGGGCAGGGATCGGGCATTGATCAGTGCCATGCGGTAAAGTGGTCTAGAATTCTGGATTTTAGGCGGGGGACTAGAGACTGAAAGGAGAGAGGGAATAGTGAAAGCACAACCTGGGCAGATTTCAGGAACTGAAGTGCAGGAGGTAGGGAGTGGCAGTGTCTTACACCGTTGATTGGTCTTACCGATGTTAAGATCCCTTAAGTGTCTTGAAGAGTAGAGCAGACGGGTGCCAGTGGGGTGGGTGATCTTAGGACCAGGGGGGGTAGCCCTGAGCCCGGTACAGGCACGGACGGGCACAGACGGGCTTGCCTCACGCGCGCCTCCAGCTGCGCGGCCGGGAAGAGGTGTTCATTTTATAGTGTCTGGGCCCAAGTCGCCCAGACACTAGAGCGCTGTCCTTGCTCTCTCCCAATATGGCGCCCGAAGTCTGCGTCTGAGGTGAGTGAGAGCACTAGTCACCAGGAGCCTGAGGTGATTTTTAAAAGGTAAAATAATATTTCAGTGTTGGTATAAATCTCGGCGCAAATAAAGCAGAAACAGGTATAATTTTAAAAGCAAATTTCCTACACCCCCGGCTTCTGCCTCAGGAGTCCTTAAGTGAAGTAATGGGCCAAATGTAGAATGCTCTTTTATAGTGTCTGGGCCCAAATCGTCCAGACACTAGAGCGCTGTCCTTGCTCTCTCCCAATATGGCGCCCAAAGTCTGCGTCTGAGGGGAGTGAGAGCACTAGTCACCAGGAGCCCGAAAATCGGCTTCCTGACGTTTCCAAAAGGCTTTAACGGTAAGAAAGCAGTAATTGGCAGTCGTGTGAGGTGATTTTTAAAAGGTAAAATAATATTTCAGTGTTGGTATAAATCTCGGCGCAAATAAAGCAGAAACAGTTATAATTTTAAAAGCAAATTTCCTACACCCCCGGCTTCCGCCTCAGGAGTCCTTAAGTGAATATGTTCGAATGCTGTTAGTAGCTGCTGCCCTTCTGTTGTTATATTTAAACATTTCTCAAAATCTGCTTTCCCCTTTTCCATCAGTGATCTATAAAACCGGTCTCCATTAATTTTGGACCACCTGAGGCGTCTGCCTTGATCAGTAACCCTTTCAATGATCAAATCAGGCCTTTTCCCTCTGGGACGGGTCCGATAAAGTACATCTAGTACCAGAGGGTTGTGGTCACTGAACGGGTTCCAATCAATCCCAACTCTACAGATTCTATTTTTAAAAACCCTTGAGACAATGATGTAATCGATGTATGAGGAACATCCCCTGCCCTTGAAAGTTGGCGGCAAGGTACCATCCTGTGGTATGTGCGCCATGTCCATAGTATGGACCAGGTCTTGGTTGTGCAAAAATTTTGTTAGTACATGACCTTCCGCTGTATGCTCAAAATGAGCCCCATTATCCTCTGGGCAGCGCGACCAGCCCTCGTCTAATGGGAAGAGAGCCGGACAGAGATGACAGTTAAGGTCCCCCATAACCAAAATATTTTGTCCCAAGCTCCCAATTTCACCAACAGAGTCCTGGCACAATCTGTGCTCCAATTCTCTTATCAGTGAATTACAACCTCCACCCGTTCCATTGTTATAAACATTAAACATGTCAGTTTTAATCCTTTACCATTAAACCGTACCTCTTGAATGTTTTGAGAGTTACAGTTTACTGTCGACCATGTGCCAAGGAGGTTTAGGTCTACGTATAGCGATAGCCCTCCCATGGCTCTACCTGAACTAGATTTCTTTGCAGGAACAAAGAAACACTTATACCCTTGGATGTGTAGGGAAGCATTGTCAACCGCCCAGGTTTCTTGTAAGCAAATTATATTAAATTTGCTTATGTACCCCCTCGTCATTCTGAGTTGTTAAATTTAGCTGCCAAACCAGCTATGTTCCAGGACACTATTCTGACTGTCTCACCATCTAACTTCCCTCTTTTATCTCCCAAACTTGAAACATATACGGGATCTGTTGGGCCATCTGCTTCAGCTACATTGTCAATCATTATGTCCTGAGGACATGTATGCTTTGGGGAAGGGGCATGTAGATTGCCATTTTCATTATGGGGTAATTCTTCAGTTAGGGAGGGCACCATTTGTAAATCGCCGGAATCCTCATCTGCTGCGCTCCCCAGGACAAGTCAGTCGACTCCCTCCATGCCCGCCAGAGCCGCAGAACGGTTATAGGTGGGCAAGGAGTAGTCAACTTGTTGCTGGGGAATTTGTCTGGGTCCACCTCTCTGCATTTGAAGTGGAAACCCAAAACCAATACCAACATTCCGTTGTCGAGGTGTAAAACCAGTATATATGCTCTGATGGAAAGCCGGGGGCTTAAAATTAGATACCAGAGCCACTATTCCTCTGGGGTAAAAGTAAGTCAAATCATAAGCAATGATTGAGTTACTGGCATTATAGGGGAGCGAGTTGACAATATACCTAACTGCTCTCTCATCGCGGAAATTTATAATAATAATGTCGCCCGTTCTATCCTTAGGTCGTTGCCCTAGCCATGGGAGGTGCCTAACGTTAAGAATTACCCCATTTATATTTGGTGGTAATGGGCAATTCTGGCTCAGCCAATATATGACCTTGTTTTTCAGCTGATGCTGATCTTCTCCACTACCATCTTCTAGGACTGCACTCCTGTGAGAACCACTACATACGGGACTGCTTCCGGAGGCAGTTCTACTCTAGGCCTCTTAGATAGGAGAGCCTTAGCAGTTTTATCCTGGACAGTGGGTTTAGGAACGTCAGCTACAGGATTTGATTTTACACACTCCTGTGCCTCCTTATCATTATTTTTACTGTTTATCCCTGCTATATTGAGGGGCATTAATTTCCGGGGTTTCGGCTTGGGCAAATTGGTATTTTTTTAACCATCTGTGGCGGTAATTGATGGGGACAACACAGGGGTTCGGGGCACTGGTGTTAATTTAACTAAATCCTTAATTGCCACTTTGATTTCCCCAACAGCCCGTTCTAATTTCTCCAATTGATGGGATAAACCTTTTAGTCTCTCTGCTAATGGCAGTGTGGGTGATTTCATTAAGGATTCTATACTGCCCATTAGCTGGTCACTAGATGGATCAATTGTTGGAGTAAGTGTAGGGTTAACCGCTATAGGGGATCTAGGTACATTTAGTGTAGAACTTTTACTAAGCCCGGACTCATTGTTAACAGAGGTCTTATTTTTCCGTAAGGAGTTCCCCCTCTTTCTTCTTCTTTTAGGCGGTGGGCCTTGAGCTCTTGTGATTTTAATACTTTCCTTTAGACTAGGGGCTGGGTCGACTCGTGGTAGCAAAGTGTCAGGTAAGACTTCTAACTCTGGTGTTGTATTGCAATTCAATGCCGACTCATTTACAATCAGGTCGCTAATTGCGACTACTGGGGGAGTTCTCTCCTGCAGAAGTAACGGTACACTATCACTATCATTAAAGGATACCTCGCGGACCTCATTTACAGCGGGGGTACTGTGGATTGGTGAAATCACTAATTGGAGCGAACCCAAGGATGATCGCTTGTTCTTGATCAAATCAATAGAGCGACGTCTCTCAGCTTGTCGCTCTGCAAGAGCGATTTCCTTATCTATTCCTGGGGCTATTCTAAATAAGTAGCTATCAAGCGTTCGTTGATTGGTTCCTCCTGGTGGTGATTGCTTGGCCTTGATAGGGGATGACATCACCTCACACTTATAAGACCAAATCTAACCAAACTAGTGCAACCCACCCACAGAACGCTTCAGGTAGCAAACTTTATAGACACTCCAATTGTATGTTAACTATATATCAACTTGCAAACACATCATGCTCAATGTCTGACCAATGAAATGAACATCAAAGAGGGGGTCCCAGCCCAGTCTCTTACGGTCTCTGAGGGCCTCAGAGGGCTCGCCCTTTGCCCGGGCTTCGCCCGGCGTCCCGCTCGCGTCCCACGAAGCGGGGCTGATGCTGTTTTTAAGCGCCTCCTGGCGCGGTTTCCGATGTTGCAGCCCGCATGGGCTGATGGGAATTGTGGTTCCCTGTCCCGCTCTCCGCTCGGCGGCAACACTCAGCGAGTGGGTGGCGGGAGGCAGGCAGGGTTCTCCGGTGGCTGGTCTGCGCCCAAAGGTGGGTCCCAAAATCAAAGCCCAGGTCGGTAGATGTGGCGGTCAAGCAGATTTCTGTGCGGCAAAGGTTCCCCCCTCAGCAGGGGCTGACGCTGTTTTTAAGCGCCTCCTGGCACGGTTTCCGATGTTGCAGCCCGCATGGGCTGATGGGAATTGTGGTTCCCTGTTCCGCTCTCCGCTCGGCGTCAACACTCAGCGAGTGGGCAGCGGGAGGCAGGCAGGGTTCTCCGGTGGCTGGTCTGCGCCCAAAGGTGGGTCCCAAAATCAAAGCACAGGTCGGTAGATGTGGCGGTCAAGCAGGTTTCTGTGCGGCAAAGGTCAATCGTGCATACTTAGTTTCACCAGAAGCGCAGAGAAATAGAGAGAAGGGCGTTTTCAATAAAAGTGGTTATTTATTGAACAGTCTTCTTTCTCATGCAAGAGAAGTGAGTTGCCACAATTGCAATACTTGTCATAAAGTAAAGTGCGTACAGTAAAAGGAGTATTATGAAATAATACTGTAAAAGCATGGTACGGTTTCTAAGCCATACCGTGTTTAAAATAGATAAAATATATACATATTAAAATCACGACTAAATGTACTCAACTGGTGCTTCTAAGATACGCCTACCCCGGTGTACCTAACCTAAGCCTAGTACGTGGGAACGAGTAATTCAGATGCAGGTTAAGTTAAGATAGTTTTTGCCAAGAATCTGAATCAAGAATTCTCTAAGGATCTAATCAGCTCCGTACCTTGTTTATAGAATGAAGGAGGTCTTGTATCTCGTTCTCAGGACTCGATCTCCCAGCAACCCGCAAGGGTGACTGGAAACACTGGAGCTGGATTTCTCGGCAGGAGAAAAGACAGCGTCTCTCTCAGTGCGTCAATGGGAGGGTCGGCTTCCTTCGGCACTTGCCACAGCAGGGCGTCGGGCAAGTAGATAGCTGATCTGCTCCAAACCACCGTGTGTTTTGCTAGGGCAGATGCTGGTATATTTATACCTGGAAGGTGCCGAGTTTGACGTAAGGGTGGACATAAGACGTCACTAAGAACTCGCAGTTCTTTCAGGACTCCAGGAGTTCTAGGACAAATCAATACAGAAGCAGGGGGAATTCCCGGGCTGCTGGATGCTTGGTTTGTTTAAGAACACGTTGTTCTTTCTAGGAGTCTATGGGAGTAGCCTTGCCGTATTTGGACTCCATTGGGTATGACTAAATATGGATATGATTCTTATGCCTTTATAAGGATATGATTTGTTATAACCACATAAGGGCATAAATCGGGAATATCTAAATAGGGTCCTAGATACGTTTACAACACCCACTCCACGTATAATGTCCATCATTACTAAATACTAAGCAATTATAAACATATAACTATGCATGTGTTTTCCATCCCACCCCAAAATACATAAATGCATTCAAAATGGTATATACACCAACATGAGTAGTATACTGTACGCTTTTCAAGCAATGATATCATTCAGATTATGCATACATTGTACATTGGAATGATGACTGAATGAATCACGAAAATTACATTTATGAAATGGCTCTTAACACAGAAGAGAAGGTCGAGACCATTTCATCACATATTTATACAATACTGTACATGTGCTAGAGGCTAAGTCAAAATATTGTCTCTAGAGTTTCAAAAATAGAAATCTTGTTCTCTAAGAATAGTTCTACTTTAAGCAGAGTATCATGTGCCAAAAAGTAAATATTTTGGGAACGGGGAAAAATTGTTTCGCTTTCAGGTCAAAAAATAGTTCCACAGTTTTTGTAGAAGTTTTTGTTTTTCAAAATTGTAGGTCGAATTCAGAGTTCAGGGAACGCTATGTGCTCAAAAGTTATTCTTGTTGTTAGGAGAGAACATTAACTCAGATAGGCTGGCAAAGAAATTGTCTACAACAGTAGGTGAAAGTTGGACCAGGTCCGAAAAAGTAGAAATAGTGCATATATGAGAAGCATTGCCATCAACGGTGTCTAGATCAGCAATGGTCACAGAAGGTTGTACCTGTGTGCCGCTTTCATCTCGTACCTCACCGTCACCTAATCGCAATGGTGAGGTCTCAACGAATGCCGTCATCAGAATAGGTAGCCGCTGGGGACAACACGTTGCATGAGCCGTTACCGAACCAAGCAAAGTATCGATATCCATAGGTACTGCTGATGGTAGTGTGAGGCAGACGTCCAACACGCATTCTTCTCCGCATAGCAGGCATCGTAGAACAGGTAGGATGCAATCTTGCTAGATTGATCTGAATGAAAGAAACCATGTGGTATTCAGATCTCTTAGCCGATCTAAGCCGAGTACGTTAGTTATTCTTTCTCGGTATCTCATCGCCAGGATCGTTTCTTCCATGGTTGCCTGAGTTTTGTTTGTGGCTGGATTTTCCATATCGGAGCAGAAGGAACAAAAATTAAATTCCTGCTACGAGTCCCAAGATGAGAGGCAGGCCGCCAAACACAGAGTGCACGAAATTCGGGAAGATGCTCAGGACTGCTTCAAAGGGTGTTAATAGTCCCGAAAAAATTGTCTTAAATACATCTGCGATGCCACTGGTATCAGACATGTTTAAAATTTGACCTAACATTTCTACGAAATGCACGGGGCAATTTGTTGATAATAATGCATGTATCTCTGCTGCTGTCCTTGCAAGTTGCAGATCATACGTTTCTTTAGACGAGGTTAAAGGCACAGTTGTTTGTAAAAGAATAGACTTCATTCTGCTTAAAGTATCAATTCGAATAGAAGAGATATTCAGAGAAGGCCATATTGCTGCCTCCTTGTCTGGTTTGCTGTTTGGATACAATACTTGCATACAGCAAATGACCCTGGAAGTAACGCTCACAAGATAGGCCGTTCCTGGCACCATGCCACAACAGCTGTGGTCACTTATTATAACGTAACTGCCATTGGAAAGTTGTCTGAAAAAAGGCTCTATCTGTGTATTTGATGAACGTTCGCAGGCTCCATGCAAATTAATACCTTGACACAAAAGTGTACCGCTTAGTGAATTTTTACAGTTGTTACCACTAAGAAATACCTCTTTTTTCCCTTCACTGTAACATTAATGTGTATAAGGTAGATTCCAGGACGACTTGATGTAACCTTTACCCAACCTTTCATACAGGCCTGCTGGTATATGCTTTTGGCAATATTGAAACTGAAAAGTCGTTATCGGAATTGTAATTGTACTATGTATTAGCCATTCAATGACAGGTCGTTCCGACATTGTTAATGATCATTTTTCTAGTTTTTCAATGCTCAGCACCGTATAGTCTGCTCCTTTTTGTGCCAAAGAGATTTGTTTATCTGTAAGGTTAAAGATAGAAAATAATGACGTTGTGTTGATTAGACGCCATGGCACATAGCCTGAACGCAGATTTTGTAACGTCCAGCCTAACTGTACAATAGAACGTAATTGGGACTGGTCATGTTGTAACATTAGCATATCCTGTTCTATTATATCAATAGCAGATGATACAATGCTGTCCAGTGAATATATTCTGGAGGACAGAGTTGTTAACCCATTGTCCACTACAGACAGTGACTTTTCCAAATTAATACGATCAATTTCTCGTATTTTTTCAGCAGTTTCAATTTGCATTACTTTCCAAGCTTCGTTGTAAACAGCGTATATACCGGCGTATATGAAACGTTTTTGACGCTGTTTGCGAGGTCCCAATATGAAATCTCGCAAGTCAGCACCTTCTTTAAGTAAAGTCAAGTGTTGCTTAATTTCAGGCAGTGTGGATTTCTGTAGCCATTCGAGGCATAGCTTTCCTACACTGTATGTTGTAACTATCCCTGGATGTTGTCTCTGGGAATATCTTGGGTCTGGCCTGTTCCGTTTAAACCCCTGTGTTTTATTCAGGAATCTATCTTGACAGTTATTAGTGTCTGTGGGCCAGATCAACCATTTTTTCCAATCAGGATTTGTTCTGTTTTGGTGTAAAATATGGGATACGTCTATCTCCACATCTGTAGTGCTATTACTATCAGACGGTTTGTTTAAGTCTTTTATCTTGGCTAGGCCAAGACAGGTTGTTTGTTGAATTGTGTCATTCAGGAATATTATCTGTTCTAGGATCATGCAGGCTCTAAATAATGATTCTAGACCTTGTACCTGCCAATCTTTTGTACCCCAAATGGTTTTTGTTTCAATGTTGTTTTTCCAAATTTCAAAACCAAATGTAGACATTTTTTCATAAAACTTTGTGGAATATATCAATTTAGTGTTTGTCAACATGTGTTTCATTCCTGTCTTATTTAACATTTTAAAATAAAACGTTTCTGGATCATTGATGTTAAACCCTGAGAAGTATGGGAATTTCTCATAAAATGTTTTCGAGCTGCCTTTTGGCGGTGTTGGACAATGTTCCCATTGATTATAAGTAAAAATATTTCTAGGATTAGCAGACTTATGCAAATAGTGATGCCTATAATGATTAAAGCAATACATTTCTTCATAGTTTTACGAGCCTTCTAAATAATCATGTTCTGTAAATTTTGCTGACATTTCTAAATCTGACATCTTGTCATTAATATTTTCAAAGTCCCAATCATCAGAGAAAGTACTAGGTGATAAAAAGTCACTTAACGAAACCTTGAACTGATGTAGATATTTCAAGAGTTCAACCGGGCCATAAATTTCGTAATCAGTAGCGTCCCATGCTACACCACCAGGTATAGGAATGGCTGTGATGTTTATTGACAATAGTTCTCTTTTTTCAATTTGAGAAGATCTGTGAGGCTTAGGACCAAGTTGATGTTCTGACTTGCTGTGTCCATTGTACTATATTTTCCATCAATGAATTTTCCCAAGCTTAAAACCAAAATGAGCCAGAGTAGGGGGAAAAGTACACCTAACACACCCCATAATTCAATCCATGGTGAAATCAGATATGTTTCTTTGAGTTGATGAAAGAGTTCAGTCATTTTTTCTTTGAAAGTTTTATTTGCTGGCGTTTCTTCATGTTCACTTGGATCGTCAGAAAAGTCAAAGTCAAAATAATGTACTTTATTTGGTTAAAAAGTTTAAAACCATCAAAGCATTTCACAAACAATCATGTTGACATATTACAGCTGACACATCAAAAGAATACATTCTGAGAATGAAGAGCACTTTACATTTGGCGAACACATGAACAAGAACAAAATAAGATAAAAAGTTTGTCACCCTTTAAAAAATATAAATTGCTAAAAAATCCAAAATTCATTTAATAAACGTCACAGCATAACAATTTCTTAAAAATACGGAGGGCAGCATTCCAAATGGGGTCGAGACGGGCGGTTTAGGAGAACGGTAATTTCTTTCTACATCTCAATGCCCCGATGATGTAACTCGAGACCCCAAAACATACCACAGTGGTCCCCAGCATTTGTAAATAGGCCAGGGCTGGTCTGACCTGCTTTAAGTTATAACCTCTTAACAGTGGCAAGATGAATTTTTTACGTGGCAATACATAAAATTTACAAAAAAAGATCATGTGGAGCACATTTTGCTCAGAGTTATTGTCACATGGGCACAGCCCCAAGGTCCCACTTTTAGCAAACCCTCTAGGGAAAGATAGCAGCCATGGTAACATATTATGCTTAAACCTTAATAAGACAAACAGATGGAATGGTTTGCTTATGTAGGTTAAATACGGCTGCATCCCTCTCCCTATGCTTAGCGTAACAAAATTTCTAACCGAGGGTTTAGCCAATTCATCTTCTTCCCTTTGTAACATCGCCCTGTTTAAAAATTGAGATTTAACCGCCCTAATAGCGGTTTTGCTTAAAGCACTAGGGTTTGTAAACAAATCAGGACATCCCATTGAATCCAGTTGTGTTTTAATATAGCGGATCCAAGGTATCGCCAAGGCCTTATCTAGGGACAGACAATCTTGGATGATTAGTTGATTTAGATTCGGAACTTGTTGTGCCCAAATTCTTAACCACCCTAGAATCGGTGCCACCGCAATTTGATCGGAAATGTAACCAGCCCCCAGATCTTCATGTATATTAAAAGTGGCTGCGGATTGCGGAAGCGACAAGACATTTCTAAAAAAGACATTTTCTGCAGTTTGAATATCACTCACTTCGGTATAGCCCCATACCTCGTTCCCATACGACACCATGGGCACACATTTGGCATTGTAGATTTTCATGAGTGCCGGTAGTGGTTTGCAACCTAGCCTTTTCGCGAAGCCCAACAGGGCCCCTGTGGCCTTCGCTAGTGTGTTTTTCTTCAGAGCTCGTTACATCACCCATGACCTTCTGTCATCAAATACAATGCCCAGGTATGGGAAGGTGGGAACTTTGGTGAGTGCCTGCCCCTTACAGAAGAAAACTGCCTTTTTTGCCTGTCCGCTGCCTAATGACATAGCATGTGACTTTTTAAAATTAGTTTTCAAGTCCAGCGAGTCCATAAAATTAATAAAACAATCTAAAAGTAATTGTAGTCTTCTTGCTGTCCTGGCCACTAACACAGTATCATCTGCATAAAGTAGAGCGGGGATCTTTTTTTGACCAACTCTCGGGATGTCCTTACATGCTGAAATTAAGGCGTCACCCAGCTTGTTAATGTAAAGTGTGAATAATAGGGGCGCCAGGATGCACCCTTGTCTTATCCCTCGCTTCACTGGCCAGGCATTCGTCAGGCTCCCATTTTCGTTGTAGCGGACAGCTGCGCTAGTGCTCTGGGGGATGTCAGCTAGGAAGGAAATCAGTACGGGATCCAGCCCTATATCAGACAGGGAAGCCCAAAGTTTTTGGTGATTTACAAGGTCGAAGGCAGTGGACAGATCCATAAAAGCTAGATGTATGTCCCCCTGCCTTGCGACCGTGTATTTCCCTATCACAAGATGTAAATTGAGGCATTGACCAACAGTGCCTCTCCCTTTTCTGAAACCGTACTGTAGGCATCAGAAAAGTCATCGAAATTGATGAAGTAGCCAGATGCAGTTCTGTCAATTGTTGGAATTGCTTCCGGATTTTCATTAATCTTTGTAGTTGTATATTCTGAGGCTACATCATTGTAGATTGGTGTTTCTTGACAAACTGTTGTAATTTGGGTTTCAAGGGGCACACGTTCCATAGCTTTGTTGCATAGTCCTTTTTTATTCACTGCAGGTTTATCAAATGTGATTAGTCTCTCAGTTTGAACCTCTTGAATTGTATCAAAGTTTGGTCTTCTGCTACTTTTTGCCACTGGGCCTACTACTTATTATTGGCCACATGATTATGGTTTTACCAGGTCGATTGATACAACTCTGTTCTCCTTTTTACTAGCAAGGGGCGGTAGTACTACTGATCTTGTTCCGCTGACAGCTAAGACAGGTACTGCTTTTCTGTAAGAAGGCCCAAATTCCTTCTTCACCGCGATTTTTTCTCTGACCAGATCCCCAATCTTTGGAATCCAGACAGGTCTTGCTGGGACAGGTGGTTTTTCTTCAGTGGCCGTTGGCTTTAGCTTTATGTTACTTAGACTTCTTCTTGTTTCATTTAAGTCCTGTAAAACAGCCAAACGATCTTTGATATCAAAGGTTTTTTGTTCCACCACTGAAGTCTGACAATCGAGGTCACTGATGATCATTCTAGTACCAAACAAAAGTTCATACAGTGTGATTCCCCCCAGAGAATTTCTTGGCAGATTATTAAGAATACTTTGGACACTTGTTAGATCTTTGACCCACCCGTCACCCGAACCTAATACCCTCGCTGTTATTGATTGCTTTATGTCACGGTTTTTTTCTCTCCACTACCGCATTTCCCTCGGGATGGAATGGACTAGAGTACCGCAATGCAATGCCCAAGCTGGCCATGGCCTCCTTGTAAGCTCTAGAGCTAAACGCAGGACCCTGGCCAGAATGTAGCATGCCAATTGCGTATGTGCCGATAAAGACTCGCAAATCTTTTATAACAGTTCTGGTGTCAGCCGAGCGCTGGGGCCACATCCAAATGAATCTCGTGCAGGAATCCACTGCGACCATGCTATATTTATAGTTGCCATCCCTTTGTAAGGGACCACAGTGGTCCAGGTAAACACATGCTAATGGTTTATCTGAGATTAGAAGGGGCGTCTGTGACGGTCGTTTCACTGTTGATACTTTAATTTTTTGGCATATTTCACATTCTAGAACATAGTTTCTAGTCTGTTTTCTCATGCGTGGCCACCAATATCTCTGTTTTAATAATGATACTGTGGCGGAAACACCAGCATGTGCAGAGGCGAGCCCTTCATGTGCCGCTAAAATTAGTCCTAACCTGTGTTCCATGTTTGGAATTGCTCTATCCCCCACTCCAGGGATTACAGCAAAAGGAACATTATTCGCATCAGTTTTGTATGAGTACTTTACTGGAAGGCCTTTCGGGAGTGTCTTACCACTGTCTTTTACTGAAGCACTGACAGCTTGCATTATCTCGCTGTCTATTTTTATTTTTGACCGGGTAATGGCAGCTACGGAAGCCATTTGCACAGCTGCCTTCGCGGCCTCATCAGCCAATGAATTCCCTGCAACGTGAACGCCATCACGTTGATGACTCAGTGTATGTATCATGTGAGTCTTTTGTAGTTTTTCTGTAAAAGAACTACTTGTTCCCAAAGCAACTTATGCTTGATTGTGCCACCTTTTGCATCTTTGAAACCGTTTTGAACCCAGTTCTGCAAGTATTCATTGTAAGACGGGACGCAATAATACGAATCGCACACTATTAGTGTGGGGAATTCGCGATTGGTATTTTCAAGCGCCATCTTGAAAGCCTGTAGTTCAGCTCGCTGAGCTGTACAGTCTCCGAGTGATTGAGTTTTAGTGACCAGGGGTCTAAATTCACCTAAGCGCCAGCGACCTTTAACAATCGCGCATGCTGCATTGTAAATTTGTTTTTCCACAACGTAGTGTTGTGCAAATCTGTCCGTGTATATTACACAGGTGTACTGTTCGAGAGGCAGAATTTCGATTGACAGAGGACATTCATGTTCGTATTCCAGATCTTCTAGTTTTTTCATTTTTGGATCAAACGCGTGTTTCTTGTCTGTTGCAGCAAGAGAATTTTCCCATTGTATCCATTTTGGATCTAAAGCTTTAGCATTCGGAATGCTTGGTCTTGTTACTGCCTCAAGGGCTGATACTGCTGTTAAAACAGATATGCTCTTCCCTTGAGCTAGGGCTCTTTCTTTTGCTACAGCAGTTTGAACCGCAGTTAGAATTTTTTCAGTAGAACTGAATTTCATTTTAGCTTGTGTGTACAAGTGTGATTTATAAGCTATTGGCACCGTTTCTCCCTCATTAGAGGTCAGGTACGTAAATCCGCATCTTCCTGGGATGACTCGGATTACAAGATTGCGTTCATTTGCGCGTGTTTGCAGTTTTGTTTTAGTTAACATGTCTGTTTGTATTGATCTTAAAAATTTTGTGTGTTTCTGAGTCCAATTGATTGGTTTGAAATCAGGTTTTATTAATTCGTAGAGAGGTTTAACCCTCTCTGCATAGTTTAGAATGTATGTTCTTCAGAAATTCAGGAAACCTAGGATTGCTTGTAAGTTTTTCAGTGTTTTTGTAGCTTGTAGCTTTTCTCTTCCCTTTCCTCCCAATATTAATTTAGCACATTATACAGTTAAGATTGTATTTCCTATTTCTGTATTTTATAGTGATGCTTTATATTATATCAATAAACTTCACTTTTCAACTTAAAAAGAAGTCTCCAGTCCTGTCATAGAATGAATTACCTGGATTACTTTCAACAAATCGGCTTCAACATAAACTGAACAACACTGCACCACACCTGCTTACGTCAGCATCTGGAGCCCTGCCCATGAGTATGAAAACAAAAGGCATGAGTGTAAGATGCGCTGAAGCCTGCGCTTCCCTGAAAGCCCTATGCACCAAGGGGCGCTAGTTGAAATTATTGTGCGGTCAAAGGAGAAGTATGTATTTTAAATGAATTGTTGTTTGGAAAGCAAAAAGGAAAGAAGAAATATTAATGAACTGTACAGTCGAAAAAATTACTTCTCTTTAAAACTTTTTACCAAAGGACAAAAAGGACATTTCTTCAAATATCAAATCAATAGAGAAGAAAAAAAAAAAGAATAAGGCTGTGCCATATGCAGTCATAGCAGGAGAACACAGACTGCAGTGTGTAAAGTGGTTATTTTTGGTAAAATCAAAACTTCAATAAGGCGGAAATGTCCTCCAACTGAAGTTCAAGCTGTCACAACTCTTGCAAAGTTTAAAAGATGAGTACATTGTTATCCATAACATGTGCCAATGGAGATGCCAGCATGGATAACGCACAATAAAGAAAACATGCAATAAAAATAATAGTCGCCTTATATAGGTGCTGGCATGAGTGTGACAGGTAAATGTAAGATGACATGAGCGGTTATATGAACACTCACATGTTAACGATCTCAATTCAAATTCAAAATATACTGCGTCTCAGTAAAGGTAGTCATTGAAAATGTCCTGTTACAACTATGTATAAACAAAAGGAGGTCTCCTTAAAAATCCATCAGGGGACAAGGAGAAACATTATGAAAAATAAACAAACGTCCCTACGGCCCAGGGTTGGGAAGAGGACTGGCAGCTGATAACAGGACCCACTAGTCCCAGCAAGATTTAACTTTTCAAGTTATACAATGTAAGTAGAAAGATTTCTGACAATGAAGTTTTATATTAAAAACATTTCCATTTAATATATTATCAACAAACACATTCAATGCATATAAGTGCCATTACAATAAAACTTTAAAAACTGTGATGTTTCACAGCAACAATTTCTTAAAAATTATACAAAAGATCACATAAAAGAACCAAAAAGTCGACGCAGCGTTTCCGTATGTTGCAATACCACCTTCTTCAGGACAGTTCTCTAGTCAAAGGAAACATACAATTATTGATCTTGTTAACAGATTGTTTTACAACTTATTTCACATTCTTTATTAACATGTACACGGACCCCTATCAGTTTACTACATTGCATGCATTATGTACTGTATCAAAGGGTCTCATTAACAATCGATTTTTAAGCACTCTACAGGGTATGCTAGTGGATCTTATCTGTTTCAGCTATGGCCAGTAGTTAGGAGTATTATTTCACCCGACTTACAGTCAGGGAAACTTTCTTCTGGTTGGATTAATTAATTTCCAAAGTCCAGCAAAGAATTATTCATGATTATGGGTCATTTACCTCAATACCAGTATATGCTTTCGCCTAGGTTTTTCATCTCTGGCCAGCCTGGAGTATTCTTTGGGGCTGAGAAAAGACTTTATACTTGTCTTACTTCTACCGCTTCCGGACACTTCCACCTTTGGAGATAATGTTAGAGGCATTCCCTGTTAGTTTGAATTCTAGGGTCTCTCTTCTCTGTGTTCTCAGATTATTGCTCGATATTTACCTTCAAAGAGTAGAATAGTGAATTCCCTTGCCCTCGTTTCGTCTTGTGATGATCAGATTTCTATGTCTTCGTCTGATTCGATGATATGAGGCTATGATATCAAATAAAGGCAGGGAAAGGGGAAAACAGCCTTTATTACACTACGGGTTATTTTAGTCCTTGTTTTCTTTAACTACATATACCTGACTTAGTAGTTACCTTAGTGATGTACCCTTTCGGGTTCTTTATGTACGGAGGAGCCACCGATTATTTGTACATTAAAAACGGATAGCTGTGAACAGAAACATTGAGGATTGATTTAGTGTTCCGTGTCCTATTTTCTCAGAACTTGAACAACACAGTATACCCAAGGTTCGCTCAGCACCATCTTACCTAAACAATTAATTACACTTCAACAGATCCAACCGTGGTTTTGATTTCCACTTTTTGATATATTGGATGCTTGCTTTCGGCCGGTGGTTTTCTAATTCACCATCTGTAATGTAAAGTTTACTTATCATTATTAAGGTTACACTGTTGTTTTTTTTCCCTCTTTTCCTCTCGCTCGTGCTACCTTTGCTAATATCAGTACTCTGTTCACAATATGCTAAATATCTATCTTTATTGTCACCTTCATAGTTTGGATGCCTGTCCTATGTTACGTGCGTCCAGGATTTGTCATACCTGCAACGCTGTTCTAGCTTAAGTGGCGTTCTTTAGTTTGTTAAGAGCGGATTTATAAAGAAAACCTCATCTAATCTGTAACCCTGCTCCCACTCATTAAATCCTTTATCAATAGTAACATGCTCCCTGACCGCGGAGTTTGTATCTCCTCACCTGTATGGATGTGGTCGGCCTCCCTGCTCCTCTCGTACGTCTCCCGTTTCGCGCCAATTTCATTTACTTAGTTTGGGTTGGCGTTTTTTTATATTGTCATTTACGGCAATGGTCTTGCGATACTGCGTAACCTTTGGCTGAGTTCATTGCTATGGGGACCACGTGAGGCTTTTACCGTCGTATTGGCTTTATTTTATAAAGCTTAGTTGATGTAAGCGGTGCATCGGAGAAGTTTTTTAGTATCAACTTGACCGATGTTGTTCTCTAGTTTATGGATGGATCGAATTTTATTCTGACGGCATTTTCTTTATATTAAAAATGTGATGTTATTTCCGGCAGTGCTCTCGCGGTACTACGTGACCTTTTGTTGAGTTCATTGCTATGGGAACCACGCAAGGCTTCCGCTTTCCTATCGGCTTTGTTGTATAAAGCTTTATTGGTATAAACATCGGATCGGAAAAACTTTATTGATATCAACTACGCTCACTTTACTATCTAGTTTTTAAATAGGTGCACAACATATCAACAAAAAATATAAATAAAAAATATAGAACGGTGTCTCTCTATTTTTGATGGTATAGTTACTCGTACCTTCCATAGTTTTTAAGGTCTATGATATTACATCCGTGCGCTTCGTTATCTATAGTTGTTACATGCTCCCAGTCTCATGGCTACATGATTTTTTAAAGAGAAAGAAGCAAAATTATACCTTTGGAAGTGATATCGATGCTACTGTTCTATTATGTTTATAGAGTGTCTTATAAGATACGCTCCCAATCTTCTCTGCTGTTTAACCCCTTCCTGACTGTATTAAAGCGCGACATATAGTATTGTTCTCTTTTTTTATCTTTATCTTTTTAGATAACGAAGCGCACGGATGTAATATCATAGACCTTAAAAACTATGGAAGGTACGAGTAACTATACCATCAAAAATAGAGAGACACCGTTCTATATTTGTTATTTATATTTTTTGTTGATATGTTGTGCACCTATTTAAAAACTAGATAGTAAAGTGAGCGTAGTTGATATCAATAAAGTTTTTCCGATCCGATGTTTATACCAATAAAGCTTTATACAACAAAGCCGATAGGAAAGCGGAAGCCTTGCGTGGTTCCCATAGCAATGAACTCAACAAAAGGTCACGTAGTACCGCGAGAGCACTGCCGGAAATAACATCACATTTTTAATATAAAGAAAATGCCGTCAGAATAAAATTCGATCCATCCATAAACTAGAGAACAACATCGGTCAAGTTGATACTAAAAAACGTCTCCGATGCACCGCTTACATCAACTAAGCTTTATAAAATAAAGCCAATACGACGGTAAAAGCCTCACGTGGTTCCCATAGCAATGAACTCAGCCAAAGGTTACGCGGTATCGCGAGACCATTGCCGTAAATGACAATATAAAAAAACGCCAACCCAAACTAAGTAAATGAAATTGGCGCGAAACGGGAGACGTACGAGAGGAGCAGGGAGGCCGACCACATCCATACAGGTGAGGAGATACAAACTCCGCGGTCAGGGAGCATGTTACTATTGATAAAGGATTTAATGAGTGGGAGCAGGGTTACAGATTAGATGAGGTTTTCTTTATAAATCCGCTCTTAACAAACTAAAGAACGCCACTTAAGCTAGAACAGCGTTGCAGGTATGACAAATCCTGGACGCACGTAACATAGGACAGGCATCCAAACTATGAAGGTGACAATAAAGATAGATATTTAGCATATTGTGAACAGAGTACTGATATTAGCAAAGGTAGCACGAGCGAGAGGAAAAGAGGGAAAAAAAACAACAGTGTAACCTTAATAATGATAAGTAAACTTTACATTACAGATGGTGAATTAGAAAACCACCGGCCGAAAGCAAGCATCCAATATATCAAAAAGTGGAAATCAAAACCACGGTTGGATCTGTTGAAGTGTAATTAATTGTTTAGGTAAGATGGTGCTGAGAGAACCTTGGGTATACTGTGTTGTTCAAGTTCTGAGAAAATAGGACACGGAACACTAAATCAATCCTCAATGTTTCTGTTCACAGCTATCCGTTTTTAATGTACAAATAATCGGTGGCTCCTCCGTACATAAAGAACCCGAAAGGGTACATCACTAAGGTAACTACTAAGTCAGGTATATGTAGTTAAAGAAAACAAGGACTAAAATAACCTCTAGTGTAATAAAGGCTGTTTTCCCCTTTCCCTGCCTTTATTTGATATCATAGCCTCATATCGTCGAATCAGACGAAGACATAGAAATCTGATCATCACAAGACGAAACGAGGGCAAGTCACTATTCTACTCTTTGAAGGTAAATATCGAGCAATAATCTGAGAACACAGAGAAGAGAGACCCTAGAATTCAAACTAACAGGGAATGCCTCTAACATTATCTCCAAAGGTGGAAGTGTCCGGAAGCGGTAGAAGTAAGACAAGTATAAAGTCTTTTCTCAGCCCCAAAGAATACTCCAGGCTGGCCAGAGATGAAAAACCTAGGCGAAAGCATATACTGGTATTGAGGTAAATGACCCATAATCATGAATAATTCTTTGCTGGACTTTGGAAATTAATTAATCCAACCAGAAGAAAGTTTCCCTGACTGTAAGTCGGGTGAAATAATACTCCTAACTACTGGCCATAGCTGAAACAGATAAGATCCACTAGCATACCCTGTAGAGTGCTTAAAAATCGATTGTTAATGAGACCCTTTGATACAGTACATAATGCATGCAATGTAGTAAACTGATAGGGGTCCGTGTACATGTTAATAAAGAATGTGAAATAAGTTGTAAAACAATCTGTTAACAAGATCAATAATTGTATGTTTCCTTTGACTAGAGAACTGTCCTGAAGAAGGTGGTATTGCAACATACCGAAACGCTGCGTCGACTTTTTGGTTCTTTTATGTGATCTTTTGTATAATTTTTAAGAAAGTGTTGCTGTGAAACATCACAGTTTTTAAAGTTTTATTGTAATGGCACTTATATGCATTGAATGTGTTTGTTGATAATATATTAAATGGAAATGTTTTTAATATAAAACTTCATTGTCAGAAATCTTTCTACTTACATTGTATAACTTGAAAAGTTAAATCTTGCTGGGACTAGTGGGTCCTGTTATCAGCTGCCAGTCCTCTTCCCAACCCTGGGCCGTAGGGACGTTTGTTTATTTTTCATACTGTTACAACTATGGACACAATTTATTAAATGCGTACTAGAGATGGTCTATATTAATGATCAAACACCCTACTCACAGGGGTTAACAACTGAAAAAAAGTAATTTGAATATAAATGAAATATAACTTTGGTGAATGTTACATTGAAGCAAGCAAGTAGGATAAACAGAGTCACTTGATAGGATTTAGAATATTCATTTGAGACTGAGGCCCTCGTTAGGAGAGGCCTCCTAATACCTTTGGGGCTTGCTGGTGGCAGCAGTTTCCGACCCATCGGAATTCTGAGACCTGCGGAAATACCGCAGATCTCTTAATTATATTATAACCCGCAGATTTCCACTGCGAAAGGAAGACGAAATCTTCGGGTGAAAGTCCGACCCGTAATGAGGAGATAATCGGGTCCCTGGATGCAGAATTACTGGTTCCCTCATTAATTCCTTATCTTTGGCCTAAGCAATTTCAATGATTTGAACAGCAAAACAATAGATAAAAATACAGAAGCAAGCATTCATCACACAAACACACAACTGATGAAATATTTAATAATTTTTTTAATATTAAAAAATCAAAATTGTAATTACAAATAAATTCGTATTATTATTTAACATTAACAATGACCGGATCTGCGGAGCAAGATGGCGGACACTGCTGTGTACGAGTGAGCTGGACGCGAGTGCTCTCTGCTCCCCTTCATCCCTCCACGCTCGATGATACTGAGGGAGTTTTGAAGATGTCTCTGTTTTGTGAGAAGGCTCCGCAATGCTGAGACTGTTGGCAGCTACATTTACACACTCCTCCACATACCGGCGCTACTTTGTTTCCTGTTGCCGTTTTGATACCGGCTCCGCGGCCAGCGTTCGGCGCTGGGAGGAGGGAGGTGCGGCAGCTGGTAGGCTACTGCAGGCTCGCGGCAAAGACCCGGAACGGAATACCTGCAAGCAAAGGGGGATGGGGCCCAAGAACCCCGCTACGACCACCTCAACAGCCTCTAGGGGCCCGAAGACCCGCGCAGCGGCGGCGGTCACATCTTTGGTGATCACAACCACAAGCACCGTAAGTACACCTGTGGCAGGACTCACCGCAGCTGTGCCTGCGGTTGCAGCGTGCCCAGATCCCCAGTCCGTTCGGGACGACACGCAGGCGGCAGATGCTATGGTTGAACTCGTTTCTGGAGAAGCTGGAGGGGGCGCCCCAGGAGAACGCAGAAAGCAAAACCAGGTAATTATTCCTGGGATTTTCAAGAAGAAACTGCCTCCCAAGAGTAAAATGCAGAATCCCGAGCAGGGGGTGGTGGTAACACCCTCACATAGTAGCATTATGCCTCCTCCCAATGCTCTCAGTGTCAATCTAGCTCCTTCCCAAGTAGTTGCCGGGTGCATTTCAGGTACTCCCCCCTCCGAGCCAGATGATCTCGCTGTGCCTATTCCTGCTGACTTACTTCTAGGGGCGGTGGAGATTGGGGGGTACCCATAATATTGAAGCTGGTACTGAGGCTGACTCTCGGGACTCATGTGGAAAATTTTATTCTATGTCGGATGTGTCCTGCACCTCAGAAGCAGAAGAAAGCTTGGCATGGGGACTGGGCCGAAGATAGGAGTCTTACTGGGTCAGTTCCCCTTGAAGAAGAAGAGGACAATAGCGTGTTGACTTTTGGAGACAGTGGCACGGCGCGAGAACTACAGGGACATTAAGCTGTGACGGGTCTCCCCCTTTGGATCTTACTATCCTTCCACAGTCTGTAGGAACTAATGATAGTAGAGGGGGTTTAGATTCCAATCTGTCAGGACTTGGCGACGATATTACCCTCACCACCATCTATCAGGCCATCATGGTGCATCGAGAGGAGACAAAGGCAGAAAGTCTCCGGGTTCAAGGTACAGTTAGGAAACTACAGAACACGGTGTGGCGAGTCACTAAGTCATGTACAGAGCTGTCAGTAAGGGTTGGGGAAGCTGAGGGCAGAATCTCGGCTATAGAAGATGACTTGATTCTGCAGAAAGCTGATCTCTCCACCCTTCACTCGACCCGAGATGATATCAATTGGAAACTTGCTGATATGGAAAATAGATCACGTAGGAACAATTTACGCATACTGGGCATTCCCGAGGGGGCCGAAGGGAAATACATATGTCAGTTTGTCATTGACCTTTGTACCGAGGCATTTCCGGAATTGACTGAGTGGAAGTGGGATTTTGAGCTGCAAAGAGTACATAGATTTCCGTTTCAGCTACGGGGCGGACACAGTGGGGCTGCGACTAAACCTAGAGCAATTATGATCTGCTTGAATAACTTCTTATTGCGTGAGAGGCTATATGATTTAGCGCGACCAGATCGCAAAAGGAGAGCAAAGGGTTACAATTTCTTTGTTCGCCCTGACTGCTGTCAGGCAACTGTGCAACAAAGGTGGCACTTGCGCCAACTCATTCCGCTGTTCCAGGAAAAGGGGTAGCAAGCCTATTTACTTAACCCCGCTAAACTTAAGGTTATCTATAAAGAGAAAACATCTTTTTTCACCTCAGAGATAGTCGCAAAGGAATTTTTGGGAACACTGAAGTGGGGAGTTGATTTTTTGGGGCCTTTCTTCTTTTTCTCTTCACTCCCTTTTTCTTCACTTCTTTTTATGGCTTAAAGTGGAGGGGTGGGGGTGGGCGGGGGAAGCACTTAATCCTCTCTCCATCCTTCAGTCCCTTTGCTCCATTAGGGGATGGTGGGAGGGGTCGGGCAGGGAAGAGGGAGGGAGGGGTAGGGGGGTGGTGGGGCAAGGAGTAACAAGCGGGGGTCGCTGCCTCCTAAATCAAGTAAACCTTGGTTGAATAAATGTATTTCAGCATCGCTATGTTTTTTTGTTTTCATGGCTGCAAGTATTGCTGCACATAAGGGTCTGGGGGGAAATTTCTGTGCCTTGTTTTTGAAGTTGTGATAACATTCTTTTCTAATGATGGGTAAGCTTACTATTTGCTCTTGGAATATCTGTGGTTTAAACAGTAGGAAAAAAAGAGGGATTATTGCCCAGATTCTTAAAACAATGAGGATAGAATTGCTCAGTGTACAGGAAACCCACATAGCTTGGAACAATAGGGCATGGCTAAAAGATCTGGGATTAGAACTTGTCTGCTGTACACGACAAGGTATGACCACGAGAAGGGTTGCTGTTTTAAAAAAATATGGATGGGGAATGTAAGCGGGCTAAGGTGGATCCACATGGTCGGTGGGCGATTGCTGAATTAAGGATAGAGGGATCGGCTGTCACAATTTGTTCATTGTATGGGCCTAACTCTGACGATCCCGCCCTATTGAATGATCTTAGCATTGAGCTGGCTAACTGGCCATCTTCATTAATCCTCTGTGATGATTTTAATATTCACTTGGCTGGGGACGTAGACATTCGGAGTAATTATCGATATGAGGGTAAAAAGAGTAAAGTGTTTAAAGCCACTCGGGGTCTATTAATCGATTTTGGATTGGTAGATGTCTGGTGGCTGAGAGGACGGGGTGCTCCCGGAAGTACTTTTTTCTCTGCCCCTCATCATAAGCATGTACGACTGGATTATTTCTTTGTGCCTATGGGAATTTCTACTAATGCTAAGTTTGAGATTCACCCGAAAATAATTTCGGACCACAACCCAAATACCATAGAATTAAAAATAGAAGCTGTGTATAAGTCTTCACGGAAACCTTGGACATTTGAGCGCCAGCTTTTAGTTGATCCGGGCTACTGTGAGCAAATGAATAAGTGGATAATAGACTTTTTTCAGTTTAATTGTGGCTCTGCCTCAGAGGATATGATATGGGATGCTTTTAAGTCAGGAGTGCGGGGGGAGACCCTCAGCTACTCCATTAATAAACAACATAGGTTAAGGGCAGAATATGTAGAAGAACTAAACAAACTACGGCTATAAGAGACTAATTTTATGACGGCTGTCACTGCTGGACGGGATCATGAACAAATTTCCATTGATCTCGCTGTACAGAAAATGAAGGTGTATCAGAACTTTGCAACAAAACTAGCCTCCCTTATTGCAGTACATCGCACAGAGATTTATGAGGTGGGTGAGAATTCGGGGCGCCTCCTAGCTAAAAGGTTGAGGCAGAAAGAGGCAACTACTAGGATTAATTCTATTCAGAATGAGCAGGGGCTACTTCACGAGAACCCGGTAAAAGTGTTGGAGATCTTTTGTAACTTTTATACCCAGCTCTACACTGGCGATGATAGCATGGAAATTAGCAGAGTTTTGGGGGAGAAGGAATTCTCCAAAGTCTCCAATGAACAAAAAGAAGAGCTGGATACTAATATTACTTATGAAGAACTCGAGGCAGCATTAACATCGCTTGCTGGCGGTAAGTCAGTGGGTCCAGACGGGATTCCTCTTGAATTTTATAGAACCATTTTTCTAACCCTGAAAGAACAAATGCTGGCAACTTTCTTGTGTGTACAAAGAGGTACCTCTCAGATGTCTTGGCGGAATTCTACCATCATGGTCTTTTTAAAAAAGGGTAAATCTCCTATCTCACCATCCTATTATAGACCAATTTCGCTAATTAATGCCGACAATAAAATGTATTACAAAATTTTGGCCGGGCGTCTGTCTAGAATTATCTCAACTTTAGTATCAGAATTTCAGCATGGGTTTATCCCCGGACGTGATACTGCCGATCATGTTCGGCGGGTAATATCGATGATGGACTGAGCAGAAGCCACAAAGAGTACAATTGAAATCACCCTGTTGGATGCCGAGAAGGCATTCGACAGAGTGTCTTGGCCATACCTGTGGGAAGTGCTCCATGTGAAGGGGTTTGGTCCAGTTATGGTGCAAGCATTGAGGTCCTTATATCATCTCCCTACAGCTTGAATTCGCTTAAACGGTAGAGATTCGGGCCCGCTTTCAATCAGTCGGGGTACGCGACAAGGCTGTCCCTGTTCCCCTTTATTGTTTGCCCTTTATATTGACATTTTTTGGCCAAATGAAATTATTCCGCTGATATTAAACCTGTCAAAATTCATGATTTAGAATATAGAGCTCTGGCCTATGCAGACAATATCATTGTTGTCACCATTGATCTAGCTTCCACATTGCCAATAATTGAACACCAGGCATCAGAGTTTGGGTTCTTTTCTGGGTACAAGCTCAATCTTACCAAAACACAGATCTCATGCATTGGCGGAAGCCCTCCAGAGGGCATATCCACTGTTGCAGAAGCCACCTATTTAGGGGTTAAGTTATCCTCGCCAATCAATAAGATTCCAGAGCTGAATATCAATCCGGTAATACATAAGGTTAACTCTATTTTACAACGAATAGATCATTTCCACTTATCACTGCATGGGAGGTCGAATGTTTTGAAAATGCTTGTGTTACCCAAATTTCTCTATTTTTTAGAACTATTCCGCTCGAATTTCCAGCGTCTTGTTTTAAAAAACTTGAAAATACTTGTTCTAGATTCCTTTGGGGATATAAAAGGCATAGAAGGGCGTATAAGAAGATGGCTTTGCCTAGATCTGATGGGGGATGGGGTATTCCATATTTTCTGTTTTATTATTGGGCGGCGGTTTTGCAGTTTATTTCCCCACTGATAGTCGGGACAGAGCTATTATATTGCCCTGTCATTCCCCTTCAATCTATGAATTTGGGTTGAGGGAAGCAGTTAACAGCTGTCTGGTCAAAGTTCTGGAGCCAAGTTACTTAAAAACAAAATAAATTCAAAATTGTGAAAGTGGCCTTTTTGGTTGGGAAACGGGTGAAGCGGCATCTAGGCTTTATGAATGTAAATGCTTATACCACTTTGGAGACTGTCGGTGCTCTTCCTTTGATTGTTCGAGACCAAACTGTTTATAGGTGGCGTCAGAAGGGAATTCGCCGCTTGGGAGATATCTGTCCTGATGGCATTCTACCAGCTTTTATAGATCTCCAAGCTCAAAATGGCTTGCCAAGACAGGACTTTTTCAAATACCTGCAAATCCGTAGCTTTTTGAATACGTTGGGGCCTGGTTTAGATGCCCAATTTAGAAAACTCCCATTAATGGATCTCTTGGAGTAACAAACACCTATTGGTCTATTGTATTCTAATTTGATTATGTTACTTCCAACAGATCTAGAACAATGCCAAGAGAAGTGGGCAAGTAAACTAAACATCGAAGGGGTAGATTTAACCAATTCTATAGCTTTGGCAAATCAAGTTTTACTTACAGGTCGGATGCGGGCTCAGCACTATCTGTCTATCTATATGTATTATACCCCTGGCAAAATTTCAAAGTGGGGCACAGGAGCTAGAACCAAATGTAGCAGATGCGGGGCGTATGCTGCAGATTCGCCCCATATGTTTTTTTCATGCCTTAAATTGTCGGATTTTTTACAGCTATTGAACATTTTCTGGCATTGTTAATCGGCAGACCTCTGCGCATTACCAAGGAATTGGTCTTGACAGGAGTGCAGACAGAACTTGTCTTACCTACATCTAAAACAACAACTGCTTTTGTATTTATTTGTATGTCGATTGTACGTGCCTGTATTACAAAGGACTGGATCTCCCCGGACCCTCCTTCATTTCTTTCTTGGCAGGCAAGACTGCTGGCAATGTATAACCTGGAAGCCGCCATTTATAAGACTAAGGGGAGTAGGAAGAGGCTCTTTGGGGCTAGATTGTGGGCCCCTGTAACTGATTGGATTTAAGCTACATTGCTTCCTCCCCTTGATTTTTCGGATTTCTCTGTTTCTGCCTTGATTGGTTAATGTACATATTTTCTTTTCTGATGGCTTCTTTGCTTATGTCATAGTTTAGGCGATAATGGCGTTGTGTTTTTCTTTTTCTGACCCCATGTACATGTATTTCATTTTTTTTCTCTTCTATGTATGTGTTATGCTTGTTTACTCCTTGCATAAACACTGTAAAATTAATATATAAATGTAAAAAAAAATATGTATTATTATTTAACATTGACAAAGCCAATTAACTGGTACGATTCACATTTCATGCTCCCAGATTTACAATACATTTGGACGCTCTGTTGACTTTGTGACCACCCATCCTCTAATCTCCCTACCACCTTCTCAACCGCTGCTGTGACCTTGGGTAGCAGTGTCCAAGGACACCGTTCCAACTTTCATCTCTTCATTCATGAGGACAGAAAAGGGTCTATCCAGTGGCCCCATATCTTGGTGTGTTTTGTGGGCAGGTAGACTGTGCATTCAGTTGCCCATGGGATCTCTGCAGTGGAGGCACCCTGACTTGGGATCCTTCCCATGTGCCACAATCTGTGAGGCGAGTAGTAGACACTGTCTAGGTACCTGAATTGAATGGGCAGTCGGCGTGCTGGGATCACTAGCTGTTTGGTTGCCTTTTTGACATCTAACTAATCTTCCTCATCTATCTCAGCGATATCGAGGCCCACCTGTTTCTCAGGAGCCACATAGAGTTGGATATATTGATCACTAAGTTCTTGTAAAGCTGTGACATACCTTTCGTCCGATTTCCCCAATCATGAGTTTGGGTTCCAGTGGATTGTATTTGGGCTGTGAGACTGATTCCCTTCTCATGTGTTCTAAGGCATGTCATAGTTGTAGATAGGAGAAGAACTGGGATTGGTGCATATGATATTCCAAGTGCAATTGGTCAAATGATAGCATATGTCCTTGCACCCAGACATCCCCTAGTTTGGAGATGCCTATTTTCCCGTATCTGTCACCACAGCTGTGTCAACTGTCTGAGCCAAGTTATCTGCAATAGGGGTGTTTCCCTGGTGATCTTCTTCAATTGCTGTGATTGGGGGCACCCCCAGTATGGCCATAGTGCCTTACAGCCATGACCATAGAGCCGAGTCTCAAAATACTCCCACTTCTAGATGGATAGCTGGGTCGTCCCTGTCCCGAAATATCTAGTTGTTGAGCCTGTCCCGAAATATCGAGTCGTTGAGCGGGAGCATTTGGACTGCCCAGCAATAAAGGTTGATGTCTACTGCTCCCAAGCCCCCATCTAGTGGTCCCTAAATACATTTGGTATGGGCCACCCTACGAGGGGAGTCTCCCCATATGAATCTGTTAATCTCATATTGGAGATTACCAACCATGTGGATGGTATCTCTTGTGGGCTATAGGACAATGTGGCCCAAGGGATTGAGAGGGAGCAGGCTCCATTATGTCATGTGGTTGCTAACCTTTTTCTGAAGAGGCGATATATTGAGCCCCAAACACATCTCGGGGTCAGTCGACACCCACACTCCCAGAAATGTAAATAGGCCTTTTATGGTGTGAAAATAAGAATGTGAATACGGTGTCTCAGTGATGGTGCCAGCATGGAGATCAAACATGATTTTCCCCAAAGCACTTGGAACCCTGCTGCAGCTCCGTATATCTGTAATATAGGGATCTCTTGGGGGACAAGGGCTCCGGTTGCTGCATGAAAATGAGGGCATCATCTGCGTAAAGGGAAATGCGGTCTTCATGGTCCTCGGACTATCGCTGAGCTCATATTTGAGCATCGCGCCTGACCTATTCTGCCAATGGCTTAGCCATGAAATCGAAGAGGTATGGAGACTGGAAACTGCCCTGTTTGGTGCCCCACCAGATTGTGAATCTCCGGGGCACTGCACCATTAATTCTCGCCAATGTGTCACTATATAACAGATGGACATGATTGCAGAAATAGGCACCAAAGTTCATGTATTCTAAGACCGCAAGTTTGTCTAAGGGGAGAGTTCCAACCTGTCGGGCCTCGTTAAATACGTCCAGCATATACAGGAGCACAGAGGAAGCAAACCTCCAGTAGAATTCCACTGAGTAACAAATACAGCCAGGAGCCTTTCCTGTGGGCATACTCTGTAGCACTAACCGGAATTCCTACGCTGTGAGCCACAAGTCCAAATCAATCTTGCTTTCCCAAGAGAGACTTGAGACCAACAGATCCCATATAATGGGGTGTTGGGATTTCATTACCTGGCGCAGATGCGATTGATATAGATTCTTATCATAGTCCGTATAGGCCTCAGCTATTCCTTGTGCGTCATTGAACATGTCCCCATTGACTGACTTAGGGCCTGGCACCAGTCATGGCTCCGCCTTCTTGGTGGCTAGCCAATAGATGAGCTTACTGGATTTGTCCCCAAATTTATATATGCGGTATTGTGTCACCTTCAATGCTGCCTGCGCGGCATCTGTTAGTTTCTGTTTTAGTGCCCAAATTTATATATGCGGTATTGTGTCACCTTCAATGCTGCCTGCGCAGCATCTGTTAGTTTCTGTTTTAGCGCAAGTTGAACGGCTTCTAGTTGCCGCTGGCTCCTCTGGTCGGAGAGGAGAGCTGTCTAGCTTTCAGATCTCAGAGTAGCCTCTCCAGAGACTAACACTCTCTTCCCTTCCTCACTGCTTACCTACTATGTAAGAGATTATATGTCCCCTTATCACCGCCTTCATGGCTTCCCAGAAATTGACGAGGAACCTGTCTTGTGAGGTATTGATTTTTGAGTTCTTGGCAACTCTCTCTGCAATGTGCAGAAGTCTGTGTCTCTAAGCAATCCAGGGTGGAGACTCCATTGGTAGCACAACCCCCTATCGCCCCCTGTAGCTCCATCTCAACGGAGTGATGACATACCACCGGCGGTTGAATGAAAGCTCCTGACACCACCTGTAGGTCTAGAGTCGGGACGAATATGTAGCCTAACCTCGAGTGAGAGGACATAGGTATGATAAATTCCATGACATCCAAGTGCAGGTACCTCCATGCATCTCGTAGTCCCATCGAGTCTGCCCAATCACTCAGAGTGGAACCCCTCCTAGCTGTTCCTCTATCTGTAGTCTCTAGGGGAAGCTTGCATAATATTGTTGCAGTCTTCCCTAATAATAGTGTGACCATCTAGGGCTGCGGCTCTAACTTCTGTGAGGTTGGCCAGGGTTTGGTCTTTCTTTTTTTTATTTGTCTGAACCAGCAATGAAAGGAGTACAAATAAAGAAATAATGTACAATGCACAAGCACTTTCGTATATAATACATTCTCATAATAATAGGGATAGAGAGTAAGCCAGTAGAAAAGAGAAAAAAAAAAAAAGGGACGAAGATAGATCATAAGAGAAGAACAAATTACAGTAAATTATTATCACTCTGAGCAAAGCCCCCTCCTCCAGTTAGTAATTGGTTGCCAAATCACTTTGCCGTGCATTGCCGATTTTAGCCCTCTGGTGGAGTAAATGGCGCTATCCTGGTTAAAGACACCAAGAAATCGGGCAAGCCACATTTGAAAGCTCGGCGGGTCTGAGTCTTTCCACCGCGCTGCTAGTACTACCCTAAGAACTGCCGCTCCGATAAAGAGCATGGCCTCTTCATCCTTATTTAGGCTAAGTGTGTTGTCAGTACCTAGTAGATAAAGAGTGGGGGAGTCAGGTATCTTGTGGCCGAACACTTCTTCCCAGAAGTCACCGATCATTTTTTTGATAGGTGCTAATTGGTCACACTCACTAAACATGTGTATTAATGTTGCGGGCCTTTAAGACATCTAGGGCAATGGTCATTTTCTCTTTTGCCCCAGGCGGATAATTTAGCCGGGGTATAATATAATTATATATAGTTTTATATGTCTGGGCTTTTAAACTAGCTGACAAAAGGAGGCGTGATGATAGGTAAAGACTCATGTCAATATCTACATTTGTATTGTCAAGTTTGTCTGCCCAGACCCTTTCCGTAGGCTCTAGATCATCTTGTAACTTATCCAGTAGTTGCCAATAAATTGTACCTATTCTCGTATTTTTTTTAGCTATAGTATCGATAATTTCAATTCTCCCCAAGTTGATATTCGGGGCCTTGTGTATAGGAATCGAATGAATCTGCAAAAATTTAATGTAATGCCCATTTGGAATGTGAAATTATTGTTGCAGATCTGAAAAAGTAGAAACATGATTGGCACCCGAGATGTCACTGATTGTATTGATGCCAATAGATTGCCATTTCTTTTGAGATAGCTCAGGAAATAGGTTAGAATGCCATAAGGGAGAATATCTATTAAATTTTGAGATGTGCATATATTTCACTGTTTTCAGCCATATTTTCCATGCACTGGTGATAACTTTGAATGTATTCTTTTTATAATAGCTTCTCTCCACTTTTCCTTAAAAAGAGACCTTTAGATTTTTCACCTAGGGATAGCTCATAGATAGATGGGAGAGGTTCAACCTCAAAAGTCTCTAGATTAGAATTGACATTAAGAAGCGGAGATATCTGTTGCAGAAATGAAGCTCAGAGGTAGAATAGAATGTTTGGAACTGCTAATCCTCCTTTGTTCTGAGGAAGCGACAGGAGCTTCAAGGATCTTCTAATTTTACCCTGTTTCCAAATGAATTTAGACATAACAGAATCTAGTATCTTGAGGACCTTCTCCTCGGAACAAATAGAGTATCCTAGGAAGGATATTAATTTTCAAAAAATTTCCTCTGCCGATTATATATAGCTGTAGAGAATTTACCCGGTCTAAATCTTTTTTGATAGTATTTAGAAGGGGCTTATGCTAACACCTAGGTATGTAGCAGTATCGGTTTTCCTACGATCGTTGCAGATGATATTATCTGTGCATATCACGTTTGTTTTTTCTTTATTTAGGGAATACCCAGAGTAAGATCCATAAATTTGTGTTAATTTTTCTATTTCAGACATTGCCTCGGAGGGGTTTGGTGTTAATACCGCAATGTCATCGGCATAGGCCAATACTTTAGTTTCGTAATGATTAACCAATATAGGTATGATTCAAAGGGTTCTCTAGAAGTTTCAAAATTAAAGGGTTAATATGAAGGGCAAATAATATTGGGGAACAAGGGCAGCCTTGTCGTGTGCCTCTTGATACTCTAATTATACTTGATTCAGAGCCCATTATTTGTAGTTTTGCTGTCGGTTCAATATACGTAGCCATTATAGATTTGGCAAATTTGGGGCCAAAATTGTAGCGAGTCAGCGTTGCCCATAGGAAATTCCAAGCGACCCGGTCAAAGGCCTACTCGGCATCCAACAGAATCATCGACATCTGACCTCCCGTTGCAGACATTATATCAAACAGGGAACTAACTCTCCGGGTGTGATCGGTCGTGCCCTTGCCGGGGATGAACCCATGTTGCCAAGGGGAGACCAGCTGTTCAATGACCCGACCGAGCCGGATGGCCACTATTTTGGCGTATAATTTGGAGTCGGAATTGATTAGGGAAATTGGACGATAGGATGATAGTTGATCCAGAGGCTTGAGGCTAGCCCTTTTTTAGAAAGATAATTATATTTGTTTCTCTCCATGAAGTAGGTGAAATACCGTTCCATTGTATCCCTAAAAAAAGATCGTAAATAAGTGGGCCTAGGGTTTGACTAAGAATTTTATATAGTTCAAGAGGGATTTTATCGGGACCTGCCGCTTTCCCAGAGGCCAGCGAGGACAAGGCAAGTTGAACTTCTATAAGCGTAATTTCTTTCTCAAGATCTTCTCTAATGTTATCGTCTAAAATTGTATTTGTCTCTATGTGTTCAAGAAAATTAATCAAAAATAGACCTGAGTCTGCCTTACTAGTTATATTGTCATCCTGATAGAGAGTTTGATAATGTTGATGAAAAGCACTAATTATATCAGATGTTTGTGTAAGTGTCTGCCCTCCTAATTTTATCTTTGTGATAGCATTATTGGAGAGTTGCTGACGTTTATGTAGTGCAAGTTGTTTGCCGACCTTTTCCCTATTCTCGTATATTTCTTTCTGATGTATTTTAAAGGTCTCGGCAGCTTTCTGAGTCAAGCCTGAATTAAGTTCAGTTTTTAACACCTGCAGGCGGTACATAGCTGATTTCCCATTTGCCCCTTGTGCTATTTGCGCTGTATGTTCTTCCTCGGCTCTAGCCAGATCATCCATTTTTGTTGATACCCTGTGCTAGTTTGCTTCCGTATTCTAGCTTGATAGCTTATTGTTTCGCCTCTTAAAGCCGCTTTAAAACAGTCCCACACTATAATCCTAGAGGCGCTATATCTGTTCATATCGAAAAACTCTTTAGCCCAGCTAGTAATGTGAGAGATATACTCCTTGTTTGCGAGCAGCTTCCTGTCAAAGGTCCAGCGTCTGCGCTCCCTCTCAATGGATGTAAGCTTGATTGTGAGAGTTAAAGCATTGTGGGCGGAGATAATTTTAGGTTCTTTTACGATTGTGGCAATGTTCGCCAGATCTTGTGTGGTAAATAGATAATCAATCCTAACATATTTGCTATGGGGACAGGAATGATAATAGGTGTAGCCTGGGTCCGGGTAATTTTTAAGCTCCCATATGTCCTTTAAATCAAAGCTGTCGTAGAGTCTAGAGATAGCTTTAAAAACTTGTGGCTTATGGCCAATATAGTGCTGATGTGCATGGCTACTGAATTGAGGGCCTAGCGAAATGTTCAGATCGCCACATAGTATAAGAGGACCCTGAATAGCTGCTAGTTCGAGTTCAAGTAGCTCAAATATAGTCGGATCATCTTGGTTAGACCCGTAGATAGAACAGATGGTAATGCCAAGGCCTAGTTTAATAATAACCCATCTGCCCTGAGTGTCTACTAATTTATGGATAGCTGGTCCCAGGAAATTTTTAGCAAGCACCGCTACCCCCCTGGTATTAGATGTTTGTGAAGTACATGCTAATAAGTTATATCCCCTTATTTTGAGAAGGTGCCTCTTATCCCAGGGCAGGTGTGTCTCTTGAAGGCAGATAATATCCGTTGGGTTTTGGTATATCATCTCGCTCAGCCGTTGGTGTTTATCTCTGTCTAAGAGCCCTGAAACATTCCTGGTTCGAATAGTTAACTTCGCCATGATCCTATATTATGTGGCACATAATATTTCTGTGACCTTAACTGATAATGATGGTAAGTTTGCTTTGATTTATTTTTGATTACTTTGTTCTTTGAGAGTAGTATTGAAAAAGTATAAGAAGTGGCTCGTGTCTTATTTCTGATTCTGTTTTTTAGTTTTTTTTTTAGATGCTCCTCCCATCCCCCTCTCCGTCCCCCAACCTCCCCTGCCCCTCCCCCACCCCACCTCCCATCGAGACGTCCTTGGTCATGGGGCACCTAGGTGTAGGTGCCGGTGTGGGCAGTACGTCCCAGCATGCTGCGTAGCCTGGTCAGCAATATATACATTTCGGGTTGATAGGATAAAAATAAGTTACTCCACTTTGTTATCATCACAACCCAAACTATAGAAAGTGAGATATTTCCCCCCTCTATTAAGTTTTTTATAGATATGCTGGTAGTGTCCAGTCTTTTCATCTATGCCATTAGGTTTTTTTCCAGTGTTATGTTTGGCTATCTCTGTGATTTCTTTCAAATAGGATTCGGCTTGCATTTCGCTCATGAAGCTCTTGGTTGTTCTTTTATAAATGACTTTGAGACGTGCCGGGTTTCGCAGGAACACGGTTGCTCCCAATTGCTCAAAAGGGGCAAACAGTTGTCTCATTCGCCATCTTCGCTCAACTGTGGCATGGGCGAAGTCCGGGCGCGCAAAAAAGGTAAATCCATTGTATTCTTTTTTATTTGAGGGTCTGGCAGTATTGTAGATTTTTTCCCTTAAGATAAAGTTCCCGAAGCAAACCAACATTGCTCTCGGATACTGTGGGGTTTTGTGTGTGTGTTTGGGGGGTGCCAAGGGGAATCGTTGCGCCCGTTGGATCTCTTTGTTCATGTCCCAGGCTTGGAGTTTGGGAAAGGATGATATTAGAAGATCGGCCATAAACCCCCTTGGATCTTTATCCTCGGCGCCCTCGGGGATGCCGAGGAAGCGCAGGTTTTTTTCTCCTACCTCTGTTCTCAAGATCTTCTACCTTTTGCATCAAGTCGTTGATAATGCCGTCATGCTCTTTTTCCTAGGATTGAAGTTTGGTGACATCGGACTCTAGGTTTTCTGTCCGGGTTTCGACAGAGGCCATTCATTAGATATGTCAGTGCATGTTTGACCAATTTTATGAACAGCACCTTGCAATTTTTGTATAGCCGCATGATTCCTATTGCTGTCCATTTTGACGTCTTTATGAAAAAGTTTGATGGAGTTAAATACTTCGCTCAAAGATGGCTCCTCTGTATTTCCGTGTCTGTTATCGTATTCATCCCTTTGTACTGGGATCATCTCCTCTGTACCCCTCATAGCGCACACATGTGACTCAGATTCTCTGGGATTTTGAAGTGGGAGTGTATTATCGGATACCTCCAAGGTTATTCCTACTAATTTAGAGCTGGAGTGTCTTTCGCTTTGGTCATCTTCGCTTGAGTCACTTGTTGTGCTAGAGATGGATACTCCTGTCTCATAAATGTCCGAGTCAGATTCAGCGACAGATACTTTGGACTCCAGGAATAGGTTCCTACCTGGGGAGGATGTATGTGCCAAGTGTTCGGGTCTCGAAGCTTCAATTGGGAGTATAGACAGAGGATCCCTCTTATCTTGTGCTATTGCTGTTGCGGATAAAGTTGTGTTTTCCATCTCTTTTACCTTAAAATTTTTTGTTGGTTTGTTTTGCCCATCCTTGGATAATGGGGTGAATATATTAGAGATCCGGGGCTGCGATTCTATCTGTTGACCCGTGGTTTTAGCAGCCGCTTTCAGGTTTTTAATAGTCTGTAATCTTCTTGCCTTTTTGGCCATTAATTCCGAGTTATCATCGCCGTTGGCCCGTTCTTCACTGGCCACTGCTCTGTCGTTCAGATTTGTAATCTCATTACTCTCCTTTTTATCCGTATCTCTATCTTTGTCTTTATCCTTGTCTTTCTTAGAGTTTCTCTCCGGCTTCTTGTCAGGGGCCTTGTCTGTGCCTTTTTCAGTATTTTGATTTTTGTTTTTGTCCTTGGTTTTAGATTTCTCCAGGTTTGAACTGCTGCCGCTGTTTCTCTCGGCTTCTTTTTCTTTGGCCTTTGACCCTCTAGTTTCCGGTCGTTGCTGTCCATTTTTTACCATCTGGGAGTTATTAGACCTTTGTGTCTCTAAATTTGCTTTTAGAGGTTTTTCGGATACTTGAGGGTCATTTAGGTGGATAGCTGGTTCAGTTAGTTCAGTTACTTCAGTTAAATGTTCAGATACTTGTTCAGGTAGTGACTCAAATCCTTGTCTCTCCGCCCCAGTCCTAGTGTCATCGGACATGTCATCGGACATGTCGTAATGCTGACTGCTGCCCTGTAGCCTAATCGAATCTTGATCTGGAGTTGGTCTACTCAGCTTCCTGCTCGGTTGTGTATGAGACCGTCTTATCATTCCTAGGGTACTTGATGAGAGTGTTATAGTAGTTGTAATATTTACAATAGATAGTTTAAACCGCTTAGGGAGGTTTGATTCTTTTGTAACCACCACCACAGAAGCCACTGATGGCGCTGAAACCGCTGATGTAGCTCTGATATTTTTTGTGGATAAGGGTAGATCCCGGGCAACCCACCTTGTTGTGGTGAATCTGTCGCTTGGCTCTCCCCAGCAGTAGCAGCAGCGGATGTAGCTCGGTACTGGTCTGGCTGGGCGGGATTTAACAGGAACAGTAATCTGAGCTGACTGTGGTTTGATCCTCACAGACAGACGAGCGCTCGTTATCGGTGCAAAAGATGCCCCCCCAGCTTTTGATATGATCCTGTGACCTGCCTGTCACAAGCCTCCTCCAAAAACTCCTACGCAGCCGCCCGCCTGCTTGCTTGCCTACTTGCTTGCTTGCCCGTTTTACTGTTTGCTGCTAGTCTGTTTTAGTTGAATGTCGGTAGATTATCGGTAGATTAGCGGTAGTTTGTCCTTGGTTTGTCGATTCTTAGGTCGATCCACAAGTTGCAGATTAGATTTGGATTTAGTATTGTTATTCGTCCCCCTGCGTGTTTTTTTTTGGGGGGGGGGCAAAACCTCTTTGCTCTCCGCTCTTTCCTCTGTTACTGTTACTCTGACTCTTACTCTTATTCTTTATTCTTTACTCTTTGCTGCCCATTGATTTGGGTTCGGCTGCTGGATTTCTTTCTTTCTTTCTTTTTGTTTTGTTTTGTTTGGCACCCAGGCCTTGTTCTGTAGTAGTGGTTGTACTCAACTATTACTCTACTGTTACTCCAATGAGGTACTTTAATGTTACTCCGATGAGGTCCTGCAAGGACCGGCTACCGGCTGCCAGGTTGTTAAATTAAATTATATAATATCAGCCTCAGCCTCAGTCTTCAAGCTATCCCCCGCACACCCCTATGGTCTAGGGTCCGTAAACACCACCACCGCCCCTGACTGCCACAGTGTCACAGTGCGGCAGTGCTTAACTTTCGGTTTAAGTCTTTTAGAGTTATATCAAGAGTCAGTTTGATCTGTCAGATCTGTTTGATCCTCATGTGATAGGTTTTTTCTCTGTTACTAGAAGTCGAGAATATCGAGTATTCGCTTGTTCTCGAACAGCTGAGTGATTGGTACAATGCGAACGTGGGCAGCGCAGGGTGCCGTGAAGATCGAGCAACAGATCCAACTGCCGCTTTTTTCAGACACAGTGAAGCCGCAGCACGCAGCCCGCAGCCTGTAGCTTGCAGCTCCTCGCTCGCTCTTTTACCGGCTCTTTCCCGGCTATGGCTGCTGAGTGATGGATGAATACGCCGTGCCTCCTCAACTTTTAATTTTTCAGGTAGGATTCCTTTTTTTGGGATGCGGGGAAGAGCGGGGCTATGTGGCACAGGTTACAAAGTGGTGAGGGGTGGTGAGAGGTGGAGCATGACAGGAACAGGGGCGGCGGGTTTAAGGGCTGGTATGGACTCGTGTGGGCTCGTGTGGGCCCGTGTAGACTACTGTCGATAGAGCAAGAAGAGGAGAGGGTAGGGCTGAAAGATGCCCGGGAGTTGGGCAGTACTCATGGTTGTTTGACAGTGCCAGATCCCACGCGCACAGGCGGCTGAATCTCTCTCTTCTCCGGTTTCTCTGATTTTCTGACCGGCAATCCACACTCGGCCCAAGCCAAAATCTAAACAAAAATCCAAGCCAAAATCACTAACACAAAGGGGGTTAAGTCGCGGCTCCACAGACTGCTGCGCTGCTGTGCCACTCCGCCTCAGTGCCTCCTGTGCCTCCTCCGAGCTTTCTCTCTAACAGTTCTGTATAGTTCATCGTTTGTCGTTCAGAGAACAGCCCGGAGGAGAGCTTTCCCCCCCCCCACAGCCCAAAACTCGGCAAGCTTGACAAACTTCACTGCACCGATGCTTGCGTGTGCTATGCCGGGCTGATATCAGTGCAAGTCCTTTAGTCTTTTCTTCCGTAATCCTAGATCCTTAATCCTTTATCTTTTAGTCGCTAGGTATCATAACATCATCATAACACCATTGGCAGCTTGCGTACAGAATCTTTCAGTCATTTCCGACATTGCTGGGACATTGCTGGGAGGATTTTCCAGAAATGCCGAGCAGGCTAACGGAGCTCACTGCCGACACGTCCTCTCACTCCAGCGCCATTTCACGTCTCCACTCATAAAGTAAAATATTTCCAAAGAAAGTATAATAACGAAGTCCACCATTCTATTAAAGACTTATTCCGGGGGGGGGGGGGTCTTTCAAGGCTGGCGGGTCATAACTGCTCAAGATCGACCAGGCTTTCCCTTCTAGTGTGCCCATGATCCGAACAAAGTGCCCCAAGGTATCTTCTAGGGGATCAGTTACCACCATTGGGAAAACTTTATGTAGTAGGATTGCTACATCTCTGGATCCCCTGGTGAACCCCGCTGGCCAAAGAATGTGCAATTGCTGCCAAGGAGGTGGGTTTCTTGAAAAAGGTGTGCTGCTGGGTGCAAGACCTTAGCCCAGCTCAGCTCCAAACCTGTTTTCACCCTGTCATTCAGGCTATTAACGTTTCACAGCAGGAACTTGTAAGTTGAGGTTTCGTGAGTGCTGTTCAAGGTGGGTAGCATGAGGAGGGAAAGTCATTGCATGTGCAATGATTGTAGCATAGTGTCTCTAAACTAATAACAGACCCATATCCCAACTTCCCTTTAACCCACACTTACCAACGTTAACTCTCTGTCACCCAAATGATCTTTAATGTAACTAAGGAAAGGGAAAGAAAGAAAGAGAAGAGCAAAAACTAAAAAGAACAACATGAAATTGGTTATACAAGTGTCAAATACAAGAAGCACGGGAAGGCTCAGTTGACCACCCCATTCCGTGGCATAGCATTAGTCTGATCCTGTTTGTGTTAAAAAATTATAGTTTCTTACCAATGGCTCGCTGGGAGACCCCTCACATCTCTCAGCCTTATCGCCTGAGCTCGCAGATGTTGAACCTCCATCTCTGACCATCTCCTGTGCTCAGGATCTATGACACTTCTTGTTGCGCATCTTTGGAGACCTTGCTTGTGTGTGAGAACCTCCCTCTGGTTCTCTCCTTCTGTGGGTCGTCATCGACTCGCCAAAGGTTTAGCAGAATTGTATTCCTTCTTCAAGCCAGACATAGGAGGATCTCAAAACATGAATTCTTGTGGGACTCTCAATAGTTATGTTTAGTCAGTGTACATGTTATTTCGCTGAAGTACTAGTGACTGTTAGCTTCATCGTCTGGTCTGTCCTCTATCAGGGGGAATCGTCTCTCGCACTAGAAACGCTGTGGGCGTCCGTGATTTCAAAACTGTGTTTAAAATTACCTACTGCCCCTTAGAACCAAGACTTTTTTTAAACATTAAAAACATTAAAAATTGAGGTAGAGGACAAACTTGATGGTGAAGCTAACAGTCACTGGTACTTCAGTAAGATAATATGTTACTGACCAAACATAACTGTCGAGCCTCCCTCAAGAATTCATGTTTTGAGATCCTGTGTTTTCTAACTTCTTTTGATTTTGATGCACTTTAGTGGTATAGTCCGGAAAGAGCATCCCTCTTTCCATACCACAATGCAGGTCAGCATGTTGCTTTGCTTGCCAAAGATTGGTGTCTCTGTGGGCATAGATCAGCACCTTGATGATGAGTGGTGGTAGGGGGGGCCCTGGGCAGGGGCCTGGGTGTCAGCGCACTGAGTGCCTTCTCGAGAATGAAACAGGGTGACATGACTAGTACTGCCATCCAGGACTACAACCAATCGGTGAGGAAGGCCTCCGATTTTTGTCCCTCCAAGCATTCTAGTAGGCCCACAAGTTGCAAGTTGTTTCGACTGGATCTGCCATTCGCATCTTTGGCCTGTTCCTCCAGTGTATTCGTCAATATCTGCAAATGTTAAAGTTCCTTTTGCGCTGGGCTCAGTTTGTTTCCAGAGTCGAGATCTGTTTTTCGGCCTCTGTTGTGCGCTAGGAGATGTTCTGCAGGTTGTGTCCGAGGATATTTATCTCCATTGCTCCGGCATAGGTTCCACCTGCGCGGTAATGAAGGGGAGAGTGAGGCACTGAGGCAGCCCAGCAGATGCATACACCAAAAGGGGAAAAAGGCACTGAGTGAGTCAACTCCTCATAATCCTCAAGGAGGACATCCATGAGGATTCAGAAATCAATGGTGGTAGGTGGTTCACTCTATGTACTTTGGTAAGGTCCAGCAAGATGGTGTTGATGCAGTCCTTTCAACTGAGGCCTGGTCTCCAGGAAGGGACCTAATGAACACTAAGACTTCCATGGAGTACAAGTGAGGAGAGCAAAGGAGAAGTACAGGTAGACAGAGTGCTGTGGTGTACCGGCACCATCAGCATTTTTCCCACAACTGGTTGTGGTTGGCAAAGCTGGAGAAAAAACAACCAGCACAGACCTGCCTATGAATTTGAAGGCCTCTGTTAGAATTTCAGGGCAGAACATGTCCAAGTCATTACAGAAGATGCAATTCCAAGTTGTTTTACAACATTCTCCCCGTGCCTTGACATTAACTGGGAGGGATAGTGAGGCGGAGACGGCCATAGAACGTCCACCTTGTCACCCTTGAAATGGATTTAAGGTAGAACGGCAGACTCAACATAGGTTTCAGTAGACCCAAAAAGTCTGACTTTTCGTGAGACAGTTCTTGTGATTAAATTGTAAACAATACACTACATGTTGGTTGGGTTTGTAACCCACATTGTAGCATTTGATGTGAAGGATCCACTGTTGAAAGGGGATAGAAGTGACAGAGAGCCCCAGAGTCACACAGTGCTAATTGCTTGTAATGGCAGCGTCGATTGCAAATGAGAGCAGTTTTTGGGGGGAAAACAACCCGACTTGAAGTGCAATGGAGGGAACTATAGGGAGACAGTACTGCAAATGGCTTTGCATGAGTGCTGCACCCCTTCAATTGCAGCCAGGCGGTAGATGGTGGTGGCTCAAGTGGACCATCGTGAGTGGAAAAAAACATGGGGGGCGTGGCTAGCCAGCCAAAATGGTAGATGGGAATTCATAAAGCTTAGTCCCTGATTCATTTGAATCCGGCAAAATTATCCTGAAAATCTGCCATCCACACCGCTGCCGATTAGGACCTGACGTGGGAAGATTCCCTGCACCTGATGAGCCTGGTTTCGTATCAGTTGGCACACCGAGAACGCGCTGGTGTGGGAAAGGAAAGCACTGCTCTGCCAACCGTGAGCCCGCGTGCGGGCATTTCAAGCAGCAAGATGGCAGCCAGCGTTTGAGTGTTCAGGGGTGAGCATCCATCCAGCCCGGACTCGAGCGGAGCTCAACAGAGGGAGCACCACTGGAAGCAGAGATCGGAGAATCGTGCCGCCCCACTACCTGGGTGCATAATTAGAGGGGGACTGAGACCGCGGACCCAGCCACAGAGAGGTGTATTTGTCCAAGCTGCGCTGCAGCAGAGGAGGCAGCGGAGCGCGAGATGAGGACTGGCACCAGAAGTTTTGAGTCTGTTGCAGCCCCTACCTGACGACTCTGTGCCTGCGGCAGAGGCCCCATCTCGAACCCAGGACTCAGAGGCCATACAACAACGCCCCTGGGGGGGGATACAGCTCAGCTGGAACATCGTAAGCAGCGAGAGTGAGGATCAGAGAAGTAATAAAAGTTGCTGGGACAGAGGAGGCACAGCGAGGCACGCTGGACATTCTGACGGATCTGGGCGATGCAGGCCTTGATGAGTTGGGGCTTCGGGAGTGGCCCGGGGATTGCGGAGCGTGTGCTGCTGTAGAGCAGTGGGCCTGCAGGTGGTGCTGTGAGGCAGGCACCAAAGGTATAAGGAAGAGGTTGGTGCTCCCCAACGATGAGGTAGGCCGCTGTACACAAATAGCCTGAATAAATAAGAGGCAGCGGGGATGACGAGATCCAAACTGTGGAGGAAGCAAAAGCAGTTGCATTCGCGGTGTGTGATGTGAGAGGCCTGAGCGGAACTAATTTGACTCAGGGAGGTGTATGCATAGACCGCGAAACTCCTAGCTGGGACTAGTGAGGAGTGCCACCGCCGAGCCGCTGACACAGACATCAAGGTGAGGTGGCGTGGGAGGGAGCCTGTAAGAGTTTACCGCGGCTGAGTGGACGTGGACCTGCTATCACTGTTGACGTTGTGGTAGGCGCTGCAACACGAAGTAGGAGAGCGCAGTGGAGACGCTGCGTGTGCGCAGAGGCTGCCGGGCCCTCCATTTCCGCGCGCCTGGGACCCCTACTGCTGGAACCGACGGAACCCGCGAGGACACTTGCCTCTGGGGAGCTTGACGCTACCTGCCCCGCCTCATGCAAACTGGCACTCTCTAGTACGGGACGGCGAACAAAATTGTCCCATCAGCGCATAATTGAGGTGGAGCTGGTGCACGACCTCACAGGCCGGTACACGTAACCTGCACGCAGACATTGGAGAACAGCGAGGTTGCCGCAAACCGGCCCACCTGGCCAACCCCCTAGTGCAGAGGTTTTCAAACCTTTGTAGGTTGAACCCCCCCAGCTGAATTGTTTTAGATGTTGGGCCCCCCCACCACCTGACAGAAATTTCTGGAATCTGGTACACTACATAATCGACTGCCACATGCATATCACGGGCCATATTCGGCAACTAATGTTTTACATAATTAGAGTGTTTAGTAAACTGCAGGTTTGTGAATGGGTGTGGTGAAATGACAGAGGCTTATTACACAGCTCAAAACCCAATTTTCCAAGATAAAATGTGCGCAAATTCTTTTTACTAGAATGCTTTGTTTAACACACGACCTAGATTAATAACAACACCACCAACATAAATGTGTGGACCCGTTTTGATCTAAAATTGCATGAAACAAAAACATTTCTCTGCAAATAGTAATAGACTCATATCAATCACATTAAAAAGAAATGAAACAAAACAGTATTTACAAGAATCTGTTTAGGATTTATTCCCGTGGTACAAAAGGGGGTGGTGATGGACAGAGCATCTGAACCAATCAAACACTCACACCCAGTCAAAAGATCTGGGTTTAATCCATCACCGTTCTTTAGCCCACTCTGCCATCCCAGTTCAGATATGGCCATATGCAAATCAGTCTGACCCTGTGCCTCATGGGAACAGTCCGGTCCTCGGAAGCTTGTTTACGGTCCAGGGAAGGCATGGCTTGGCCGTTCGGGCTGGACTGTTCCCATGAGGCACAGGGTCAGACTGATTTGCATATGGCCATGTCTGAACTGGGGTGGCAGAGTGGGCTAAAGAACGGTGATGGATTCAACCCAGATCTGTTGACTGGGTGCGAGTGTTTGATTGGTTCAGATGCTCCGTCCATCACCACCCCCTTTTGTACCACTTTGTTTGCCATAAGTTGGCAGGGTATGCTCAGACGTGAGTCCCTTGCTCACTTTGCCACTGGATTCAAGCAAGCCGGGCTGAAGGCGGCTGAAATACCAGAAACCGGTCCTCTGAAGCTTGTTTCCGGTCCAGGGAAGGCATGGCTTGGCAGTTCGGCTGGACTGTTCCCATGAGGCACAGGGTCAGACTGATTTGCATATGGCCATGTCTGAACTGGGGTGGCAGAGTGGGCTAAAGAACGGTGATGGATTAAACCCAGATCTGTTGACTGGGTGTGAGTGTTGATTGGTTCAGATGCTCCGTCCATCACCACCCCCTTTTGTACCACTAGGATTTATTCCCGGCCATCAGGGCAAAAACAGAGCTGCCTCTATCAAGGGAACCCCTGAAAGGCTGGATTGCAGTGCATGTAAATATGTCCTTTTGTAATTTAGGACGAAAACCTTGATGGGGCACGACATGCCCATACTTGTGTACAGGGGCCCAACTAGACCCGAACTTCGAGGGGGGGGGCTAACACTCCCATCCAGGGCAGGCCCTAGCACTGGTTGCACATAGTGCAACAGTCTGTTTTGCCCCCCCCCCCATTTCCTCCTTCCCCATGAATTTTCTCACTACCACTCATCAACAATGCCCTTTTTTTATTGCGCTACTCATAGTTTACCCACACTCTGATCTGCATGGTACACGTTCTTTGTAGCAGGCACGTTAAACCTCTGCGCTGTGTGGGTTTCAGGAGTACCCATGTGAGTGCACGTTGAGCGATGCGAGAGTGTGGGATAAGGGTAAGAGGAGTGACTGCAGGGTGAGTGAGGTCACCATATGAATTTGTGTGCGGATGTAAGTGCAGAGTGGGACAAATGAATGTATGGTTAGTGATGGTCTTATTTGAGTGAGTATGCACATTGAGCAGTAAGGGGGACATGTGAGTGACGCGTATCATGAGTGCAGGGTGAGTAGTGTGCTTGCGTGACTGCAGGGTGAGGTACAGGGTGAACAGTACAAGTGCATTGTGAGTGCAGAGTGATGAATGAGTGCATGGTAATCAGATTCAGTGCTTGGTGATCAGAGTCAGTGCATGGTGATCAGAGTCAGTGCATGGTGATCAGAGTCAGTGCATGGTGATCAGAGTCAGCGCATGGTGATCAGAATCAGCGCATGGTGATCAGAGTCAGCGCATGGTGATCAGAGTCAGTGCATGGTGATCACTGTGAGTGCAGGGCGAGCGGGTGAATGGTGAGAGTGCATGGTGATCAGTGTGAGTGTATTGTGATCGCTTTGAGTGCAGGGTGAGAGGGTGATCGGTGTGAGTGCATGGTGATCACTGTGAGTGCAGGGTGAGCGGGTGAATGGTGAGAGTGCATGTGATCAGTGTGAGTGTATTGTGATCGCTTTGAGTGCAGGGTGAGAGGGTGATCGGTGTCAGTGCATGGTGATCAGTGTGAGTGCATGGTGATCAGTGTGAGTGCATGGTGATCAGTGTGAGTGTAGGGTGAGCGTGAAAGTGAAAGTGAAAAGCGAGAATGAGGAGTGAGTTGTCTGAATGCATGGTGCATTCCCAGACACTTGAACTAACTCAGCAAGTTATTGATGGCAACGTAGGGTTTCAGATATGTTCAACTATTGCTATTATGGTATTAACGAGAGATCAAGGTGGAGGAAATGAATGTGCTGATCTTGCAACGAACTTCCAGTTTTATGGTTAGGGTTGCCAGCTCATTATTTTGATGGCCCAGTTGGTACAAACATAAACAGTCACCTAAAGCTGTATTGTCAGCACTTGTCTGCACATACTTTGAACAGCAAATATAAATAGTAGCACTTTTAATTGTGTTCTAGGGCTGCCTGAATAGTCCATGACTGATAATAAAATATAAAATGGAACAAAGACAGAAAAGTCACATTACAAATGTATTTATATGTATTTATAAGCATATTTGGTGTCAAGACAAGCAATTTGCAGGCTGTTTAAAAAACACATGGCTGTCTTTCTTTTGGTAACTCAAAGTGTTGTGGTGCCTGACTGTGTAAATTTAACAGAAACTTTGTCTCCTTTCTAAGAGCTTCCTCCCAGGACGGGGTTAAACTGGTAGAGCTGAAAAGCTTCAGCTGCTTTAGGAGGCAGGATGTCTCCTTTGCTAAAACTGAAAGCAAGGAGCAGACCGCCTCTGCTATGAAATCGAACACAAAGGAACAGAACTGTCTTTTCATTTGCTTTCGTTTTTTTATTAGAGGAGACCCTGCCTCCCACTGCAGCTGAAGCTTCAGCTCTACCAATTAACCCCCTCCTGGGAAGGTTAACACTTAGCTCTTTGCAAGACAAAAGCGCAAGTGGTGCCGTATCTATTCCCCCCTCCCCGCCCCCACCCTCCTCCAGCCCTCAGTTATCAGAGCTCAATAAACAGATTCCCATTAGAAAAGGGTGAAGTCCTGCACGCCTCAGGACAATAAAAAACTGAAAGGGAAGATCTCAGTGTGGAGTGCACGCCCCCCCTGAGATGGTGTTGCGTCCTTCTGGGGGGGGGGGCGCGCCCCACAGATTGAAGAACTCTGCCCTAGTGCAACCCGAGCGGTAACGGAACCCTCCAAAAACAACATTGCCATCGGTACACCACCCTTCTGGCACCAATCTGCGAATGCCCACAGCACAGAAACTTGTAATGGGCCGGATGAGAGCCAAGGTAGCAAAGAGCACTGAGAGCGAGCAGCTTGGACACCATGAACATGACTACTGGAGGAGAGCCAGAGCCGACGACCACGGCTTTGGCTCTGGTCAGTACTCGCGGCGGTGGAGACGATAGGTGATGCGCTGGAACACACCAGAACCTCTCTGGAAACCTGGATAGATAAGGTCACCTCAGAATTCACCCTCCTCCATGCAGACCACCGTAAGCTGGCGGAAAAAGTCGTTGCGCAAGGTCAAACACTGAAGGAACTCCAGCCTGTCACACAAAGTCATACAGCTGCGCTCCAGGACTTGATAGATCGTGTTCATGACCTGGAAGACAGGGCGGAATATGCGGAGGGGCGTTCCCGCCGCAACAACATTCGCGTGGTGGGTCTGCCAGAAGGCGAGGAGGGAAGAAGCCCAGAGCAATTCACGGAGTGATGGCTGCACGATCTCCTACCCCAGGGAACGTGGTCAATGCAGTTTGCAGTCGAGAGGACCCACCGCATTCTGACACAGAAACCCCAACCAGGAGCCAGACCGTGACCGTTCATTTTTAAATTACTCAACTACAGGGACAGGGATGCGGTACTCCGTGAGGCACGCAAGACGGACAACCTAAAGGTGAGCGGCAGTCACGTTATGCTCTTCCCCGACTACACCGCTTTGGTACAGAGACGTAGAAGCAACTACACAGCAGTGAAACGTCAACTCAGAACCCTGGAACTACCCTACTCACTGTTGTTCCCAGCCCGACTACGAGTAGTCACGAAAGAGGGGACCCGCTTCTTTGACTCACCCGAAGAGGCGTGGGATTGGCTGGAGGAGTCAGGACTGTGGTCGGGTGTGAGGCCCCCGGAATCAGATGGTGGCAACTCAGCAGGCAGGAGAATCAGATGAAGACGGCGATGGGGGAATATGAGGAACACAAACCCTGGGACAGCAGCCCCGAGCCCGGAGAATATAAGGAGGGAAAGACAGGACGCCCTAGAAGTGGTAGAATCTCTTGGATCACCATGCCCCAAAGAGCGACCGGACTCCTACACATGTGACATGTTAATGCCCAGTGGCTCCTCGTCGCCATCAACGGAGGTATCTGAGGACCTGGGCTTACCAGTGGTGATCCCACAAACTGCGGATGGTATAATATGAACTAGCATCATCGAGTTGTACTCTGCCATAGACAATACACGCGAGTAGAACTTTGATTATTAGCGCTTACGCTCTTGCTAGTTGCTGGGGGGAGGGACGGGTCCATGGGGTTGAATGTATTGCCCGGCTCCTGAAGAGGCAGCACAGTAACAACACACCCGCTACTGGCCACAATATGAATATCGCCAGGAAAAAGGACAAGGGGACACCACTCACTTGATTCGCCGGCTGGGCCTGTACATTACTGGTCCCATGAAAAGTCACATGTGTGTATATGGATGGCATGGCACACATACAGGAACTTGGGGGATGGTCATAACATGGCATAACTAGTGTACGCACCCCAATAAGCGACACACTGACCTAGTTCACACTACTTAACAGTTGCAGAGGTTTGGACGGACATCGCGAAATGTCCCCTACAGATGTTACGATGTTCTTAGTTGGCCTATTGCTTTTGTTGCAGCACACCGATATGCCTACACCTCTTCCTGACCCCCATATCCTGAGACGTGGCCCGGCCCTGGCTCTTATATTGACTAGATTCCTTAGAGATGACGCGAGCTGACATAATCACATGGAACATAGAGGGCATGTACACACCTGCGCGTCGCTACTCCATATTCGCATATCTCCAGAGACATTCGGCTGCAATCGCTGTGCTGCAGGAGACACACATGACACCACCGGAACTAGACAGACTGCGCAAGCGCTGGAGGGGACAAGTGTACGGCACAACATACTCGGCACATGCGAGGGACACATTAATGTGGGTGAGGGCAGGCACCCCGTTCACCTGTGAGGACACAGTGGTGGACCCTGAAGGCAGGTACACTCTAGTACGGGGGACACTTAATGGCCAACAAATATTGTTAGGCTCTATATATGCCCCGAACACTGACCAATCCTCATTCCTAGCGCAGTTGTCCACGAAGCTGACCCCTATGTTGGGCTTCCCTGGTTGTTGGGTGGGGATTTCAACTCGGTGCTAGATGTGAACACGGACATATCCTTCCCACCCCTCCGAAAGACAACAGCTGTATCAAATGCGCAGGCGCTCACAAACTGGCTAACACATTGGGCATTGCTAGACCTGTGACGTGCGTTGCATCCTAATGACCGTATCTATTCTTACTACTCTGCTGTACATGACCTGCATGTGCGATTGGACAGGGTGGTAGGCTCTCAATCACTAATCCCATTGATTGCGGTGGCGGAATACTTAGGGCGGACATACTCTGACCAGAACCCTATGAAGCTACAACTGAACTGGGAATCAGATCGGCCTCCCAAACCCACCTGGCGTCTCCAACCGGCTGCACTGGAAGACCCAGAATTTCATGCATCCTTGGAGACGACTATTCTGGAGTATTTTGAACTTAACGAGGGGACGGCGAGTAGCACACTGGTGGAATGGGATGCCCACAAAATAGCTGTCAGGGGTCCTTGACTCGGTGCCACATGGAACATACGCAGCGAACTAACACTGTCTCTCTCTCGTCTCGAGTCACAATTACTCCGATATGAGCGGGAGGGCGAGGGTGGCGGCCAACACTCAGACCGTCTGGAAGACCTTAGGGCGCAACATGCGGAACTGATGGAATGACTCAGATGCCACTACTACACAGCCCACACAGCTCGCACCCATGCTAAAGCAGATAGAACGGGCCACTTGCTAGCCTGGCTGCTAAGGCAGAAGAGCAACCGTGCCCCCATCGGAGCCATACGCACACCCGAGGGAGCTCTGGTATATACACAGCGCGAAATACACAGGGTGATGTCTGATCACTACACGCAATTGTACCGGTCCAAGAGGCGTTGCTCCGGCCCAGACCTGGAGTGGTTTTTAGAAACTACCCAGCTACCCACTGTTTCAGAGACACGCCAGGAGGAACTAGATGGACCCCTCACTTTGGAGGAAATAGGGGAGGCGCTTGGGTCTATGGCTTCTGGAAAAACGCCGGGTCCGGACGGCCTCCCTGCAGAATACTATAAGGCCTACCGGGAGACTTTAACACAGAGCCTGTTTGCCCTTTACTCCACAGCATTGGACAAACACACTCTGCCCCCCTCGATGCGCGAAGCCTACCTGGTGTCCCTGCTCAAACCAAACAGGGACCCGGAAAACTTGGGATCATACAGGCCATGAGCACTCCTCAATGTGGACTATAAAATATTCACCAAGGTGCTAGCAGAACGCCTGACACCAGTGGTACCTGAGTTAGTCCACAGCGACCAAAATGGTTTTGTACCTAACCGTAGTACATCACTGAATTTGAGGAGGTTTTTTAGAGTGGCATCGGATAGCGTGCGGGAGTGGCCCAAGGCGGAATGTCTTGTATTGGACCTCGATAAGGCCTTCGACTGTCTGGAATGGAGCTACCTCACGGCAGTGCTGACCCGGTACGGGCTTAGCTAGGGATTCCTCCAGATGGTTGACCTTTTATACAAGAACCCCACGGTTACAGTGCGGACAGGGCAATACATCTCTGACGCCATACCATTATGCAGGGGCAGCAAGCAGGGGTGCCCGCTCTCACCTCTCCTGTTTGCGCTAGCCATTGAGCCCCTAGCAGCGGCATTACGAGCGACACTGGGTGATGGAATACCCCTAGGGGATGCGACACACCAGGTGTCGCTGTATGCGGACGATCTCTTGGTCTTCGTGAGGGATGTGGGAAATATACCAGCTCAGCTGGCGTGCACATTGAGGGACTTCGCCTCTCTTTCGGGACTCAAAGTAAATGCCGCCAAATCCTGCCTTTACGCATTTGGGGGGGGGGACACTTAGGACCCGGGCTATGTCCTGGACGGTACAAGGGTGCAGTGGAAAGCTGATACTTTCCGCTATCTAGGAATCCAGATGTATCGTCAACTGGAGGACCTTATTGATGGTAATTTAGGATAGGCTGTGACAGCCATCAAGTCACAAGTACACTTCTAGAAAATGCTCCCACTATCAGGCACTGGCAGGGTGGCTTTATCCAAGATGGTGATCCTTCCAGGCCTTCTGTATTATTTTGCCAACCTACCAATATATATCCCGGCGGCCTTCTTTACCACACTCACTAAACTACTTAGAGACTTCCTCTGGGGCGGCGCACGTCACAGGATAGCACTGGCTAAGATCAGGGAGGCCTTGCTGCGCCATGTTTTGAGCATTACTACTTGGCCACGCAATTATAGTGGATAGCCTGCTGGCTAGCAGACAGGGGCCGCGAAGACACTGCGACCGAAACTCCCCCTCTCTTTGGACTATGGGCCATATGTATGAACACATTTTCCCATAGACACGGAATGGGTAAAACCCTTTGATACATCTCACCCTATATTACTAAACTCTTTCACCCAGCCTCTAAAGCCCCAGCAACGACACCACTCCTCATGGTGGTGGCTTATAAATGCTACTGGCGTAGTCTATACCTCACTAGAGCGCTAGTCCCCTACGCACCGGCCATACCAATAGAAGGTTCCCCCAGTGGACCTGGGGTACTTGCATCTCTTGAACTTGCAGAATGGCACGAAGCTGACATACAAACCTTAGGAGACCTATACCAGGATGGCGCACTCATACCATATGAATCTCTGGTTGAAGAGACTGGGCTGCCACCGGGGCAATTCCTGCGTCACCGCTCCCTGATCGCGACACTGACTTCCAAGTGAGGGGACATGTTAGAGGAGCCGCGCCAACACCTCACCATACAGTATCTCTACGTTATGGGACGTGGCAGGCTCTTGATTCGTTGGTTTGCCGCCTCCTTGCGAACGCACGCAGCGATAAGTCTGGAACCACTACGCCGTAAATGGGAAGCGGATCTGGAGCGGCCACTGGAAGTCAAGGAATGGGATAAAATACTAAAGAGCCCCACGTGCATACCCAGAAAAATGAGGTTCCGTTCCTATTTAGAAGATAAATAGGTACTTTCACCGCGCAGACACAGTGTGTCTTCGCTGCGCGGAATTGGGGGCTGGATTGGTGCACATGCTGTGGAGCTGTCACATGTTATATCTCTATTGGTGGGCGGTCGGGGAGGCGCTGCGTGTATGTACAGGCCACACGTTACCCTTTGAATGGCCTGTTTACCTGTTACACCACTTTTGCAGAACCCCAGCCACAAAAGTTTCCTCTCGTTTTCTTGACATGGGTTTGGAGGTAGCTAAGCGACTGTTGACTAAGAGGTGGTAGGCGCAAGATCTGCCACACATAAGGGCATGGAGGTACTCGCTCCTAGCATGGGCCAAGGCAGAGGGAATAGCCATTATGCGAGAGGAAACACTGGGACTCCGAAAGACACCTATTGCGACACAATGGGAAGGACTATTCCGGTCCCTGACACAAACGGTGGGGGACAGCCCGGAGGGGCGACCTGAGCATGGGTTAGGCGCACTTACCGAGAGGGATGGATAGCTTGTCAGTGGACATCTGTAATGCCATGTACATGAGAGTACACTACCTGACGCCCAAGATTGACATTGCTGAGGCCTCCCGAAGGTGGTGCAGGTATGCGAGGAGCCATGGGTCGGGACGGCGAGAACCGGGGGGGGAGGGAGGAGACGAGGAAGGCTTGGTATAGGGAGAATATCCAACAGTCGGACTATGCTGCTTTTATTGGTTTTGAGTTTTGTTTTAGTGTTTTCTCTATAGCATCGGTGTACTTACTAAGCATGGGCGGCAAATCCGTTACGTCCGCGGATTTTTCAGATTTTTGGTGAATACGCAATCCGTGTATTTTACGTATTTTCCAAAAAATCCGAAAAAATCCGCGGATGTAACGGGTTCAAAAGTTGAACCCCCACCCACTCATGTAATGGCGCCAGCAAGCTGCCAGCGCCGTTGTAAAATAGTTACAAAGTTAGCTTGCACAGGAACCACTAGATAAAACGAAGCAGGTGCTGCTTTATTTTATCTAAGTGCTTCCTGTGCAAGCTAACTTTGTAACTATTTTACAACGGCGCTGGCAGCTTGCTGGCGCCATTGTAAACACACACATGGTCGCTGGAACTAGTTGAAGCTCAAATGCAGTGACTCATTCATCAGCCCAGAAACAATCGAGAGCGTCGTCGAGGCTGGGCAATGTGCCTTCTTTATTACCAAATCTACCATCGAAAGTCAGCTGTGAGGCTGGATAGAGGCCTTTGCATCCTTGACTTTCATGAGCACAATTCCTGTGCTGTTCCTGTGACCAGGAGTCTCTGTATCTTCATCTGCGGCTCTGATCGGCCTCTGACCTTTTATACACACAAGAGGCATGTGCAGCACAATGCCTGTGCTGTTCCTGTGACCAGGAGTCTCTGTATCTTCATCTGCTGCTCTGATCGGCCTCTGACCTTTTATACACACAAGAGGCATGTGCACTCGCATGGAACCCCCGTCCGTTTGGCCATGAGTAGGCACATTGTGTTCGCACGGGTTTCTGCACGTTCGCGAGCGTTTTGTACAAAAAAAACCCTCGCGAACTTGCAGAAACCCGTGCGAACACGCAATAAAAAAAAATACGCTAGGATCCGCGGATTTTGCGTATTGTCGCAATCCGCAAATACGCAAATCCGCAGATCCGCGGATTGCCAATACGCAAAATCCGCCCATGCTTAGTACTTACCTATGCTGTACGATCTGAGAAGACTCTGTATAAGCTATGCTAGTAGAATCATGTCACTAATGCATGTTGGCTTTTATCCTGTCGAGGTTCAGCTTCTTACTAGGTCAATAATGTGGATGACATGCATGTTTGTTCAATTCCTATACAACTGTAATTCTTATTTGAAATTACTAGATGGTTCAATGTATGCCTGACTGGTTATAATGCATTTTGTTTTCCAAGATGATGGGTAAATTGAAATCAATAAAAACAGATTTAAAACAAGCATTGGAAATGCAATAGGTCTCGCACCATTAGAGTTAGTGCTTTTAGAATTGTTTATGGGGTTTTTTTGTCAATGTTTAGCATTTTTGTTTCCTGTAGCCAATGCTAAAGTATTACAAATAAAAAAAGCCATAAACATTTCTAAAAGCTCTAACTGAAATGGTCTGAGAACTATTGCACTGTGTGAGGGTGAGTGAGGGTGAGGGGTTGAGGGTGAGTGAGAGTGAGGGTGAGTGAGGGTGAGTGAGGGTGAGTGAGGGGGAGTGAGGGTGAGTGAGGGTGAGGGGTTGAGGTTGAGGGTGAGGTGTTGAGGGTGAGTGAGGGTGAGGGTGGGTGAGGGTGAGGGTGAGTGAGGTGTTGAGGGTGAGGGTGAGTGAGGGTGAGGGGTTTTGGGTGAGTGAGGGGGAGTAGTTGAGGCTGAGTGAGGGTGAGTGAGAGTGAGGGTGAGTGAGGGGGTGAGGGGTTGAGGGTGAGTGAGTGAGGGTGAGGGGTTGAGGGTGAGTGAGGGTGAGGGGTTGAGGGTGAGTGAGGGTTTGAGGGTGAGGGGTTGAGGGTGAGTGAGGGTGAGGGGTTTTGGGTGAGTGAGGGGGAGTAGTTGAGGCTGAGTGAGGGTGAGTGAGAGTGAGGGTGAGTGAGGGGTTGAGGGTGAGGGGTTGAGGGTGAGTGAGGATGAGTGAGAGTGAGGGTGAGTGAGGGGTTGAGGGTGAGGGGTTGAGGGTGAGTGAGGGTTTGAGGGTGAGGGGTTGAGGGTGAGTGAGGGTGAGTGAGGGTGAGGGGTTGAGGGGGAGGGGTCGAGGGGGAGGGGTTGAGGGTGAGTGAGGGTGAATGAGTGAGGGTGAGGGGTTGAGGGTGAGTGAGGGTGAGGGTGAGTGAGGGTGAGGGTGAGTGAGGGTGAGGGGTTGAGGGTGAGTGAGGGTGAGGGTGAGGCTGAGGGGTTGAGGGTGAGTGAGAGTGAGTGTTGTGAGAGAGGGGTGATGAGGCCTGGTTGTTGTGAGAGAGGGGTGATGAGTCCTGGTTGTTTTGAGGTACAGCTGATGAGGCCTGGTTGTTGTGCGCTCTGTGTATTTTCACATGGCGTTCTACATTCTTAATGGAGTGCCTGTAACTGTATATTCCACTCAGTTATCTCCAGTTGCATCTGGAGATCAACCTGGGCGGACGCCTTAGCTGTGCTGCAATAAACCTGCTTGTCTTCTTATCGTGGATTTGGCATCATTGTAATAAAGTCGTTCACTAAAAGAATTACATGAAATTACATTGGGAGATGAGGGTTGGAGGCGAGCTAGTGAGAGAAAGAAGAGGGCCGTCTTTCTGTGTGGAAATGAACACAGAACTGCAGCGGCTCCACTGTGGCGTCTGATAACAAATATTAAACATTATTTATCAGCATTGGGAGCCATTGAGAATGTAACCAGTGATTAGTGCTTATCTACTTCCATCGGATTTCCATTGTCTGCTGCGCAGCGCTCCTAGAGCAATGTTTTGTGCAGCAGGCGCTTAACAACCCCCTTCCCCATGTGTAAATGCACACGCACTATAACTCACTGCAAAGCGTTAAATGTCGCTTCGCCCAACAAATATTCATGACTTGCTGATTGTAGCGAATAAAGCAGATATAAGGCTGGAGACATTGTAGGCGGTGTGAAAAAGCTATGCTGCTTTCTGCCACGCCTATTCCTAATGCTGACATGACATTTTTCGATTACGGCCCCAGGAACGTTTTGGAACTTTGTTTCCTGTGACCGCAAAAACGCAACAGGCTGTTGAACAGCGGCCACCACTGACAGCTTCTGAATGACAGCAAAGTAAATAAAGAGATGGGCGAGCCGCGCAGAACAAAAGAAAGGCATGCTACCGCCATTATTAAAGATGAATAAAGGCACGCGCCGCCATTGTTAATGATGAAGCTACCCAACAAAAAAAAAAATGCAGTAAAACTTTCATTGAATAATTAAAATGTATCAACACATAAAAATGATCATCACTCCCCTAATTGTGCTACTAGATTGCATTAACCAGTTTCGCTGTCGGTGCCCCTCAGCTGAGATTTCAGGGAGAGTGTGTACCCACTGAAAGAACCTCCAGTAACCTCTTTCTTGTTCGTTCTCTGAGGTTCACGGCACAGGAGGACGTTAGTTACGAAGAAGCTGTGGCATGCAGTTACTGTGATTGGAACCTCTGTGCGGAGGAGCATGCGTGGGCTGCTAAAGGGGGCTGGTGGTGTGAAGGTGGCTTAATAGTCTGAAGCAGTAAGGTTAGGAACACGGATGTAAAGGGTACAGCTACAGGAACGTGAAAGCCAGCAGCATGCTTGCCTGAGCCAGAGAAACACTCACAAAGGGAGGAGAACAAGCATCTGTATACATTAAAGTAAGGCACCCATGAATTGGGTGCCGCTCTAAGCCAGGGAAACGCTCATTCAAATAAACAAGCGAAAGGATCGGAGACACGGCGGGTAAAATAAACAAAAAAAAAAACGAAGCCGGAGGGAAGAGAGGGGAGGGGGGAGGAGAAATGCGACACGGTGGGAAGGGGAGGGGGCGGAGCGGGTCAAATCAACAAACAAGCCGAAGGGAAGAGAGGGGAGGGGGGAGGAGAAATGCGATACTAGATTGCATTAACCAGTTTCGCTGTCGGTGCCCCTCAGCTGAGATTTCAGGGAGAGTGTGTACCCACTGAAAGAACCTCCAGTAACCTCTTTCTTGTTCGTTCTCTGAGGTTCACGGCACAGGAGGACGTTAGTTACGAAGAAGCTGTGGCATGCAGTTACTGTGATTGGAACCTCTGTGCGGAGGAGCATGCGTGGGCTGCTAAAGGGGGCTGGTGGTGTGAAGGTGGCTTAATAGTCTGAAGCAGTAAGGTTAGGAACACGGATGTAAAGGGTACAGCTACAGGAACGTGAAAGCCAGCAGCATGCTTGCCTGAGCCAGAGAAACACTCACAAAGGGAGGAGAGCAAGCATCTGTATACATTAAAGTAAGGCACCCATGAATTGGGTGCCGCTCTAAGCCAGGGAAACGCTCATTCAAATAAACAAGCGAAAGGATCGGAGACACGGCGGGTAAAATAAACAAAAAAAAAACGAAGCCGGAGGGAAGAGAGGGGCGGGGGGAGGAGAAATGCGACACGGTGGGAAGGGGAGGGGGCGGAGCGGGTCAAATCAACAAACAAGCCGAAGGGAAGAGAGGGGAGGGGGGAGGAGAAATGCGACACGGTAAACAAAGACGGACATGCACGCGCCCGTGACTTTTAAGGTCAATGCGCATGCGCATAAGCTTAATGCGCATGCGCATTGACCTTAAAAGTCACGGGCACTGCAAGGAATCGCCACGATTCCTTGCAGTGTGGATAAAGAGTGGATAACTCGCAATACTCTCGCCTTGCTCGATGCGCATGCGCATCGACAGGCGAGACCTAAAAAAAAGAAATGAGTGGAAAACTACATGTCTTTTCTGTGTGGGACATTGATGGTTGCTTGTGAAACTTCACTAGCGATCTGTTGGTTCATCTGATGTTTGGATTAGCTGCTGTTCTCTCTTGGGGTAGGTATTTCCAGGCAGGTGACTCGTGGGACATGATGAAGTGTGTTTATGGCCCACAACCTATTTCTTTCCCTTGAAGCATTTTCTATCTGGTGGGCGTCACTGGAGTTTCGGTATTGTGTCTTCTATGCCTTGTTATGAAAGGCTTTTTAGTGGTAAGTTTTTCAAACTTGAATGTGTGAGCCATGGTGTGTGCTAGGGGCCTTAATGGCTGCTAAATCTGTGTTGTCTTGAATTGCTACTGTTTTACAAAATCAAAGAAAATATAATGGAAACAAACATTATCCCAAAGACCACAATTCCCCAACGGTTGTGTGTACATGTTTACAGCCTTATTCATCAACGGGCCGTTTTGCGAGCCCTAATAGCGATTCATAGCGAATCGCTATTAAGGACTTGCAAAACGGTATTCATGTAGGAATTGCTAAATAAATAGCGATTCCTACACATTCCTTATTTGCGAGTAGCAAATTGCTAATCGCAAATAAGGAATAACTCCCCATTCATTCCTATGAGCCAAAAGGCCCATAGGAATGAATGGGGAGTATTCCTTATTTGCGATTAGCAATTTGCTACTCGCAAATAAGATAGCGATTGAAAGGGTGCCAGGGGTGTCCAAAGGACACCCTGTAGCACCCCTTAAATGTAAATTGAAACAGGTGTTGCGCACACACATGTCCAAAGGACATGTGTGTGTGCAACATGCAACTTAGAAAAATGCTTTTAAAAGCATTTTTCTAAGTTTTTGCTATTTACCGAGAGGTCTGACCTCTCGGTAAATAGCGGCCCAAAATTGCATTTTCGCAATTTTAAAATGCTTCATGAATTGCATTTAAGGAATCTCAAATAGAGATTCCTTAAATTCAATTCTTCGCAAATGTGCGAATTCTTAAATAGCGACTTTTGCATTTGGAATGATGAATCCCAAATGCAAAAATTGCACTCGCAAAAGGCAAGATTCTGAGAATCTTGCCCTTTGCGAGTGCAATTTAGCTTGATGAATCAGGCGGTTAGCCTCTAAGTACCAGCTATAGGAATTTCTTTCACCTGCCAGAGATGAAAATGCGACTCCATTGCAAAATTTATTTTCTGATTGTTATTTTCACTAAACAACATCAGGCAGTCAAGGGATCATTGCAAACCAATGGATTTGTGGTCTATCGCCACTGTATGTTCGGTTTATATTAAGTATTTACTGTAGAACCTTTTATTATTAATGTCAATCAGCACAGGAGTCTTACATACCAATACCTTAATCTATTTTGAATAACTTAAATGAAAATGGTGCTAGAACACAACTTTGTTTTGTCAACTGGTCCGTACAAATTTGCGGTGTTATCTGTGATTCTCCTCAATACAATGACTGCAATCACCTCAACAACTGTTGATCAATTCCCCAGGCATTTCGTTTATACCAACGTGTGCTCCATCAAAAGCAACGAATTAGTGAAACAATCACAAGCTGGTTTATTTACTACCACTATAAATTCCATAATATTGCCCTTGAATTGCCGGGCCAAAAACTAGTTTGGAATAATGGTAATACGTTTTCCTTGCCTACTCAGTCCTACAGATTTTTAGGAATCAGTTTCATGAATAATTAAGCAACAGCATATAATAATGCAATAGGCATATGATTAATAGACAACAATCAATTCCAAAATGGAGCATTCCTTTAATCCAGTGTTGGTCCTATATGTGGTACAATTATTATACCCAATTCTTAAGGAAGCAAATGTTGGGGCCAAAAAAATGTGACTGTTTGAAAAAGTCCAACCGGTAATCCATCAGGCACTTATCTTGACCGTGCATTGTTCTTTTCTGCCTGGTTTAGCCAGCTGAGCTCCCGTCCTTAACAAACTGATGGATATTTCCTCTTGTACATTTTTTTTTTAGCTTTTCCACATAACTTTAAGATAAGCGTTGCAGATCCCTTGGGACTTTTTTTTCTGTGTGGGAATCGTGTTTTTGACATTCTTTTACTTATCTGTAGTGTTCCTGGAAATGTGAAATGGTATTTGCACCCATACCCTATGAGTATTTCCTGTTTGCTCTGATCTTACTGGACAAAAGTAGGATGCCTAAACAGTAGTAGATACTTTTTGGTCTTGCTACCTACCTGAAAGACATCTCAAAGTTACTAAGTTAACTATAGCACAGTGCCCACAAACATCACATGTGCATTGGTATTCCCCAACAACAACACTGGAAGTGCCCACCCCTAAAATACCTTTAGTGGGATCACTAAGGAATCTGAAAATATGCACAGACATTTTAACATCTCATTATCTGGCAGTGTTTTTATATTCGTGCTTATGTGTATGAGGATGTTTGTTGGTGAATAAGAGAATTTTACTCAATAGATTTTAGGCGAAAAGTGGTAGTTTCATGTATTAGTTTAGTAATGATTGTATAATGCATTTTTTATTTATTTGTGTCTATTGCCCTGTCTATTCCTGAAATCATGTATCTTTCTAATGATACATTTTGTATATTTTGTGGATATCATTCAAGCAGATTTAATGAAATGTAATAAAATTACTATTTTATTAATATATTATAAATGGTCATCAGTGATTACGTTTTCTAGTTCCTGTTTTAAAAAAAAATAAAAGTTAGGGTCAGGTGGGCTCTTCTTTTTGATTATGGTATATCCAAGTATCAGCAATGAAAAAACATTAATACATATAGTTGACCTGTGCTGTGATTCTTTGCTTTATCATCCCTATAAAACAGGAGAATTTCTGTGGGGAATATGGTGGACATTCCAGGACCATGTAATCCCTCTGGAGGTGTGATCTGAGTGAAGGTCAGAAAATGGCGGGACCTTATGCTGAAGGGTACTTTATATCCTCTGATTAAATTAAAACACATGCATCTCATATCCTACTAGACACATGTTTTCTATTATCAAATAAAATAGGTGAGTAAACAAATTACTTATGAATTCCTGCATGAATAAGAAACCCATCTTTTGGCCACTTGAACTACTCATTGCGAGTAAATCATTAAAACGACTGGTAACAGTTCAATGCAGATAGAGGGCTCTCAATATGTACCGCATCATCCAGGAGTAGCGGATGCTGACTTGTAAGCTCTTGTAACTGATGAGATCTGGCAACATTGTTGTTCCAAACGGGGGTGCTCTCATCGAACAGATGCCATGCTCCGGATGTAGGATTCCTATTGCTAACGTGGGTCTGTCCTGCACTGCTGAATGGGTGAAATTGATATCTCATATGAATAAGAAATTCTCTGCCTTGCATTGCTACTAGTCATACAAGAGGTCGCCGTCACTAGTGGAGGGGAAGACCGCCACCGCGCAATGAATGCTATCAGACTTCATATAATGCAATGCGCTATTAGACATATATGCAGAGATGCTTCCTGAGCCATTACACCTTAAATACATTTGGGCCCATATCTACTATTTCTTGTTAACGGAGAGCGGGGTAGTGTGTAGTCTGGCCAGTACATTTAATTGGTCCTTGCTCCGCTCATGGACGACAGGAAGTCCACAAAGCTATACAGTGAAGATCTCCATGTGGAAGAGACGAGGGAGAAGAATATGGATGCTCTGCTGACTTTATCTGTTGATGACGAAACAGCTTAATAATGATCATGCTCTGTTTGGCAAGGAACACTTGTGCAGTAAATATTGATGGTATAACGGGTATGTTGTAAAACCTATAATGTACCTGGCTGTTATATGTGTTGTTGAGTAGTAGTAACTAAAAACCAATAACAGAATATTGATGTGGTGCCAGTATAGGGGGTAAGGTACCCTGTACCGACATATACATGTGCCCCATCCTTTGGGCTGTCCAGGTTATGGGGTTGCTCTATTATAGCCTTCTTCTTCCCATATGTACTCTGTGCAGTTATTTTGTAGACTCTTTATAGTTTCCGATTTTGGCTCAGTGGTATTGTCTGGAACACATAGAGGTCCCAGGGAGAGTTTACATGTTATGAGTCTCCCCACCAATGAGATTGGCTGGTGCTCTTAGTTGAAGAGTTCTGCTTTGACATCTCTATTTCAGGGCAAAACATTCTTCCTACATGTGTCCTGCCAATAATATTGCTAGACTTCAAAAAACATTTTATGGCGTAGAACGAGCTTTTACTACGGGCAATGGGGTTTGGAGTTTTTCTTCTAAGCTGGATGCTACCTAGTAACCTATTTCTACATCAAAATTTGCAATCAATGGGACCCTGTCGGATGGTTGACCATTGCCTCTCCAATCATAGACAATTGATTTTCTTGTTGACCATCTCTGTTAAACCAGCAAGGAGGTTATCGATAAACGTGTTTTAGAAGCTCCTTTATTGCACTTTGAACAGGTTGTTGCTACAGGTTTCATTTACCTGACTTTAGAGTCAGGAAAACTCATAACATTGAGTTTCCCAGAGTTAATCTCAGAGAGAACACTTAAAAAACAATCTCTCCCCTTTTGATGTAAATATTGCGCTTGAAGGGGCTGAGCCCAATCATGCGCTGCAATCTGGCAATGGAGTCGATGACCATGTGCATTGCCAGCAAGAGGAGGAGTCAGAGCTATGTTTCCCCGAGAGTGTGGCTGTGGATTGACACTTAGATTGTTTCAGAGGCTGGATGAGTCAGTAGATCGGCACAAGGTACATTAGCTTTGCCCATTAGGACATTAATTTTAGAGGCTAGCTAACTATACCTATTAGGTATCAGTTTAATATCTGTTGCCACATCAGCGCTTTATCAGACCAGTCTGCATGGTGCAGTAAAAATGTAGGATTTCGACTGCTCTATATACCTATGAATTTGAAGGAGTTTGGACCAGAACTTGCAAGGCAAGACAGCCCATCGTATTTGTGGGTATAAAAATGAAACTATCATGCATATATTATGCATCTGCCCAAATATTTTGCACCTAAGAAGACTATACTTGAGACAACATTTTATTGATGCAAAAATAAGAACAACTCTAGAGCAGCCTCTGTCATTTTCCTCTTGTTACATTTGAACAACTTAACCTGCTCCTTGATAAAATAAAATCTGGATCCCCTCTGGATCCCTGTCCTCTTAGGATCCTCAAGGACTGCAGGGAGATAATGCTGCCCCCCCTCTTAGAGGTGATGAATCTTGCAATCACTGAGGGTACTTTCCCAGCCTCCTGGAAACTGGCGGTTGTCAAGCCACTTTTGAAAAAGACCTCACTGGACCCCGGGGTGCTGAAGAACTTCCGCCCTATATCTCTACTGCCCGCCCCTGCTAAAATGCTTGAGTTGCACCTCAATCAACATCTGAGCTCCTTTTTGGCGGCCTCTAGCCAGTTGGATCCATCTCAACATGGCTTGCGAAGGGCCCACAGTACCGAGTCCGCCCTAACAGTGGTTATTAATAACAATCGCTCGAAGGTTGACAGGGGCCAGACCACCCTTCTGGTCCTGCTTGACCTGACAGCGGCCTTCGATACCCTATCTCCCTCAGTCCTGGCTACACGGCTCAGGGAGATGGGAGTCGAGGGCCCAGCCTTGAGCCTCCTGACCTCTTTTCTTAGTCAGAGAGAGCAAAGGGTCAAGCGGGGTGAGTTTCTCTCCCCCCCCTAAGCCTGTGCAGTGTGGGGTCCCTCAGGGCTCGGCCTTGAGCTCTACTCTTTTTGACTTCTATGTGGCCCCACTTGCCAGGTTAGTAAGATCTTTCGGGTTGGAGATGTTATCATACGCTGATGACACCCAAATCATGGTCTCTATTTCTCACTCGGTGAGTATCTCCGCTCTTAACTTCAGGAACTACATGGAGGCAGTATTCCAGTGGATGAACCTGAATTCCCTGAAGTTGAACGGAGAGAAAACCGAGGTCCTGATCTTTGAGGGAAAACAGGACATCTGGTCGAGCGACTGATGGCCTCCGTCCCTTGGAGTGTGCCCTTCACCCTCTCAATTCGCCCGGAATCTGGGGGTGCTGGTTGATACCTCGCTCTCCCTTGACCGCCAGGTCAGCAGTTTCAACCTGCTGTGGTGTCATTAGGATCTTGAGAACAATTGCCCATTATCTCTCTCCGGAAGCCCGAAAGCAGGTTGTTGTGGCCCTTGTCTCTTCGAGACTTGATTACTGTAACGCGCTCTATCTAGGCATCAACCAAAAGCTTATTCAGCGCCTACAGATCGTTCAAAATGCGGCTGCAGGATTTGTTCTTGATGCCCCTAGGCTGTCCTCTGCCTCTTTGGCCAGGAAGAAGCTGCACTGGCTCCCCATTCAGGCTAGGATCTCTTTTAAGATCCTTTGCCTTATCTATGGGGCCCTGCATGGAGCCAGCTCTGAAGGTATAAGATCTCTTCTATCCTCGTATGCCCCCGGTAGGGCCCTTCGCTCCTCCAACAAAAACCTATTGTCTGTCCCCCGGGTTTGTAAAGCCAGATGGGGAGGGAGGGCTTTTTCCCTTCTTGCTCCCAAAATGTGGAATATGCTTCCCCCTGAATTAAAAGGGCAACCATCTGCCATGTCTTTTCGTAAAGCACTAAAAACGTGGTTCTTCGCAGAGGCTTATCTGTAATTTTGCATCGGTTTATAGTATATAGTATATGCTGTACCATCTGTAGGCGCCTTGATGCCCTTGGGTTAGGTTGCGCGTTATAAGTCTTATTCATTCATTCATTCATTCAGGTCGTTAGACTTTGTTTTAGCCTTAACCTTAAGTAAGGTATTATTAATCTTATGATATTTTTAGATTTAGCCTATAAAATGTTTATTTTTTATTTTTTTTATTTTGCTAAATATCTTTATTGGGCTTTACATTGTATCAACAGAACATAACCATTACAGAGCATAATCCCAATGATATAACTAGCAACTGAATCCTAAGCATACAAGAACAAAGCAACTTCTCCAGTATGGGAATGAATAGGAAGAGAGATACAAAGGGCAACAACATCCTATGGAAGAGTATCAATGATGCAACTGTCCCCAAAAAGCTTTCAACATGCCCTCCAACCTGCCACCTCCAATTTCATCCCCTCTCCCAAAATGAAATCATTTAAATAACCTTAGACTGGCAAAACCTTGAAGGAAAAACTGCACCGTTCTGAATATATAGCTTTCAGGTTGCATGCATCTCTTGTTACAGGTTTGCTCCTCACTGAGGTGTAATACTGTGATTGAAGCTCTTCCTGTGGAAGTCAGACAGGAGTTCTGTACCTACAGCATTAGCCCGCTAAGATATCCTGCATTAAAAAATAAATTTCCGATTTGCATTTTATGCTTTGAAACAGTATGTGTTGATGTTTATAAACTGTGACCAGAGAATGCACATCGTTCTCCAGCAAGCATATTAACCACCAGAGTTAATGTGCCACTGATATACCCTGAAACAGGTTGGATAAATACAGATCTCTCCTCTTATGTCCTGCATTGGCTCGCCATCCCCAACTTAAAAACCAGGAAGGCACTTAAAAGGGGGAAAAAAACCTGAATGGCAGACTTAAAATAAAGGTAGTTCCTAGCTAACCTGGGGATGGGAAGCCAGAGGGCCTGTAGCAGGAGGACTAGGATCATCAGCAGAACTAGTAACACCTGGGAGGCCACGATTACAAGAACAAGAGGACCAAGAGGATAAGAAGAACCAGGGCCAAGGAGGCCAGCATCAAGTGAACCAAAAGAGAAGAAGCAAGAGGACTAAAAGTACCAGGAGGAAAAGGACCAGGACAATCAGGACATTAGGGACCATGAGGATAAGCAGGAATAGAATTGTGACGATCAAGAGGACCAGGGCCAGGAGGAACATGGCCACGAGGATGTGGAGGACTAAAATGCCAAGGAGAAAAAGGACCATGGAACAAAGGCCAGAGGGCATAAGACCGGGAGGATCGGCACTAGGGGATTAAGACAACATTTAGCCTATAAAATGTTGTGAAATTGTGCCTAATATATTTTTAAGCACTTTTTAATTATACTGCTTTGTTTCAAACATTGTATTTTTCTTATTGTAATCAGGGTAGAATGTTCTAATTAGCAAACGGGTTACCTTTACACTTTAACTCACAGCATGCCAACAGCAGTGCATGCTTCATTCACACAGAGAATAAAGAAGAGAGAACATCAGTGAGAAACACCTTCACACTCAGGACAGAAGCAGTAAAGGGTTGAAATGCTCTATTATGTAACATTGTTCCTCGGTACTGTGGAGATGGCAACTATTAGATTAGTTTATTTAATACCCCTTAAACGTTAAATTTATTTTAAAATGTTTTTGTAGGGAACAACCCACCTTAGTAAGCCCCCCTTGGAAAGGTCCAGTCACAACCTTTTACTCTACTGTAATCTTAGTTTACATTTCGTTGTAGAGACGAGGCTTGTGTGGTGAGAAAAGATTAGTCTTTTCAGATACTAAACTCAAAAAAGGTTGGTATTTATTTCCTCATGTATCCGATTTATTACTATATTGTTATTTCATTCAAACTTTTTAAATGGAAACAAATATAAACGTAACTGAAATGCAAAAAGCTTAATTACTGTTACATACTATAAAAAACCTATTTAGGCTACAAAATATACAAAAAACAATTACTTTTTACTCAGCTTCACAGACAGCTTTCCCAACCATTTTACCACTCGGTCCTTGGGGATAGGAGACTTCAGGAAAAATAGTTTTACCATCCCTCAGGGCTTTGTTTTGAGTTTGTATTTCTGAAAGTACTTAAGAGTTGTTCTTGGTTTATATCTCAATGCTTACATATGTAGTTATTATAATCTCAAGGTACAGTGTCCGGGACCCAGCCTCGGACCAGACAAGGTTCACAAGACATCGGATGAGACAAGGTACAGTGTCCGGGACCCAGCCTTAGACCAGACAAGGTTCACAAGACATCTAATGAGACAAGGTACAGTGTCCGGGACTCAGCCTTAGACCAGACAAGGTTCACAAGACATCAGAAGAGACAAGGTACAGTGTCAGGGATCCAGTCTTGGACCAGACAAGGCTTCTGGTAGGATTAGGAAAGAGTCAAGCGTCCAGGTAGAGACAGGCAAGATCAACAAGGCCCAGCCTGGAGGAGCTACGCGCGCATCCAAGATGGCCGTGTGAGCCCAGGGCTCCCGAGACCCTCGCTACCTCCCGCAATTATCCTGAATATTATCCTGCCAACATCGACGGGCTATTGAAGACGCAACCCAGCTGACACACGAGCTGTTTTCAGAAATTGATTTGGACTCTGGGAACCGAACTTATGACACTCTGAACCTTTGAGGCCTGCCCCATGGACACCTCCGGGCCTCGGGTGGTCTGAGTGCCCGGGCTACAATTCAACAACAATGGCGGCGGAGTCTTGGTTGCTGCTCTGGGTTCACTTTCGGTTTCGTTTTTGGATCTTCACCCTCACGCATCTTTATCCTGCCGCAATAGCCTGTGTTGCGCCCAGACCCTGGATTTACTGTGTGCCCCAGGCGGCGTGTCTGTGGTCTACGCCGTGCGCCCGCTGGCTTGCTATCAGTAATTTTGGTGGAAAACGCACAAATCATTTTCACCAGGTCCAGGGCCGACCCGAAAGCGATAAACGCAAAACCAAGACCCCTCTCCGAGGTGGTCCCGTTCAAACGAACGTCATGGACCGCTACACCCAGCCTAAGGTGTCACCCGGAGGGGCGAATAGGAATCGGGCTGAAGTGTCCGAGGAACCCGCCATGTTGGCTGACCTTACACTGCAGGACGTCATGGGCGCCATCACTGGTATGAAGACTTCTATGGACCAACAATATGAGGCCATCGCCCTCAAGCTAGACACAGTGGCCATCAACGTCAATATTATCAGAATGGACTTATCGAAGACCAATGAAAAGGTAAAATCTTTGGACTTAAAGACTTCCAGCCTCACTACGGATGTCGCTGACCTCCAAACGGAGGTGCGTACTCTCCGGACCTCTAATGACCTCTTTAATCGTCGACTGGAGGATTTTGAAAGCTGGGCGCGACGCAATAACGTGCGCATCATTGGTGTTCCAGAAAATTCCACGGGCTTTTCTACGGATCTCCTTGTTGAAGACCTCATCCTCACGCATCTCGCTCCTAAAGGCCTCAGCAAATTCTTTGCCGTTGAACGTGCGCATAGGGTACCGGGTGGTCAATCTAAAACCGGTGCTCCACCGCGCCCAATTATTGCTAGAATCTTCTATTTCAGGGATAGAGATGTCATCCTGCAGGCATCGCGAACGGGTGGCCCGGTGAAGTTTGAGAATACCACTGTGAGCTTCTACCCGGACTTCACACAATCTGTTCAGACACAGAGGATGGAGTTCCAAGGAGTGAAGCGAAGACTGAGAGACATGGGACTGAAATATGCGATGCTTTTCCCGACCCGGCTACGGATTGAATATGAGGACCGGACATTTTTCTTCGATCGCCCTGACAGAGTGAGTGACTGGCTTGATTCCTTGCCTGAGCGATGAGATCGCACAGAACATTCCGGTGGAGCTGAGAGTGGCCAACCTGAACAGGAATGAGCTGTGCTCCCGAGTTACTGACACTGTTCATGATATGTCACTGTGGTTAGACGTCTCCCGTATTATTAAGACTTCTGTGTATACCCCGAGGTGGCGGGGGGTGGGACTCTTTCCTCCTCTGGGTTTCTTTTTGTAGATTAGTTCCATGTTAGGGCGACAGGCACACTGCAAGTTGGGGTGGCTTTTGAGTCTAACGCAGGGGTGCAGGGTGGGGGGCGTTTGTTTTCTGGGACTGTGGGGGGGGGGGGTGTTTTGGTTCTTTTCCAAGGCAACGTATTTAATTATTATTTGATTTGGGTGCTGCGCTGCGGGTTGGGAGGGCTTTGCTGTCATTTCGAGTGTGGGGGGTAGGGTGTTGAGACTTCTAAGCTGGAATGTTAATGGATTGGGGGACAGGATAAAACGGGGTGTTGTATTGCAATACTTGAAACGTTTCTCCCCTGATGTAGTGTTATTACAGGAAACGCATCTAATTGGGAACACTTGTCATGCTATGAATAGGCGGGGATACCATCTTGCTGCCCATGCTGGTTTCACCTCCGGTTCCAGGGGGGTCGGTATTTTTGTTCGGAACTCCCTCCCCCTGGAGGTCGACAATGTAATGTGTGACGATAGAGGGCGTTACGCTGCCCTCACTGGTAGGTGGGAGGGGAAAACCATCACGTTGCTTTCTGTCTATGTCCCCCCTGGTTTGCAGTCCTCGACCTTTTCTGATTTGGGGAGGGTAGTTCTGGGACTCCCGGACTGTATGCTGCTCGTGGGCGGAGACTTTAATTCTGTAGTTTCTGGTGTGGAGGACCGCCATCCCCCCCGGGATCTCATGAGGTCCCAATCATGGTTGAGTGGATTCCTGGAAACTCTGGGCTTGATTGATTGTTGGAGGGTGATGCACCCTGGTCGGACACAGTTTACCTTCCACTCGGGTGGCCATAGCAGCTTGAGTAGGTTGGACTATGTTTTGATGCCGGCAGCACAGGCCTCATTGATAAAAGAGATTAGGCACTTAGCTAGGGGGATTTCGGATCACTCTCCCGTATGGCTTCATATGGACATTAATCCGGGCACTGGGGGTCGAGTGGCTCCGAATAACCCCTGGTATCTTCATAACCCTAAGACCCATGCTGAACTTGTTAAGTCCCTTGATCACTATTTTCTTGAGAATGAGGGATCGGTGTCTTCTTCTGTCTCATTATGGGAAGCGTTTAAGACTGTCCTTCGTGGACAGGCCTTATCATTGATTGCTGGTGCTAAAAAGAGCAGGAATGAGGCGGTGGTCCGACTGGAGGCTGATATTACTGAAATGGAAGGAGAGTTGAAGTTGGGGGTCACCCGAGACAAACTTCATGTCCTCGGTCTCAAACAGTCTGATTATAGGGCCTTAGTGACTGATGCCGCTAAACTCATGAGTAGGGAGCGACAGGGGCGGCTGTATGATGTTGGGGACAAGGCTGGGAAATTGATTGCATGGTTAGACAGGAAAGAGAGAGCGAGTCGAGTGGTTCCGGTGATTGAGAGGCCCGGTTGAGATAGTCGAGTGCTTCGCTGATCATTTTCGTGAGGTTTATTCACCAGTTTCTGTTAGACCTGAAGAAGACTCTCACCAATTGTTGAGAGATATTTCACTGCCGTGCCTATCGGACTCAGACAGGGAGCTGCTGGAAGCGCCACTTTCGGTAGATGAGATAGCTACTGCTATACGTTCTCTTCCTTCGGGGAAGGCTATGGGTCCCAATGGTCTCCCTATTGAGTTGTACAAGTTGTGTCCGGATAGGATTGCACCATATCTCCGCGGTATGTTCATGGAATCGAGAGATAGTGGCTCCCTCCCTTACGATCAGCGTCTTGCATCGATAGTAGTGATTCACAAGCAGGGGAAGCCAAGGGCTTGTACGTCCTACAGACCCATTTCGCTTCTTAACGCAGAGCCAAAGATCCTTGCTAAGGTACTAGCTAACCGTCTCATTAATGTGATTAGTGACTTGATCCATCCGGATCAATCCGGATTCATCCCGCACCGTAACACTGCACTGAATTTGAGACGCTTACACGGCGCTCTCGCGAGAGCCCCATATCTTCTGGAATCGGCCATCTTGGTCTCTCTTTGACGCCACGATGGCTTTTGACACCGTGGAGTGGTCATATTTTTGGGCCGCTCTGGCGAAATTCGGCCTTGGTCCTGGCTTTATTAGCTGGGTGAAACTTCTTTATGAGGCTCCGTTGGCACAGGTGGTGGTCAATGGTCCCAGTCCCTTCGCTCTGGAAAGAGGTACTCGGCAAGGCTGTCCGTTGTCTCCCCTCCTCTTTGCGCTCGCCTTGGAGCCTCTGGCTGCATGGTTGCGCTGGGAACCATCGATGAGAGGTATACAGTGGACCCCTGAGTTTGAAGATCGCATATCGCTCTATGCGGACGATATTCTGTTGTACCTCACTTCGCCTAAAAAGTCATTAAACGTGCTGTTTGATGTGTTGATTTCATTTGGACGCAATTCTGGCCTCGTGATAAATTGGTCCAAGTCTTGTATATATGTACTCGCGGGTGGCGCCCCTGCATTGCCGCGTGGTTGTCCAATACAGGTTACACATGAGGGTTTCAAATATTTGGGGATTTTTATCACTTTGGACCCCGTAGCAAGATATGAACGTAATTTACTCCCTCCGCTACAACGGTTGCGTTCTGATGTCGTGGGCTGGCACGGCCTTCCTCTGTCCCCCCTCGGGCGAGCAACCCTTTTCAAGATGATGTCTCTGCCGCGATTTTTATACGCGCTCCAGAATACGTTTGACGCAATTCTGGCAAAATACTTCCGGGAAGTGAAGAGTCTACAAAGACAGCTGATTTGGGATGGGCGTGCTCGTATCGACCTCCCTAAACTTACTCTTCCCTGGTATGACGGCGGTATTGCTCTTCCCGATATTAGGCGTTACTATTGGGCCTCTCAATTGAGTGCAATTAATCACGGTATGTATGGTCCGGGTTTGGATCCCGCATTTGAGATGGATAGGTGGCTTTTACCGGGAGGGAACTATAATAGGGCGCTATACTCTAGATCGACAATTCGGACGCTTACTGGTCCTACCAAGATCGCCGTGCAGCTGTGGAATTGTGCGAATGCGGCAATGGGGTGGAGCGGGAGACTGACCCGGGCGACCCCCTTGTACGATTCTTGCAAGCTGGGAAGTTTATGGCAGACGAAAGGCTTTGGGAAATGGGATATGATTGGTATCAGTAGAGTGGGCGATCTCTGGGTTAAAGATAGGATTAAGACTTTTGAGGCCTTATGACTTGAGTGATCGGGAATTTTTTCGCTATTTGCAGATTCGTCACGCGTTGTGCTCGGTTTTCCCCGTTGGGACCGTTATTCCGGAATCTTCCCCGTTGGAGGATCGAATACTTGATGGACATGTGCCCGATAGCACGATTTCTTTGATTTATAAGAAATTAATTAATGATCGGTCTGACCTGTTAACGCATTTAAGGGAGGTCTGGACCAGCGACGGTTTACTATTAGATGACGAGGACTGGCAATCCGCGATTTCCTCACCCAAGGAGGTCGCGATACCGGCCCGTCTTCGACTAGTTCAACTCAAGATCTTGCACCGTGTGTATGTTACTGGTCCACGACTGATTCGAATGGGTTACTCCGTTGATGGGTTATGTATCCGTGGTTGTGGTCAACTTGCTACTTTCATTCACATCATTTGGGAATGTCCGGAGGTTGCTGTATTTTGGAATAGAGTGCATGCTGTCATGAAAGAGGTTACGGGAGTCGAGATACAACCGGAAGCTAGGCGGTGTCTGCTGAATGTATGGGAACCAAATGACTATGATGTGGCTCAGACTCGTTGGGCGACCCTGGCCAATATGATTGCTAAACGAGACATTGCACAATTGTGGGGCGCTCCCCGCCCGCCGACGGTCTCGGTGTGGAAGGAAAATATGGATTGGTGTATGTTTAGAGAGAAGACGGTGTATGTGGCACGAGGTAGGCCCCAAAAATGGGGGAAAATTTGGAATCAATGGAACTCCTACAGAGGGGATATATGCACACCACCCCTTCCTGATGTACCCGATGATTCACATTCGCCCTAATCCTCACATTCCATGACTTGTTTTGATTCATATGTGTTAACATCTTTAGTCTTTTTCCCTCGATTCTGCCCCCCCTTGAATTTTGTTCATTGACTTGCATTGTAATGCTATTGCCCTTTCCTTCCTGCTCTGAAAAAGCGCCTGTATTGTAATGTTCTTTTTGCCTTGATTGTTTGTTTTCTTTATAAAATAAAAAGAGTTTTAAAAAAAAAACAAGGCCCAGCCTGGTACCAGGCAAAGTATGGAAGGTGAAGGTAAGTAGTGGTAGGCCCAAACTGGAACCCAGCAAGATGCCCAATTCCCAGGGGGAGACCGGTCAAGGTACCCACGGTCCAGTTTGGGATCAAGTAGCAGGTCCTGTGTCCAAACTGGGTTCAGAAACCTGTACTGGGCCCAAGAAAAGACCAGGCAATCGGCCAAGGATCCTAATCTCACCCTTAACGCACTCCAAGTGTGAATAGTTAAATAGACAATATATTTTATAGAGGATCCCAGTAATGATATGGCGGGGATAAAATGATGCCCGTTCATTGCAAACAAAGCTGGACAACAACACAGAGTTCATTCATGCTTTTAGACCAGTAATGACCTGATAAGATTGAATGAGTTATGGTAGGTGTCTTTTCAAGAGTCTCCGTAAGCCTTCAAAAAGACAATGGCTAATGGCCTGATCACACTGGAGAGTGTTTGTGAATGGGGTTGAATACAGAAGGAAGTACAAGCAAACACAAAGATGAACACCAGAGAGAGATCCATAGAACTTTGGGAAGCGCCTAGAAAGACTCTGCCTAACACCTTCTGGCATGCCATTTACTGGCAGGCCCCTAAATCATGTGCGACTTTGTTTTCGCAGAAGTTTAATGACGACGTAATAGACCAACAAACACAGAGAACACATCAGCAATATTCTAAACAATTGTCTTACTCTTCCAATGATACTGATAAGAGGAAATATGAGCTAATCACTGTTAAAACACAGTCTTTTTTAGCCTTTCCACATATACCTCATCTACTTCATGTCTTCTCTGGGAGAGCTTGCTGGGCGTGAAAGCACAAACTATCCTCTATGACCAACATTTTGCCACAAAACATGTCATGAGGATCATGGCTGACAGATGAATGTCTCCCATTTCCAATTCAGTCGGGGCTGGGTGGTTCCAAAACTTCAGAAAAATCACCATCAAAGTCACAAAATCCATCCAATTCCTGCATGGCCATCGGCTCTGATTTCCGAACGTTCACAACAAAGTCAACAGGGTATTTTTGTAGCTCTACAGGGTCAAAAGTGAGTCCGCGAAAAAAAAGGTGGTTCTCAAACTGATGACGATGATGAAGCCGCTGATGTGGATTTCTGCATAGGAGCTGGACGGAGAGAGGGGAGTAATGGAGCAGGAAGGAACACGTGTTAATATATTTTGGGAACAAAGCATGCATCTTATTGAGCAGAGCCAGTGAATCTAAAACAGGTGGATGCAACACATATATTTAGAAATGGGTTCTAGTAAAGCTCTCACAAAAGTGTTACTGCATTTTGGCACACAGAAGCTACTGCATAGTTCTCATTAGATTATACTGGATGCCAGTAATTCAGTGGGACCTGTCTCCCTCTGCTTTTAGAAAATAATTAGCATTATCCCCAACCTGGCTATGATGTCATCCAGAGGAAGGCAAGATATTGATTGGGTAGGGCTGAAGGAGGGAGGCCAAATTACTTATGATTAAACTAACAATCTGACTTTGGAGGGACAACTAAATTGGGGGACTTGCATCAAGCATCAAGTTTAAATCATACAAAATCTATGTGGTCTTTTATTCTCCAGAGAAATGAGAACCTCCTGTGTCACATCATCTACTGCTCTTACTTCAAAAGAAACAGGTGCCCCCTGAAAGTCAAATGATCTACACATGAAGTTAGTTTCTGTGGAAGCAGGACAGTGGTAAGAACACCTTTACCTCCTTCAGGAGCAGGGCAAGACTCGAGCTGAGATTCGCAGGCATGTCATATGCAGTTTGGTTCACACTTTCCAACATGGCCACATGATCCTTCTCTGGAGCAACAGGAAACTGCCAAGGGAAGAGAGGGGTGGGAATATGACAAATATTTAGTGGGGCGGTGGGTTAGAGGATGAGATGCCCCTGTACTAAGTGGTGGTTGACAGAAACCGTCTTTTCCAAACACCACCCCTGCGCAGTAATGCCGGTGATTAATTCACTTCTGCTTTTAGGAACTACAATCATGTTGTTTCTCTCCCAAAAGTCTTGCAGTCAAGGGTAAGTCACTCCTAACAGCCGTAGAAGCGGATCTATCAGTAAGCCAGCTTAGATGTAATCTATCTCATGATGCTGCCCTTTTTCAATAGTAGAAGGCAGATGCAACCTATGAAAGGGAGTGGATGGGAGGCCTTTTTTAGATCATTTAATAGGACTTTACAGCAACCTGTGAGGGTTCTTGGCATGGACAGTGCTGCAGCCTCCCTGACAAGGTCCACCTCACACTGCCAAGTGATCTCACACTCAGATATGACTTCAGAACTCCCAGTCCAAATCCCACTTCAGCCCAAGAGGTTTGTGGGAAGGTAGGCTGAGGATCTCATGCTGCTAGGGTAGTAAACCTTTACAGACGAGCAAGGGAGGTGATTGACCCCACCCACAAATGTAGAACACTCTACCGCACAACCCAGGCTACCTACTGGCTTTGAAGTAGCCACATGGAAGCATGCTAGGGCTCTTTAAAACGCCAAAGTAAATATTGAAATTAATGAGTGAAAAATGTTAAGTGTAAAAATGAAACCAAGACATCAATCACTGAGCAGGTCAAAATCAACCACTGATTAACCTAAAGATGTGCAAATGCGAGACAGATGTCAATCTATAGTGTGCAGTGCAAATGCCAGACACATGTGAACCTACATAGTCGCACATACTAATATTACCATCTAAAAGCTGCACCTACCATAACAGGTGTATTTGTAAACTACACAGTCACCTTGAGGCATCTTCGTGAAGACTACCATAAGTTTATTGTTACCCAACTCACTGATACTCATGTTATCGACCTCGGGAGGATGAAGAGCATATTGCACATGCAAGATTTTGAACCTGTGATCATGAGTTCAAACACAGATCTCTGAAGTAAATATGTTAGTCCACTGAGCCAACAAACCAGGCAACCTGTTGGCATGCAAAGATCATGCACACAAGTAACATGCACGTGCCAAACATATACCTTATGAAGCATGGAACATGTTAAGCATGAGCACATTCAAGGCATGTGTTCAAAGAAACAGCATGGGTTGTATCATTTTACAACGCATGCCTCAACAACACATTACTAAATGACACGGTCTCAACCACAACCGCGTCTTTACCAAGCATGCCTTTACAACAAATTTCGTTATAAAGGCATGATTGGTAAAGGCAAAAAACCGGCCCCCAGCACTGCAATCTCCCCAACCCAGTCCCTAATCGCTACCCAGACCCACCACCCCGAGCCCTAAAAACCAGCCCCTAGCCCTGCATTGCACTCCACCCCAGCCTAAAAAACGACCCGACTCCTGCCCCCCCACCCTAAACTGGCCCAAGCCCAAAAACTACCCCACCCACTGCCCCCCGCCCTGAGCCCTAAAACGGTCCCCAGGCCAGAAAACGACCCTGACCCCAGCCCGGAGTCCTAAAACAGCCCCCATCCATGAAAGCTGCCCTTCCCCCCCACCCTGAGTCTTAAAACTTCCCCCACTCCCCGAATACTAAACCCCCTTCTCTTTGAGATCTACCAACCCCCCCAATTTACCAAGCTGCGTCCTGGCCCTTCCTCTCCCGATCCTTACTGTTCTTCTCTCCGCCCATCCGGTCTCTGGAACTAGACCGCTGACTGCCTTAAAGGTTCAGGCATATCCGTGGTTCAGGCATATCCGTGGTTCAGGCATATGCGTGATTCAGGCATATGAGTGGTTCAGGCATATGCGAGGTTCAGGCATATGCGTGGTTCAGGCATATGCGAGGTTCAGGCATATGCGAGGTTCAGGCATATGCGTGGGTAAGGCATATGCATTGTTAAGTCAAGCAGTGTTCTGCTTGCGTGATAATGGCACGTGTGGCTTAGCCCGCATGGTTAATGCTGTTTATCAACAACTTGTGATGCCCTTGCCATCATGCTTGTTTAAAGGCCCATAAACCAAGAATGTGATTTAGTAACTAGCCTGGTTAATCCACACACCTTCCGCAAAATGCAAAAAAGGGTATTACATGTTCAACGACATTCACAGGCAGGGAAGTGCAGTCAAGAAAGGTTCAACTTCTCAGGTTTTATGCGTGATGTTCCTGCATTACTGGAGGCATGGTTAGACCTTTTAAAATACAAAGGATATATGTCATGTTCCCTCTTACCAATATAGCCACCATTGAATGCGATACTCTGCTCCGGGCAATATGTGGACCAATCACATGCTGTAGTACTGTAAGTAGGTGCCCCTACTGCTCAGGCATTGGTTTATTCCCTCCGTTACATAATTTAGTTTACAATCTGACGAGGTGCTACGGGTTACTTCTGCACTGGAGTATGCCCATTCCTCCCTGTCTTTCAAATAAATCATTACTATAGACCCGATTTAGAGTTTGTTGGTCGGAGTACAGTCTGTCAAGGTGTTAGCAGAAATTACCTCCACCATCCTGATAGACTACCCCATGATCGCCGGCCAACGGCCATCTCTGTAAATTAATGGGAACCATAGTCATTGTATGTCATACACACTAAGGGAGTTTTTCCCCACGGCGTGGGGTTTCATAATTCTTTTCCTATCCTAAAACTGGGCACTGACGGACAGGAAAAACAAAATACAGAACACGATTCACTTTAAATAGGGCTGGAAGTGTAAGTGGAGAAGCGTGGCTCAGTGGTTAGAGGCGGCAGACCCGGAAGCTGAGATCGGTCGTGGACCAGGGTTCGATTCCCCGCCTCGGCGGGTCTCGGGCTGAAAAATTCCACGGACTCGACAATTCTCGCTCCGGTGCCTACTCGACTCACGGGGTCACACTCTGCGACTCTGGGCAATAGCTTGCTTAATCTCCACTACGGCCCCTCGCGGCGGGATGCCTGGCTTTCACCTTGTGGATACCCTGCCGGGGTATCTCACAGGGGAATACCAGGACGGGTTCCCTAAGCAAGCGCCTTGATACCTTCGGGTGATACGTGCGCTATATAAGTCGCAATACATACATGCAATACATACATGTCCTTTTTAGGTCTCGCCTAGAGTGCGCATGCGCTGTCGCAAGACCTGTTATAAACACAAATATGAAGGGTAATTTCTCCTGTCACTTGCCATTGGTTGATTCTGGCATTGGTCTTCTTATCTGGCTTATGGTTGGCTTTTGATCCGATACCTCACTTCCGTTTTGCCTCCGTTTTGCAGGAAACAGAACCGCCTAACTACAGTTTAGTTCCGCTGCTGGCTGTTATCTATTCATTTAGGGACTACTTGTTTTCTTTGCTGCTCCCAAGTTTGCACACTGCCGCCGCTGGCACATCTGTGCTTCTTAGCAATGCAGGCTGCTTCCTGTTGTAGTGAGTTCAGATTCCACGTGCTCGGTGCGCCAGTGATTTCTGCACGGGCTCCCATTAGTACTGACCTAAGAAACAGCCCTGCATGCACCCCCTTTGCCTGCCTCTGCCCCGCGTCTTCTATTAAGTCTGATGGCAATCTTCTACCGTCGAACACAGGTCACAAAATTGGACTAATTAAGCTGCAGCCTGCGAGCCGGGTCAGACCTTCGGGAGAAGTTGAAACTAATGATTGATGGGAGATTCAGAGGTGAGGAGTTGTCACTTCGGTCTTTAACCGCAAAACAGAATTGCATCTTAACAAACCTTCCAATTCTGAAATAGTACATTTATAACCCAATTATCCGTGAAAAGAGGACTTGTGCTAAAATAACCGTTTTCTGTAATTTTTCACATTCATGCAACAAAGTTGTTGTGAACCGCTATGGCCGCGGTGAAAGGGTGAATAATTGCAACCGTACCCATTAGCAAACACAACAGATAGACTGTATTTTCAATTAAATCAAGTGAGGAGGACATTCTTCATTCAATCAACTTCTTGGGTTCCGGAGTAGCGCGCTACTCGCTGGAAAAGCGCTTCGACTCCTCGTCCGGGGTAGTAAGTGCTATATAAATGCAACTACAATACAATGCAATACTGTCAAAAGAGAAGCAAAGATTTATATGTGTGGGCTATTTCAGCTCACCAGTCAGATTCCTTTTTCTCGCATTTACACAAGATTACACTATTGGCATTGTAACTGACAATGCCTTTTATTTGTTTTGAAAACAAAAATAAAAGGCATTGTTATTTGCAATGCCAATAGCTCAAACTCGCGTAAATGCGAGACCTTTTGCATTGCAAATGCTTGTTCCTATTGCCCCTAACCTGTTTGTCCATTGGACGAAGTTTTCTGTCAGTGGAGCCAATGACGGCCGTCCGTCTCTAAATGAGGGGCGGACCAAGGGATTGGCTGGCAGGGTACTCCTTTGCACTTGCGATGCAGTACCATGTCCGCCAAACTCTAAATCGGGCCCTGTATTATCTGCAGTAGCACAAAATTCCCTTCTTATCATCGGCCATGTCCTACACTACGCTGCTCTACACTGTGGTCTGTAAGAATACTACAGGGGTGGGGGGCGGTTGCAAACAAGATGCACCACTCCTTCTTTTGTAACAGGGGGCCGATATTGCAGCCCTGCTGCAAAACAGGCCCCCACAGGCACAAAACCAGACCGCACCCCTCCGGGAAATGGTAGCATTTATCATGGCACACATCCTGGTCTTGTAGCAATATGGCATGATTCCTTGATTACCACTGCAGAGTCTGATTCAGCTTACGGTGAAGTGCTACTTTTGCTGTGCTCCATTCCTGTTCTCTTTTTGGTGATCTTTTTACAATCATCGAGTTGTGGTTGTAGAATCTCTGTGTTTAAAGGTCAAGGCACGAGAGCTGACGATTTTTCACGTTCAATAAGGATGTAAGGATACCAGTTTCCCAGCCAGCAGTAGAAGGTGGGTGAAGGGGGGGAGGGGTGGGGTGGGGGGGATCTGGGAGTGTTTTATTTCATTGCATCAATTGGATTCCTATGCACATTCCATTCCAGATTCCTCCAATATAAAATATATTTCCAGTCTAGATTCCATTCCAAATGACCTTAAAGCAGGCAGTAACACAAAGAGAGGGGGTAAGTACTGAATGAATAATCAGATACTGTTGAAAATTAGTACGTTTTGGTGAACATTATCTGCGCCATCTTGCCTCTTCCCCTGATGCCACACTTTTGTCGTGTGCACCCGCCATTTTAAGATGCCCCGATCAGAACGAACCCTTTTGCATGCCGCTGGCCCCTGACATAGCCCTTCGCCTTCACTAAGCCTGCACGCTGACCAACCCCCTGCTTGCACCTGCCTAGAATCATAAACCCCTCTTCGGCGCTGCTCTGCCCCAGGCCCTCATCCTGTTCCCAGCGCGACACCTCCCTTCTTCCCTTTCATGATCCCCGGCCCTTAGATGCAAACCCCCTTTTTCCCGTGTGCCCGTTTGTCTTCCCCGTTCCCAGGCCGACACCCAGCTCTGCCGATACCATTCCTTGCCCCTCCCCGTACAATAGAAAGCTTCCCCCATCAAAGGATCCCCGGGTTGATCAAAGCCCCCACTCCATGAGATCCGATCAAACCCCCCACATTCCGTGAATCAGCGGAATATCCAGCCGCGCGATACTCATCACCTGTTGTGACTAGGGTGGGGACTTCAACTGTAAATGTGTGTGGGAACAGGCCCAAAGGGGAGTTCCGGGAATGTCTTTTCCGTACATCAAAGCTTTAACATGAATATGTAATCTGCAATAAAGTCATAAAACAGTGTATAAGAGGCCAGGCCTCAGAAATGTAGCTAGAGCACCTCAGAACGATACCTTCTGCCCGTTTTGTTGTGTTCTCCTCCGGAGAGAATAAAAACCTTGTTTCCTGCCTTCCAGTCTCCAGCGCCTGCCTCTTCATTGATTAAATGACTAGAGGGTCACAGAGGCAATACCGCCGGGCAAATACCGATTGTCCCCGACCCGACCGAGGTTTCAACAATTGGCGTCCCAAGCGTGGGGCCCATCAGCGACTCGTGGATCCAGTGGGAGAGGTCCCGACGACAGAGTGAACGACTGCAACGATCGGGAGAGCTCTTGCCCAATAGACCCTCGTCTGGCAGCCGATCATCCGAACTTCACTAGTTCCGAACAGACCTCTCTCGAGTGATCTACGGTCCTGACTGGGGACCATTAGGAGTGCCGTGAGAAATACGAGAAAAAGAGGACGATCGGGCGCTGGATTCGGAAGACAAGAAACTGTCCACATGGTCCGGGTAAGGTCGTGTAATCACGACAAGGTGCGAAATGATTGCTTGATTGTTTGATTGCTTGATTATTTATAAAATACTAGTATTACTCTTTGTTTGACCTAATTGGAGATTCACTGTCTGCACACGGAGAAACAGTAGGCTCCTTCTCTTTTGCAAACGGTGAAGGATAGGTAACGTAACCGTCGCGCCTATCTTTCTCCCCCACTGACTCTATTATTTCTCAACGGTTTTTGGGAGACTCCCCACTCCCTCACTGATTAACTGGGTTCTTTAACCCCGAACTACTGTTCACAGATTGTCTTCTGGAGATTCTCTGTCTGCAAACCGGAAACAACAGCTTCCTCTTTGCGGTTAGTGAAAGGGTAGAGGACGCAGACTTTTGCGCCCTACTTACTCTCCCCATTGTCCTTTTTCTATCCTATTTATTTATTTATTAATTGCTTGATTGTTCCGCGTTCTTGGTTACTCTTTTTTTTATTTTTGTTCATGAGGTATTCACTGCCTGCAAACAACGTAGAATAGGAATATTCTGTCTAGTCTTTGCACCTAGTGATAAGATAGGCACTGCTGACTTATTAGTCCCTCGTTACGAGCCGTCATGTCTGTCTTCTCCCCATTGATTGATAATTGGTTCAGCCCGGACCGTGTATTAGAGGTGGACCATATAGCTCCACTAGAAGGCACCCCTAATAAGGACATGTTCATAAACTATGGATTAGTTACCATAGCCTATAATAAATTGTGGCACAGGTATACCAAAGAAAGTCAAGACAAACAGTGGCCACTGGCAGGATCCTTTGACCTTGATAAAATAGAAACGTTAGAAATAGCCCTTCGAAATAATAAGACAACGCCTATTATGCTCGACAGTCTCGGTATGTGGCGCAGAGAGGCTATGCAACGACAGAGAAAAGACGAGGACAAACCAAGTAGAGAAATATACCGACAGGACAACCCCAGGACACCGCTACCCACAACTTATCCCCCGACACTATGCAAAAGACGACCAGACTTAGGGCCAGACCAATGCGCTTTTTGTAGATATGTCGGACACTGGAAAGCCCAATGCCCGACTCTACTGAGCGTGAGTAAAGGCAAAGGGCCGACAGGAACGACAGACCGGCAGTACGAGAAAAAGCGCGAGACAAAGAAGAACCCGACTTACATAGACAGACCAGATAGAACCACCACGTTTGATTATGCCCGATGGCACAGATTTCGCCAGGACAATTTCAGCGGCATGCTCAAGTTCTCCTAGGTCGGGCAACGTCAAGACGGGAACCCAGCCTCGCTTTAAAATTCACAGACGGAAAGAGATAATCATGACCAATAACTGTTTTATATTCGTCTTGGGTCTTTGTATGTCGTACTTGTACTGTCCCCCGTCTGAGTTTGTGTGTATGTAATGTACGAATCTGCGTCATCCCTCTACACGTGTTTCCGTGTTACTCAACCTCTGTTAGCATGAATTCTAGAACTGCCGAAAAGGACTCTGGTCCAACTGCCAGTAATGGGAAACATTTCCCCCTGATGCTGCTTCCGGACTGAGCCGGCCCCGCCCAAGATGGCGCTGGTATCAATCGGAACTTACGAACACCTCGTGGTGTTCCTTCGCACTAATATAAACTTGATGTTCTGAGACTTTATATGATCCTTTGTACACTTGGCTAGAAAAGACAAGGAGAGCTCACTCGACGAACAGTATGAAAGGATCCCGTTACAAATGTTGATTACAAATGTACAATATATTATATTTTTTATAGCTGATGTATAACCTCATCTACGACGCACACATACGGTATACATATAGGAAATCTGATTGCAACTATTATGATTATGCTTCTAAATTATGAAAATGAATGCCCCCCCGAACCCCCAGCCAATTAATAGACGTTTTAGTTTCTTACAAATGAATGAATAAAACTTTCCGATGTTTTTATTGCTGCAAACGACACCCCCCACTGTACGCACTTTAGCCATTGCCACGACCGGCCAAATACGACCGCACCCTCATAATCCACGTGCTGAAATGATTTTGCAAAATAAAGTTTTTTTGAAACTATGGACGGGTATTGCATGCTTTATTTTAAAAATGTGGGATCGGTGGGAAAGTTCTTTTCTGTGCACCCTACTCTGCTCTCTCTTTAAGGTTAAAAGAAGATGGTTGCCCAGCCCTGGAGGACGGATCGGATCGACAAACACGACACTCTGCCTTCAAAGTACGCGACTGACCCATGTACTCTCGCATAGAGGAAGACCTTGACTTCCAAGGATGGGTAAAACGAACGGTGTAAATGAGGGAATGTAAAAGGAGGGTGAAATGAAATGGTGTAAATGTTATAAAGTACAACGTTCCAAGGTATCAGGGAACGGAGCTGACCCAAGAACCGAAGAACCTTAGAACGCCACAGCGTTGAAAGAGGTTTAAGGATCCCGATAGTGAGATACATCCTTTTGACTAGATACCTCGTACTAGGCACCTCTGGTTTCCTTTTTACGTTTTCCCCGCACACGACCTATAAGGGCACACTGCCCCCCTCCCCTCCCGACCCCAGAAACCATACCCCCGGGGCCCTGCCCCGAGGAGGAAAGACGAGTAAGAGGTAAGTAAAGGACTTATGAATCCATGTATCTGAATATGCGCGAATGCTGTCTCCCCCACCCCCTTTTTTTCTTCCCTCTGCAGGTTACATCAGAGATTACAGCCGAGGTGTGGCGAAGATCCGAAGCCTTGCCATGTCTAATACACGAAGCAGACTAGCGCCGCAAGGTGGTGCCTAAGCACGCCTGCAAACTACTCACGTATCGAACAAACCCGAAAAATTAGCACAACCTGATAAAAAGTGATCACCCTTAAACCAGACCGGACGAATGAACCCATGTCACATATGATGCGAAACTATGAGAGAATGTGTGTGGGTGACTGAGGCGTTGACCCAACTGGTCGAAGGACCGAGAATGCGAGAAAGTGCGACAAAATGGTACCTCCTTTCTTCTTTCCTTTTTCTCAAGGCACGTCCCCTCTACCCTGTCTAATGCTCAAACTGCATGATTACAAGATTCTAACGCAAACCCGTGAATGCCCTTTACTGTGTAATGCACTAAATAGCCTTTCTTGAATACACTGCCACCCTCTCTGTTGCACGTGTACTATTTAGCCTGCCGTTGCGCTCTCTCTCTCTCTCTCTCTCTCTCTCTCTCTCTCTCTCTCTCTCTCTCTCTCTCTCCCTCTATTTTTGCACTCCCACTCTTCCGAGTGATTAGCCCCGAAATTGGCAGACTGCCACCCCTAGCACACCACCTAATTGGCTTCAAATACCGTCAGTATTTGCACAAAAAAAACTTGTCTTTAATACAATCACCCTGAGACCGCGTCATTACCTCTCCTTTTCCGCTAGAAGTCAATGAACCGAGGTTGGGCCGTAAGGGAAAGGACAGGTAAGACGACAGAGGTTCCCTAATCTGGCCCGTAATAAGGGAACTACATGTCAACGGCTCCTATGGTATAAGAAAGGACCTTAGAATACGCGACCCTCCCCACCCCGAATTGTCGCAATACCCAAACAGGAAAAATGATCACCCCTGTTACATCCCCTGTATCAGCCGCCCAAAAACTGGAGTTATGAAACTACCCCTCATTTCCGGTTGTGAGAGATGGGTCGATTTATGCCCTTACCACAAGTTTCCTATGTCCCTGGTTGTCTCCCATAAAACCCCTGTCCTTTCTAATTAAGTAATCGGGCTGTAAAAGGTTACGTAGGATCCAGAATGATGTTTTACAAGGTTAACAGACTAGTCCAAGGTAAAGAAATCATCGAAATGAACCCCGTAGTAGTTGAAAAGCAGGATGCATCGATAGAAAAGAAATGTTTAGCCATGTTCGTCTCTCAGCAAAATGCCTGTGTAGTACCATGTTGACAACTCACAGTACCCTTTGTAAATGTAAAACTCTAGAGAACGGCATATCTTTGCCAGGTTCGTCTCACGAAGGTGGGTCACCATCAGATGAACTGTCGTGACTGTAATAAATAATTGTGAAGGAAAGTCATAGTAAATCCAACAGGCCCATCACCGGTCATTCATATGCCAGTTGTGAACACTAATATAACGGGCATTTTCATTCTTTGCCTGGAGCTGGGAGAGAAATAGACTTTTTGATTATCTTCATCTGCAAATTCTCTAAAGACTGTCTTTTCAAACTTGTTTAAGGGCACTGCTGTTGGAGGAGAGAAGGACCGGATGTGGGAGCACGAGGCCTGACTGCAGACTAAGGAACACCTGCGACATTAGCCAAGGCGAGACCACGACAGAAAAGAGCTGCAGGACGAGGCACTGTTTTCGACAACATGAGAAGAAAGGGCCGACCTGATGCCCCTGCTCGATGTCCAGTGTTTGCCGACAAGTACCCGCTCTCTGAATTCGGTCACACGCCCGCCTATCTGAAGTCTCTCGTTCCCCTAGTTTGTTCCTAATTTGGCCTTGCTCCATCCCCCTTTTCCTCCGACCTACCCTATGGACTGTTTTGTACGCTCTTCTTCCATCTGACCTTTCTGACAATCACCTCAAAGGACACAGGGCGAAAAGGACCTTTCCGACCAGAAACGCGAGGAAAGGGTCGTGCCCTGCAACGCAGAACTTAGAATAGAGCTGGACTTGTAGCTCCACCGCCGGTGCTCCACAGCGCCAACGAAAGGCAACAAAGAATAATGAGAACTCGTTAAACTTCGAACATTTGACATCCTCAATCGCCGTTTCTGCTAGGCCTCATTTCTCTCCCAGCCGCCATTGTATTGATCATGCTCCAATCCGAATCTGATATATGTAATAACCTGCCAGTCCACGTTATGAAATGTACTCGCTGCTCTCGCTACAGAATCGTTTTTGTATTGCATTCCTATGACTTTCCTGCTAAACAAATTGATCAAAGTTTATCAAATAGGTCCACCTCCTAAAAACTAGAAATGTTAAAATGTATTGTTTACAACTCTTTTTCATCCAGGGTTCCTACCGTTTTCTTTCTCATGCCCACCACAATAGAACCGAGTAGAAAATGAACCAGCAAGATGTCTTGAATATGTTAAAGGGAGGACTGTTGAAAATTAGTACGTTTTGGTGAACATTATCTGCGCCATCTTGCCTCTTCCCCTGATGCCACACTTTTGTCGTGCGCACCCGCCATTTTAAGATGCCCCGATCAGAACGAACCCTTTTGCATGCCGCTGGCCCCTGACATAGCCCTTCGCCTTCACTAAGCCTGCACGCTGACCAACCCCCTGCTTGCACCTGCCTAGAATCATAAACCCCTCTTCGGCGCTGCTCTGCCCCAGGCCCTCATCCTGTTACCAGCGCGACACCTCCCTTCTTCCCTTTCATGATCCCCGGCCCTTAGATGCAAACCCCCTTTTTCCCGTGTGCCCGTTTGTCTTCCCCGTTCCCAGGCCGACACCCAGCTCTGCCGATACCATTCCTTGCCCCTCCCCGTACAATAGAAAGCTTCCCCCATCAAAGGATCCCCGGGTTGATCAAAGCCCCCACTCCATGAGATCCGATCAAACCCCCCACATTCCGTGAATCAGCGGAATATCCAGCCGCGCGATACTCATCACCTGTTGTGACTAGGGTGGGGACTTCAACTGTAAATGTGTGTGGGAACAGGCCCAAAGGGGAGTTCCGGGAATGTCTTTTCTGTACATCAAAGCTTTAACATGAATATGTAATCTGCAATAAAGTCATAAAACAGTGTTTAAGAGGCCAGGCCTCAGAAATGTAGCTAGAGCACCTCAGAACGATACCTTCTGCCCGTTTTGTTGTGTTCTCCTCCGGAGAGAATAAAAACCTTGTTTCCTGCCTTCCAGTCTCCAGCGCCTGCCTCTTCATTGATTAAATGACTAGAGGGTCACAGAGGCAATACCGCCGGGCAAATACCGATTGTCCCCGACCCGACCGAGGTTTCAACAATACCAGCAGCAGATACCCAGTTTGTTCCAAGTGTTAAAAATCTGCAGATTACCAGATCAGAGTATACCTATGTACACACCTGCTATGAAACTGATGCTGGTTTGTTGGAACGTGAACAGAACGTGTATTGGATTCACGTTTTCTTTGCTACTTTGGGGTAGGTGGCTACTCCCCCCATGTATTTGAAGAGGTACTGATGCAGTATGCTGTATGAATATGTAACTGCTTACAAATTTATTTGAAGGCAACAAGGGGACCCAAGTTAAGTCAGCCAGGGACCTCAGGAGTCAATTATTTTAAACAACAGTGGTCCCTAGGGAAATAAAGGATGAGGATCACGAAAGGTTGCTTTATTCACTTCCCTGATTTTTTTTAAAAACAGCATTTTTGTGATTGTGAGAGAGGGAATTTGGGGGGGAGGTTAGTGGTTTCAACGGGGACACACAAAGTCTGTACGTTGTTTTTATGTCAGTAGGGCTACTCGTTTTGATGCTGCATTTTTAATGGTCCTCTTTTAAAAACTGAGTCAAAACCCGAGTGGACCTTCCCCTCGCTCCTGGGCGGCACTGCTGGGGGGTAATCCACGAGACAGCGGCCATATTGGACGCAACTCGCGTTGCTCGCGGTCAGCCTTCTAGATGACGCACGCTGCTCGCCGGCTTCAGGCAAACCTTATTTAGCCGGGCTTGTGTAGCAGAGCGGTGCATCTCGAAAGGTTGCTTTGTTCTCTTCCCTGATTTTTTTTAAAAACAGCATTTTCGTGATTGTGAGAGAGGGAATTTGGGGGGGGAGGTTAGTGGTTTCAACGGTGACACACAAAGTCTGTACCTCGTTTTTATGTCAGTAGGGCTACTCGTTTTGATGCTGCATTTTTAATGGTCCTCTTTTAAAAATCGAGTCAAAAACCGAGTGCACCTTCCCCTCACTCCTGGGCGGCACTGCTGGGGGGTAATCCACGAGACAGTGGCCATATTGGACGCGACTCACGTTGCTCGCGGTCAGCGTTCTAGATGCCCGTCCGCGCGATTCAGCGCTCAGGGCGAGTCATTCTGCCCGGCACGACAGGGGTAGCTACGGCAATGGCACCATCCATTTTACGAGTGAGGGGCTGAAATCCTTGAAACCCCCTTCCTGTCCGTCCCACAGAGTTTGGTCTACTGGTCCTTCTAGGGACTTTGCTTGTGTGGACTGTGCCTTTAGATTAGCTTCAGAGCCCTTGGCAACGCTTATACCTGTGAATACACCTATGGTGGGGAACATTAGCGCCTGCCTCATCAATGCCAGATCAGTGAAGAAGCATCATGTTGATGTTGCTGATCTGATTATGGACAATGGTCTGGACATTTTGTTCGTCACTGAGACTTGGTTTGATGCCTACTCTAACCCTATAGTGGCACTGGCCACACCTGCTGTTTTCAAAGTCCATCAGGTGGATCGTCAGGTAGGCAGAGGTGGTGGCCTAGCCATCTGGTTTAGGGATGGCTGGGCCTTTCACAGTGAACTATCCTCCCATCCTGGGGGACTGTGAGGTTCTAAATTTTAGCATACAATTCTCTGCCCGCTTTACGCTCTGGGGGTCTCTGGTCTATTGGCCACCTGGGCCGTCCAAGAACTTTTTGGACTCTTGTGGGGATGCACTGGCTGAGCGTGCATTGCGCTTCTCAAAGTTTGTGTTTCTCGGTGATGTCAATATCCACCTTGACCACGTTGAGGCGTCGGATTCTTCAGCTCTCTTGGACGCTTTCCATTTGGCGAACCTCTCACAAAGAGTCCCGTTTCCCACCCATCTTGGAGGGCACACCCTAGACATCATCGGGGCTAACTTCCATTGCCCTCCAGCCTCTAGAAGACTGGACTCAGAGGTGCTGAGTTCTTCTCTGACTGCTTCCTGCCCCTCCCTTTTAGGGGACTTGGAGGATAACGTATCCCGGTTTGCTGATTGGATTACTGGCTCGGTTGCTTCTCTGTCTGCTCCTTGTCAGTTTAAGCTGAGGAGAGAGTCCCCCTCCAAGCCTTGGTTTCCCTCCAAGCTGAGGACTCTGAAACATGAGTGCAAAATAGCAGAGAGAGCCTGGCGTGCCTGTGGCTACCGTCCAACTGACAAAAACACTCTCACAGCTAAACAAAGACTCTATTATGCGGCTATAGGAGAGGCCAAAGGCCAGTATTATGCCACTCGCATTGAGCGAGCAAATAACAATTCCAAAGAAATCTTCTCTATTGTACAGAGTTTTTTGCCCCCCAGTGCACAGGTGGCAGTCACACCTGTTTCAGAAACTTGGTGTAACACCTTGGGTCATTCTTTAGGGACAAAATATTCAGCATCCAAGAATCGCTATTCATTTCTTCGAAGAATCTCGGTGTGGTGTTATCTTTACCTATTAGCAGGGCTGAGCCGTTCTCCAAATTTTCGGAGTTTAGGCCAGTTGACTCTGCCAGCTCCCTTAAAATTCTTAAGGCCCTTAAGTCTGGCTCACCCAACGACCCCTGTGCAGCCAGGCTTTTGTCGGATCTGGCTGACACCATAAATATAGAAGTGAATCTCATGATCAACAAATCACTATGTATGGCTTGTGTTCCTAAGGCTTGGAAACATGCCCTGATTCTTCCATTACTTTAGAAGCCGTCTCTTGATCCATTGGTGCCTGAGAATTATCGCCCTATCTTGCTTCTACCAAGTATGGGGAAAGTATGCGAGAAAGCTGTCACCTTCCAACTCACCAATTTTGTTGAGGAGGAAAATAAGCTTCATCCGGCACAGTCGGGCTTCCGTGCTGCCCAAAGCACGGAATCCGCATTGCTGGAGGTCATTGAGGCAATCCGGGAGTGTTTGAATGCCGGCGGGAGAGCAGCATTGGTTATGCTAGATCTCTTGGCGGCATTCAATACCGTCCCTCATGCCATGCTTCTCAATCGCTTGTCTGAAATAGGCATCTCCGGTAAGGCTCTTCAATGGATTAGCTCCTTCCTGGAGGGTCGGCAGCAGCAGGTCTGGCTCCCTCCTAGTGCCTCTGCATCCATGCCTGTGACGACGGAGGTGCCACAGGGGTCATCACTTAGCCCCTCCTGTTTAACATCTATGTGACTCCGCTGGTGTATCTTGCGGAGTCACTTGGGGCTAAGGTAATGGCATACGCAGATGACACCTAGTTGTTGTTTACTTGGCACAAGGTGGAAGACTCCGTTGGGACAGCTCAACACTGCTTATCCTCAGTCTTCCACTGGTTGGCCAATGAACAGCTAAAATGCAATGAAGAGAAGTCGGAGGTGCTGTTGTTTGGCTCATTTCCATCGGATTTTAGAGAGAGGTTTTGGCCTCCGGGTTTCCCCCGTCCCTCTGAGAGAAAAGGCGCCGTTAAAAACCTCGGCGTCTGGTTCGATGAAAATCTGAACTTTGTGACGCAAGTAAAGAAATTGTCCGGCACCTGCTTTGGCATATTGAAGAGCTTGAGGAAGTTTCTCCCCTTTCTGCCTAGCACTTCCAGAGAAACAGTGGTCCGTGCATTAATTCTGTCTCGCTTGGACTACGCCAATGCCCTCTTGTTCGGTTGTCTGGGTTTCCTTGTGAAAAAACTGCAAGTGGTGCAAAACTTGGCAGCCAGACTTCTTGTGGGTCTGTCATCCAGGGACAGTGTTTGGACACATTTGTTGCGCTCCGTGCACTGACTCCCAGTGGAATCGCGCCTGAAATTTAAAATGCTGACAATTGCTCAATGGGCCCTGTATGGCATAGGTCCCATCTATCTGCAAAAGAGATTTGCCTTCTATGCGCCAGGGAGACAGCTTCGTTCCTCTGCTCAATTGCTGATGCAGACCCCGAAGTTTAAGCGCCAGCGTCTTGGTGGTAATTCCTTTGTGCGCAGGGCTGGTTTGGCCTGGAGTCTGTTGCCCCTAGCCTTGCGGGGCACTAAAGATTCACTGCTGTTCAAGAAGAAACTCAAAACGTTGCTCTTTTAATCAGATGAGTGTGCATTTCTTTCTTTCTGAAGCAAGTGCCGGGACACTTCCAAGTAGCCGTGCGCTTTATAAATTAAATATAACATAACATAACATCACATGAATAAATATAGACCCGATCAGTGCTATATTAGTTTGACTTGTCCAGCCGGACAGAGGTCTGGTATTTAAGAAATATTTACAAACGAAGATACAAGAAGTGGGACACAAGCCTGTATCCTACTACATCAACAGAAACAAACATTTAAGAAACACAAAAGGAGGCTCAGGCAAAGCTCACTGTTTGTCACAGACAAAAGTTTCACGATGCGGGAAACAAATCGCAAGAAACACCTTTACATATTCAATTGATACCATTTCTAGTGACGTATAAGGTGTATTAAAGTGTCGACGGCGTTTCGATACAGGCTTGTGTCCCACTTTTTGTATCTTCGTTTGTAAATGTTTGCTAAAGGTTGGCCTACCTTTGGCTAGCTTGCTGTCCGCTACTTTGTTACTGCAACTACCATTACTTCTTCAATATTGTAAGTCACGCACTTTTACCTTCTGAACTCTCTGAGGTGCTCATTAACAGGTTAGTGCTAATTAGTCTTTTTGCTGAATATAATCTCTAAGTACTCATACGTCGTGGCAGTGATGTGCTCTGCAATCTGACTTCATGGCTATCGGCACCTGTGCTTGTGCTCTTCATGCAATGACTCCTCCCGGCAATGAAATGGCGCTCATTTCAGCTGGCAGTCTTATAGTAGTTTCGCAGTCGGTTTTATTTCCCTCCTTCTAAGCTGTCCTGTCAGCAGCCTCTGTAGTTTCGAATCTTGCCACAGCAGACTAAGACTATTTGAGTTCCAAAGTTCTCAGGAGAACGTGTTTCGTATTTTCTTTTTTTTTAAACTGTTTTTATTTATCTTTGAAATAACAAAAATACAAAAGATAACAAAAGAATAGTCAGCAGGCGTATCTCTCATATCTCCCATGTATACGGAGTAGATAATGAATACAATTGGTGGGAATTTGGAATATATAACATTACATTTCACTATTTCTAGGTCTCTCGTATTGTTCTCCCTCTCCCGTGTTTCGTATTTTCAAGCTCTATTTGCAGAAAGCCTGGATGTAATTTCATAGCCCCGAAAACATCAACTAGGGAAGCCACTATCTGGAGTTGGTTGTATCCGTATTGAACGCCCTAGTGGCACCCTAGACAGTACAACCCATGTTAAAAGGCATTGCTAGCCTGTGCTTTCTTGCCGTTTATTACCATTTATTGATAGCGTTTGTGGCCAGATTTCTCTTCCTCAGCTAATATCCTATGCTCAGCCTTCCACTATTCTCTCTACACTTCTTGTAGACAAGGCCTGGCAATGTTATTATTGAATCCAATAATCTAGGTGGCAATTGATGCATTTTATCATTTCTTATTTTTCTGTGCTGTTTACCCCAATTCCATATCCCTCTCCATCGATTCCAAGATGATGGCATGTGAAAATGTAGAACGCCCATCCAAAAAGTTCATCACTCTAGCATTTGAGTCAGACAGACACTAATCCCATTTTGACACAGGGCCAACTAAGAGCTTACCTTTCCCACAGCCAATGCGTAGAGCAAGACTCCCATAGACCACCAATCCACAGAATGATTGTAGGGTCCTCCTTGTAAGACCTCTGGAGCTAAGACCAAGAAGAAACAAGGGTCTTCAGACACACATCACACAGAACGGAAAAACTAATGCCTCAATCCAGGAGCCCTCATTTTTATGAAAGACAGCACCACAGGCAGTGGGAGGGTTTAATGCCCAATGCAATGCATCTGGGTCCACAACCTGGCCTCTCATCCTCCCTCCACCACCAGTGCTTGCAAAGCTCATGCATGGCCTAAGGGTGGCAGGAAAAGGGAAGGGTTCAGTTTTAAAGTTCAAGCTCCTCTCAAATGTGCATGGAGGATGAATCAGGAGAGAAAACATTCTATATCCAATTCTTGACACTCTTTCATGTACATAGGGGTGAATAGGGATACAAGATGAGGGAGGTGTTGGAATATCGGGTTTTACCCCCTGATATGTTTTGCAGAGCTTCTATGTATATGTTTCATGTTGCATACAATAGAGGCAATCAATCAATACCATTTGTATAGCACACCACTGTCACCCCTAGGGGTTTTTGGGCTTTGTGGGTGCGAAGTATCAGTCAAAGAGCAAGGTCTTGAGTTCCTTTCCAAAGTCCGCCAGGGAGGGTGCTGTTCGAAGATGGAGAGGTAGGTCGTTCCAGGCCATGGTGGCAATGTAGGAGAAGGAGCGGCTGCCGCTGCGATGGATGCAGGGGGTGTGTGCATGGCTAGTGAGGAGCACAGGTGTCTTGCAGGTAAGTGGAAGTTAAGTTGTTGGTTGATATAGGCCTGGTCCTTGATCATGCTGAGATTTGTAGGCGTGCATGAGGATCTTGAACTGGTATCTCTTCTGGATGGGGAGCGAGTGGAGGTTTCTGAGGAGTGGGGGGTGATATGGGTCCATTTGGGGAGGTCCAGAATGAGTCTGGCTGCAGCATTCCGAGTCTTTTGAGGAGCTGGGTGGAACTGCCGGCATAGAGAGTGTTGCCGTAGTAGAGGCGGCTGGTAATGAGGGCCTGAGTGACAGTCTTTCTGATGTTGACTGGGATCCATCTGAAGATTCTGCAGAGTGTGCGAAAGGTGTGGAAGCAGGAGGCAGTGACTGCATTGACTAGTCATTTCATGGTCAGTTTGCTGTCGAGGATGATGCTTAGGTTGCGTGCATGATCTGTAGGTGTGGGTGTTTTCCTGAGTTCTGCTGGTCACCAGCTGTGGTCCTGGATGGCTGTGTATTTCCTGAACATCAGTACTTCTATCTTGTCGGAGTTGAGTTCAAGGAAGTTTTCTCATTCAGTTGGTATTGTTGGTCATGGCGTCGCAGAAATGAATTTTGGTGGAGCAGGGGTCTTCAGTGAGCGAGAGGATGAGCTGAGTGTAGTCTGCACAGGAAATTATGTTAAGGCCGTGGGATCTGACAATGTCTGCGAGGGGGTTCTTGTAGGTGTTGAACAAGGTGGAGCTGAGGGATGAACCTTGGGGTAGGTCGCATGAGATGTCCGGAGGTAAAGGGAGGCAGCTGGTTGTTCTGTATGCGTCCTGTGAGGAAAGAGGTGATCCCCTTGAGAACCCTTTGCTGAATGCCGATGTTGTAAACTATGTTGATGAGGGTGTGGAGGGTAAAGGTGTCATAAGCAGCAGAGAGGCCGAGGAGGATCAGGGCCACAGTCTCTCCACAGTCGATGACGGTTATGGTGTTGCTCTGGCAGCGATCACGGCGGTCTCAGTGCTGTAGTTGGTATAGAATCCTGATTGGACAGCATCAAGTAGGTGGTTTTGTTCCAGGTAGTCGGTAAGTTGTTTGTTGATGGACTTCTTGGGTAGGGGAGCAGGGAGACTGGTCAATCGTTTTTTTGTTTGCCGGGGTCAGCAGAATGTTTCTTTAGGAGGGGTCTGACCTCTGCATGTTTCCATCTGTCTAGGAAGGCTGCTGTGGTGATGGAGGTGTAGATGATGCCGGTGAGTTCTGTGCTGATAGGGTCGGTCCTGAGGCTGAAAAGACGGCGGGGCAGGAGTCGGTGGGTGAGTGGAGACCAAGTGGTGATCATTCGGCTGGTGTTTGCTGGTTGCTCAAGGCTGTTGAGGTTGAGGTGCAGTGGATTAGGTGGGTGAATTTGTTGTAGATGGTGGTAATCTTGCTGTGGAAGTAGTATGAGGGGGATGGTGGTTGGGTAACACAATTATTGTTAGTGTATTTATAGGACACAGTGTGTGGTCAAGTACAGGGTCTAGAAATTAGGCTAATTTGTCATCTCTGCAGCTAATAATTATGTGGTTAGTTTGCCATGTTTTCCATAATTCACACTGATAGGGCAGTCTATGAAAATGTCCACTCTGGTGCACACATTGGATACAATGTAAGATGACCTTGTCTCGGAAGAAAAAAAGTAGCAATGGCCTACGTAACATTTTAAACAATAAGAATTGTTGAATTATTCTGTGTGATGATACATAAGCCAAACATAAGCCGAATTCTCCTCGCTCCATAATACACCATGTTTAAGAAAGGTATATAAAATTCCAGTAAAAGGGGTGGCATAGGACACACGGACCCAACGCTGGAGGGAATGCTGATTTACAGAGTTTCAACTTTAGACCTGAAGGTACAATGAAGTACGTGGGGAATTATTGCATGCCTTGGCATATTATGAGGCTCTCAGATATGATAGAAACATGTGATGAAATATATCTGCAGCTCATCTAAACGTTGGCCTATTTTGAGCAAATATTGCTGACTTGTTAATAATGCTTACAATCATTCTAATACATATAACATGCAGATGAATAGCGTATACTAACAATAGTGAGAAATACCCACTATTATCTGTGCCTGCTGATTTTGAGGCATGGGGAGAGGCTCTGTATACACCCCCTGCAGATGAGTGACGCTCTAACAGGATTGTCTGAATCCAAACACACCTGCTTACTACAGAATACTTTGTAGGAGAGGAGTGAGAGATACCCACCAGTTCTCCTTTTCTCTGAAAAAGGATACAATTTCCTTTTATGGATCTAGGAGTCACTCCAATAACCTGGGGGTAACATAACACCTTCACCTATGTAAAGGGTTACCTGTGGATATGATCACAACAATGCATTCTAAAGACGGATTTGGTGCAGCCCCTGTCCATCATTCCATATTCAGAGCATGACTCAGGTGAGATCTGGTGCCCATCCTGCCCAGCTTTCCATGTTGGAAAATGAGTTGGGGAAGGATTCGAAGCAAGCGGTGGGGAAGGGCTGATGCAAGTTCTGTAATTTCGCCCAAGCATGGAGAGTGCCATAGGGGAGGATCTGATGCCAGCCCTGCCTACTTACCCATGTACTGGAGGGTCCCACAGATAGTGTATGCTCTCTCTCCATAATGAAGTTGACGTGAAAGGCCGAAGTCGGTCACTTTGATATGTCCTAAGGGAAGGTCGGGATACAGAAGTTTTATTAAAGTATCATGTGAATTCATTCTTCGTGGACCCACCTTTTTGTGTCCACATACATTAGATAAAGACAGTGTAAAAACAAAACTGCATTAAAACAACGAATCAGAGAAAGGGAAGGGGGGCAGTCGGAGAGACCAGAGAGACAAGGAACCAGCAATAAAGATTTATAAAGCCGGAAAAAGAGACAGACCAAGAAATAGACAGCCAGAGACTTCCCATTTTTCAAGAGGTTTCATCATTTACCTTCCTTTAAAGATAAAGATCCATCGGCCTAACCCATTGCTGCCAAATGCTGATCTATTTTGCTGTGAGACAGTCTCTATGGTTTGCATGCTGATATATCCATGTTACACTGACAGTTCTAACTGTCAGTGTAACATGAAGACGGTTCATGTATGTTTAGCTTTTTAGCTTTTTTACCTTTTGAGTAGTAAGGAAGTTGTGTCATGAGGGATTTTGACATTAGTTCCCTGTACATGGTTGTTAGTACAAATTGTCAAAGGAATGGTTCTGAAAGACTCGGGGATTCCACAAAGGCCAAGAGAGCACAATATGGTTCCTGCTAAATGCGCATGCAGGCTGCCTTTCAAGGAAAGTGCAAATATGTGTTGAACAGTGATGTCATTGTGACCTGCTGGTATTCTAGTTGGATCTCTGTGTCGCTGTCCAAGTTCCCACCTTGGCTTGTGATTCTTTGAGTGCTCCAGGTGATTAAACACGTGATTGGTTAGACCGCCTGCCAATCTCTATGTTATCATATTTTTATATATGAGGGAGTAAATGATAGGGAGGGTAGTCATCTTGCTTGAAGCATGGCTCTAGTGGGAATTACCCTTGCCCTTGATCCTCTGTGTGAAGGAAAACTGCTGTTAAAGTGAAAGGCTCTTTAAATCAGTCCACCAAGCTACAATGACAGCGTGGGAAGGCCCTGCCTCCCGATAGCCGAAGGTGAGTGCTAGTCGGCGGGCCTACAAGCACAGATTTGGACCACGCACCCACAGGCACTCCCATGACAGCCGATCACAGTGCATGTCTGCAACGCCACTCCCTGTGGCCCGGTTGTTGTGTGTGCATGTAACTCGCTCTCATTGGCATAGAACCCGCTTTCAAGGTGGGTTCTTCCTCCATTCTGCAGTCTGACTGTAAGCATACATATTGTCTTACACTGGCAATTTAAAAAATCTATAAAATACCAAAAGGGCCTTTTCTCTACAGAAGTTCATCCAAAAATAAAGACACTTAAAGCTTTAATGGCAATGACAGGCACCAGTGTGCGATCATAGACACCTACCTCTCTCATCCAGCAGTATGTTCTCCATCTAAATAAGGGAGAGGAACACAGTGATGGTCTTAGCAGCCATTTGCACACCTGCACCGTTATTGTGCCAGATAGGCACAAAACACGAACCCCCTAAGCACTAACTCTCTCTTAATTCAACACCCCTTCTTTCCTCCATATCCAGTCCCACGCTTCTTGTACCCAACCAGCTGTGTGCCCCTTCTCCACCATCATATTCTGCACTTCCAATCTCCATGCCCACACCACCTCTGTGCTGGATACCATCATCCTCAACACTTTCCCTGTCATCCATTTCAGACCACCTTCCCCTCTTAATACCCCTTCCACTTACTCCCCATTCATACCACAAGACCCCAGTCTACCTCTAAACCCCTCCCGCAGAAAGGTTCTTCCACTCATCTGCAAACCCTTCCCTCCACATTATTCCTTCTTCCACATAACCACAGCACCCCTTCAGCAAGGACCCAAACATCGGATTCGACCTTCACAAGTTGTCTACGGCCACCAAAGCAATCATCGCATCCTCGCTCATAGCTGCCATATCCTACCCCATCTCCACATCCCATTCCGTCCCCAACACTCCCTTCTTCCATCTGCATCGCACTCTCTTCACATCTCGTTCCTACTTCCTCATACTTCATACCTTCACATCCCGGTGCACGATCCCCAGGTCATGGAGGTAACCTGAAAAGAACAGTGAGGAGGACAATGACATAAATGGTAACAGAAGAACAAAGAATGGCACATCGCATTCCCCAGACTAGGAGACACCATTGATGCCAGACAACGTCGATAAAATAGGAGGTCATTGTGACCGGTCAACAATACCGAAGGTTCACCAAGGGATCAGGAACTGTGAATTCAGAACAGTGCCCTAAGCGCCAACACATTGTTGTACTGTTGAATCTTTAAACTGATGCTACACATGCTTAACCAAACTGCAGCACGGCAACCCATTTTAATCAACACACCTCTCCCCAAAAACTCACTCACAGTTGGTTGGAGGCGGCATTAGGTGGCGAAGCAAAGATGTCATAGGCCCTAATGTAATCAAGGAAAGTGATACCCCAATCCACACTTCTGACATTAAAAAGCAGCTATATGTGGGGAGCAAGGCATCTCTAAACCCTATGCCCTCATGCAACTGCACCTGCTGCACTGCTGGTAGATACACCCCCGATGAAACTGCAGATCTGCCCTGCTCTAATGGTAAAACACAAACACTTTGTTTCTTTATCTTTATTATCAGTGGCAACAAATAAGAAAGGATTTTGCCTGACTTGCATGGTTTCATCCTGGGGCAATATTATCACCCGCTAGAGTTATATAGTGAAGCCACCGAAACGCATAGATGTTGTTGTTGCAAGAAAAATAAATCAGAGTGATTATTACCCCTGGAGTGCTGGATGGTCTTTGCAGAATGCGGTGATCTTATTTGGGACATATATTTATATATATATATATCTCAGACTGAAATAGGTCGTCAGATGCAGTTGAACTGGTTTGTTATCTTGTGTTATCTTATGTAAAACAAACTATCAGTATAACTAAAATGAAGATCATGATCTCTGGCACTAAAAGGCATAAGACTATAATAATAATGGTCTATCGGCTCAATTTTTTTTTTAAATAGCCTACAAATCAAGTACCCTGGATGCCACTTAGTCCCAACTTTGAGGTGTGACTGGCATGACGAACTCATGGATGGATTTTTATCAAAGGGTCATTATCATAGAATGAAAAAAGTGGAAGGCGCCCAACAATTTTTGATTTGACTCCGCTGTCATTTGCCACTACAGATCTTTTTCTGAAAATTAGATTATTTTAAAACATATTTTATTGATTTTTCAAATACAAATCAACTACCAGTACATCTTACAAAATCGAAGTGTTGCAGAGTCTTCACAAGTGAGTGTAACTAGTGGTACAAATGTAGATAGTAAATACATATATGGGAGGAAAGACCCGTTCCACTAAGTCCTAGGCCTGGAATCTGCGTAAATAACTATCCAGTTCGTAGGAAAAACAGTGGAGCTGGCAGATGGGGAGCAGGAGGGGAGCAAGAGGGGTAAAGGAGAGAGAGTGGAGGGGGATTAGAGGAGGAAAGGGAGCATCATGGTAGTGTGGTCCAGGGGCACGGGCGTTTCATGGTGAGTGTTTGGCCCATGTGGGGAAGGATGGCTATGATGGCCAATGGCCCTTATCCTGTGTGGCATAAGGGGCCCTCTTTGTGGGGCGATGGGGATGGACGGGCAAGTGGTTCCAGATTCAGGGTGGTGAGGTGGATCCATCAGTCGGGACAGCAACTCCTCCCTAGTGTGGGCTACGCGCGGCCTCCTCATGATGGACAGCCGTGGACTCAGCCATCTCCTATTTGATTAGGGCCTGTACCCAGGCTTCTGGGGAGGGCGGCATGGGAAGTGTTCACTTCATGGTGATGGAACGTTTGGCTAGGATAAGGTCATCCCATGTTGTTTTTATATTGGTGGGCGTCTAGGTGACAGTTTTGCTATAGGTTCTACTGCACATACAAACCCGAATTGTCCCTTCTTAACATTCCTGAAAAGCCCCCGCCTATACATACAGCTACAGGCCTTCATCACAGGGCTGAGGTGCCTACCCCTGTATCCTCAGAAATCTCTGCCTGCCGCTCGATAGTCCTGCTTTAGGTGTCCTGGTTTTTATTCCCTATGGGTTAGGTTCCCACCACCAATAGCTACTAGGGTTCTTTTTGTCTTTATTTTATTTCCTTATTACAAGTTAGATTAGGTATATATTTCTCATTTGCGGGAACAGTTCTGTACACCGTGCAGTTATCGTGTGCGCAGTAATGAAGCTACTGAGCGGAGCATATGGGCACTCAAGTAAACAACTGCTTCATTACACTGATAATCAGCCTACCGTTGATACATTGTAAATTGGAAGGTTAACATGTAATGCGATATCTGTGCAGTGTTGCAATAAAAACAAGTTAAAAAAAAAAACTATCCGGAGAGGAACATTTTGAGCAACTCTTTGTACCTCCTATCTGACAAACCAGTGAAAGGGGCAGCAAAGTCATCTGTTGTTGGGTGCCTCTAAAGATGTAATGAAGCGCTGCTACAGTTACTGTTGCTAATGTAGTGTTATCACTTCCCTAATGTATAATGGGGAGGGACAGCTATAGTTTTGATTGCATCATACTGATTGTATGTATGTTTTGTACTTTTTGTAAAGTTTGACTAAACACTAGACAATAAAGAGGGTATAAGAACGTGCTGCATGTTTCCTGTGACCTCTTTAAGCACAGGTTTCAATTCTGCCAGTTTTGACGCTCTTGCAGGCTGAAAGTGCATATGGAGGACCTGGAAAAAATGGGCTGTATATCAGGCTGTTTTTCAATCATTTGTTTTTACATATGCTTGCGGCTGGTGCCACTATGCTTCATAATACTTACATTTTAAAAGGAGATCACCTGAAAAAAGAGGACCCGTGAAGTGCTAAGTCAACGAGACTGGATACATACCGAGCACTGACACCAGTTCAGCTGCAAACAAGCGGACGGTCTCTTCTCCGAAGCAGCCGGTGGACATCCAGAGCCTGTAGAGATCCCCGGAGCTGCAGTAGGAGCACACTGCCATGGGACAAAGCATGCACAGCCATCAGTCAGACTGGGAGCTACTTATGGGCCAACTCTATCACTGGGAGCCAATGGGTGACGGCAGGAGGAAGAGAGTGTGCAAGAAAGAGAGCAGATGTCAGAGGGAAGCAGGAGTTGGCAGTGCAGATGTGAGGGGGAAGCAGGATATGCATGTTATATTACCATAATTTTATAGCATGCATCTGTCACTCATGCGGCCTTTTAGCAATTTTTAGCGGTTCAGGGGTGCACAACCGCATTTTTTTGTTTTTGGTATAATTTTGTATTGGCATACAATACAAACTTGTACAAACCAATAATTATACATCAACAACAACCTAGAACCCACCACCCTCAGCACCCTTTGCCCTACCACGGCAGCTGCATATGATCATTCTTGGAGTAGAAAGCAGGTTGAAAGTGAAAGAATGAGTGAGATACATATTTCCTGTGCTCCCAACCAAGGCATCACTGGAGCATGGCTCCCGAGAAACGTGTGCAATGGTGTCAAATCAACTAAAACCTTCCTCTCCTCCTAGCTTCTTGTGGAAGCATTGTTCAAAGTCACATCTGACTAAACCCGCCAGCGAGCCTAAGGTGCGTAGCGTCAAGGGGCTCCAGCAAGCACTGCAGCCCAAGCTTACTAGCCGTCACCTAGATTCTGATCAACAACAGAAAATGTCAGAATTATGACCAGCAAATGACAAGGACTTGATTGATATATGGCAGAGATGATTAAATACATGTCAACCGTGGGTGATTTATGACCTGTCACTAAGCGAAGTTTTATGATCCTGTCAAAATGATTTATGTATGGAAGAAATAATGTCAACCGGGATTTATGACCGATCTCGTAATTATGATTTATTATCCAGTCAGAATGACTTGTGGCACTCAGAATGAGTTATGACACTGCAATACGTTTTTTTGGCCTTGTCATTTTGAATTAGGCTTGACCACTGTGATTGATGAGGTCTTTGATGTAACGTAGAGTCCATGCATGTAATAAAACTGAGGCCTAGTATTTCCATAAAAGAATGTAAACACGTGGCTAGTTTGAGTGTATTCAGAAGTGTATATGTGCAATGTGTACTAATAGGAGTGGGCCAAATGCAGGGGTTATGTGATACTGTTTGTTTTTGGTTACTTATGTTGTAGCAAGTCTCTGTTGCTCTCCAGAAAGAAAATCATAATGAGATGGTGCAGGTTAGTGGTGGATGTGCATAAAAATGCAGGCATGCTCTTGTAGCAGGGGGAGCGTTGCAGGCGTGGGACATGCCTTGAACTGTGACATGTGGTGCTTGGACGGTCACAATAATGTTGTATTAATACAGTAGGGTTTGGTGAGGAGGCCTATGACTGAGCGGAGGTGAAGCACAGATAGTAGTGACAGAGGGGAGAGTTGGTATTTTGATTCAAGTTACTCACTGCCAGTGGGTTTTTCTGGTGTGTGGTTGATGTGGAAACAAAGGAATGGTAGGCAGAAGAGGTGGCTGCCTACATACTTGGGCATACTTTTGCGGGAGGCCGTTTCTTGAGGGCCCAGGGGGAATCACTGGTTATAGGGCAGGTTTCAAGGAGGATTCTGTTCCTGAATATTACCATTTTTATTTAAAGAGAGGTAACGTTTGGCAAGTTCAAAACATCAAAGTGCAGACATTACTGCGGCATTGCAGTCTTAAAATATGCCATATTTTCGACTGCAGCCCAATAGCGTCCTACATAACTGTATGCTTCCTCACTTCCAGTTCTGTGGGACACATAACTACCTACTTTGAACATGTGCAGATGTGCACGTAGAATGTTTGCTGATTCTAATTTTTCAACCTGTTTTCTGTCACAAGAATCCTTTTGTATGATTGATTCTCAAAATGTACACTACATTTTGCTTCTATCTTATGTATGTTCTAGAGAGGGGTTCTCCTCATTGTCTCACTCCAGTCTAAAGTACTTTGACATCGACTTTGTGTGGTCCATCTATACAAACATCAAATAAATACATAAATAAAGACCATTAACATGTTTAAAGCGTTTACACATCTCAGCATCCTGTGTTTCTCCGCTCTACTGGCTTACTACAATGCTTCATTTTCACAGGGAATGGGGCAGAGGTAACAAAAGGATAGATACAGTGTTGCTTTTTTGCCCCTGTGGCTGACAGTCTGCTTCAGTGTCTAGCTGGGTGCAGGGGTGAACCACTAGAGTTTACAAACAGTCCCAAAAGTCCAGTAACCCCAAAGCCCACCAGTGAAATTGGAACCCAGGTCTTGATTACATCAAACAGACAGTAATGCGTGCCAAAGGCCAAGTCTTTAAAAAGTTGCTCTTCAGCAAACAGGTCTACTGTAGGATCCGCAATCAGTGTCCAACACAGAACAAGAATGAAAACCAAAATAAAATTAGCTCAGGCAAAAATGTTCAAACCAGTTCCATGCTGCAGGATGCCCTCGGTTACCATCGAGGTTTGGAGTCTGCTATAGGGTCATGACAGTCTACACAGCTCTGAAAGCAGCCATGTCTCGGGGTAACATTCAGTCGTAGAATGGCTGGTCCGACCCTGTTCCAATAGGAAAGAGTTCAGTGTGAAGCCGGTTAAGGATCTAACGGGTCTCATAGTCTTTTTAAGTTTTTCAATGAGGAGCACAGTTCGAGTGAGCTGGTACCCACATAGGCATCTCCTCAGAGCACCTCATTTTAACGGCCTAAATTGGCTGGTTGCAGATCAGATTTTTGGTAGCTGGGACAGCCTCTAAGGCTATAAACTCAGCCAGCCCCCACTAAGAACTGGGGATTTGAGACGGGGTCTAACCACAGCTTTAATCAACCACATCTTTGGACGCTTACTGGCTAAACAGATGACTTAAAAGACAGGCCAAATGTGCCATCCTTGATGGACAAGGCAAGCCAGCAAGTAAACCACCAACATAGCTTTTTTCTGAAGCTGTTAATAGAGAGGTTTAGCACCTCACTTTGGGGAGTCCAGGGTCAAATGTTGCTACTTTTTAGGAATCTTTTAATCTTCGTATTATAGGGTATGAATGCTCTGAAGACAACTTTCCAGCTAGTAGAATCTCCCAACTTGAAGTTGGGAGTCTCATATGTAACTGGCATTTCACCCATAACATCAACCAATCTCTTTCTTTATGAACAGAGAAGGTGTAGAGGTGATCTGTCCCTGCGACCTGACAAATTCTTATTACAAGAAAAAATCTCAACACATTGTGTACTATCTAAACAGAACCCATGTCTGAAAAGTCAGAGCCTAATGTTAAGGATTATTGGGCAGAAGGTAAAGATCCGGAGTAACAAACAGCCACGCGAACACCTAAATAAACATGACCTGGGTGCACATATAGAACCTGTATCCATGGAGACATAATCATGCAGGGATTATATTATTTACGAAACACTGGATTATGGCTTCGACTTTGAGATGCAGCGGGCACTCACTTATGAAAAGATGCTGCTTTCCCTGCCAGCTGTCCCCAATGCTGCGAATAAATGGGTGATTGATTTGACGCTGATAACAAATGAAAAAGATAAACACTTTGTTTAGCTTGAGGATGAAAACTTGCTTCACAAGCACATTTTCCAGGAGGGCAGGTACAGCATGGGCAGTGCGGATGCAAGCTTCTCATAAACACTCAGAAAAGGTACAGCATGACACAGGGTAACCACACACACAACAGGTTCTGTAGAGAATAGCAACGCATGATTCCCTCACACACAGAACACGTGCAATGGAAGCCAACACACTGCAACTTTAACTCACAGTATGTACAGCATGACAACACAGTGCCTGTTTCAGTCACACAGAGAATAAAGAAGAGAGAACATCAGTGAGAAACACCTTCACGCTCTGGACAGGAGCAGCAAATATTCACCTACGGACACAGAACAGGTACAGTGTGTGCAGCAGCGCAGGCTTCTTTTACTTACAGCTTCAAGTATAGCACAAGCAAGAGTTTAGAACTATTTACCTCGCTCACACAATTTTAACCCGTCAATTTAGTCCGCTTAAACCTGCTGAAATTCACTAGGCGGACAAATGAATGGTAAATACCCAGCCCATGAAGATTTTGGTGCAGAAACCACCAAAATCTGCATGTTATTCCCCAATTCGATGGGGAAAACTCTTATCAAGTAAGGTTGTTGATAGCTTATTTATTGGACCGAATAAATACCGATCCCAGAGGTATGAGTTTTAATTGAGCCGATAAATTAATCTTCCCTTCTGTGCCACTCATAGTGAGGGCCTACTCAACCTGAGCAGTCCATAGTTAGTGGGAAGGGAATTTATTTGAACAACCGTGGACCACACGTTACATTCACACATTGAAGTATATGATCGTTTGTTCTATCTGTATCCTACATTTCCATGCCCACCTTATCTGTGATGCTGTACTGGTTGGTGACTGCTGCATACTGTGGAACCGGAATATTGCTCTCCATCTTAACCAAACAGAGTGATCCTGGGAATTTCTTATAAACGTTTCAAAAGCGAGAGTGCCTAGGATCTAAGTGCCTCGAACACATGGTACATAACATTCTGGTTATTGCATTACCTGTATGCTGACTTCTTCCTTGCACTGCTTCAGCGTGTCTCTTCTTATCACCTCCATTTTGGGTAACACCTATGATAAACAAAGGTGTTTATGTAGGACAAAGCGAAGGAAGATATGACCACTGTCAGCACCCAGAAATGAGCACAAACCTTCACTGCAAACACTGAAGCCTTCGTGCAGTCAAGCACCTTCAGCACCGGCCCAAGAGATCCTTTCGCGACAAAGCCCAGAATCTAATAGAACAAAAAAATAGAATGTGGTCATTGCTGCAGATAGAAGGTTACACACTCACTAACGTCAGGTGTGCACGACTCAAAAAGTGCCATGCACACCCCTGAGAGGCTCATTTCGAGTTTTTGAATTCCAGGCCAGTCCAATACCAGCCTTGCAAAACAGAAAGTGCTCTACCACAAAACTTAGAGTTGTGTGCAGGACATTGACTATCACTATGTCATCAAGTTAAGTAGACAAAGGTCATCAATGTAGATATATATAGGTACATGTCGATTTACTATTTTTAACTCCAATAGCTATATGGTCAAAGTAAGATGCTGTTTTCACTGTGCTCTGAAGGAATGGTTGATTGACTTAACACTCTGTAAACATTTTGTTCATAAACCTTTGTTGAGGCGAAAGTCATCAAACAGAGCTCAGTGCATCTGCAGGACGGATACAGCTTGGGCGGTACAGATGCCAGCTTCTCTCACACTCACCGAACAAGTACAGTGTGACCCACAGTGCAGTTTCTATGCAGATCGGTTGAGCAGAGAAAGGCACGAGCAGATGTGAAGGTTAGAATAGTACATTTACGCTAAACATATCTACTTACCTTGGTGATATGGCGGTCCATACTCTGCAGTCGAGTTTCTTAACCTCGATATTCTGACAAACAACCAACCAGATCACAAACTAGTAATGGCTGAAAGAGTCCTAATGTGCTCCCTTGAGCACAGTCACACTGACATCAAACAAACTCTTCAGCTTTAAGAATCGTCAGTGAGAACCGCATGTTGGTACTGCAGAAAGGCCGGTGTGCAGATGCCCTGCAGTGATAAGGAGATTCAAAGGAAGCTTTGCAAGTGCTGCTTAACAATAATCACAAAGTCTTCAATGTATTCATAGCTGGCAGCAGAGGAGCTGGCAGTCAACACAAAGCTCTGCTGGAGGGTGACACACTAACCTGAGGGGCAGAGGATGTCAGGTCATGAAACGTTTGAAGTGACCACGTCATTCATGTACCCTGAGCACAGACTCAGCAGAGATGTACAGGGCGGGAAATGAGGTATAACAGCAGCCGGAGTAGGGAGCCATCATACCAGATGACCTTGAAAGAGATCACCAACCAGTAGGGATGTGAGGGTTGCATCACAGAAACTCAATGCACAAGAGCATCTGGGAGCAAGAGGAGTGATGCTCCCGCAGAGAGATACAACTATGGGAGAAGGAAGGCTGTGTTATAAGTGCTCTCAAGCAGTGGCGGCTCCTCTGCTATGGTGGCGGAGCATCACCCCACCACTTTCAAGCAGTGCGAAGTGGAAACATTAATTAAAAAACCTAATCTTGATCCCATCATACACGCCAACTATAGGCCTATTTCTCTCCTCCCCGCTCTGGCGAAGGTGGCGGAAAAACATGTGCACCGATCTATCTCGGATTTTATCGAGAATAACAACTTGTTGCACAGTACGCAATCTGGGTTTCGTGCGAATTACAGCACAGAGACCGCATTGCTGGAAGTCACCACCGCCATTAGAGAGGTCTTAGACTCGGGAGGCAAGGCCATGTTGGTTATGTTAGACTTGTCGGCGGCGTTTGACACCGTCCCCCATGATACCCTCCTAATTCGACTCTGGGAGTGTGGTCTTAGGGGGACGGTGTGGAACTGGCTTAAGTCATTTCTAGCCAGCCGTCGGCAAACGATCTGGGCGCCACCTCACTCCGCAGCTATGTCAGCCCTGGAAGTGGGGGTCCCTCAGGGGTCTATTCTTAGTCCCCTGCTTTTCAACATCTTTATGGCCCCCCTTGCAGAGGTTGCGGAGTCGTTTGGCGCTCAGATCGTGTCTTACGCTGATGACACCCAGCTCTTGTTCACTCAGAACAGGAACGAGATGTTTGATGGGACTCGTATCAGAGGCTGCTTAGAAGCAGTCTTTGATTGGTTCAAGAGACACGGCCTGAAATGCAACTCCGACAAATCGGAGCTGCTTTTTTTCGGGTGTGTCTCTGAACCAAACTGGAAGAATTGGTGGCCTCAGGATCTGTTTCCCCCTGCCAACGCTAGCACCAAGGCTAAAAATCTGGGCATCATTGTCGACAACGAGTTGACTTTTGGACCCCAAATAGCCTGTCTTGCTGGGAAATGCTTTGGCATCCTGAGGATGCTCAGGAAATTCCTCCCTCTGATTTCCGTGAACCATCGTAGGGTTATCGTCCAAGCATTGGTAGGGTCACGTATGGACTATGTTAACGTCCTTTATCTGGGTCTCCCCAAATACCTAGTAAGGAGACTTCAGGTTGTGCAAAACTCAGCCGCTCGGGCTATCTATGGTCTCCCTAGAAGAGCTAGTGCCTCTAACTTGCTGAGGGAATTGCACTGGCTCCCTATAGCCAAAAGGGTGCTGTTTAAGAGCTTGACGTTAACTTACAAGGCTCTTCATGACTCAGGCCCTGGGTACATCAAAAAGCGTCTTGCTTTGTATAAACCGAGCAGAGCTCTTCGTTCTGCCTCCTTGTTTCTAATGTCCGTTCCTTCCATCAAACGAACTAGACAAGGGGGGCGCTCTTTTCACTACCTGGCCCCACATGCGTGGAATAGATTGCCTCTTGCCCTTAGACAAGCCCCCAGCCTGATGTCCTTCAGGAAGGCATTAAAAACCTGGCTTTTTACTTATGAATTGTGAAGTCTTTTAACCTCAGTTATGTTTCCTTTCCATTAAAGGTCCTCTTCGCCAAAGCGCCGGGACACTCCATTGCGAGTAGCCGTTGCGCTATAGAAGAACCCAATTAACATAACATAACATAACATAATAACTTTGAGTTATTATTTTATGTTTATGCTGCTTTGCGGGTGGGTGTGAGGGGCTGCTCTGCTCTGCTCTCGGAGCAGGGCAGGGAAGGTGTAGTTTGCCCACTCCTAAGTGTGCAATGACTGTTTGGTCAACCCTCTTGGGCCGCCCAAACCAGTCATGCACACTTTCCCCATTCTCCATGCAGGCTGCATTACAGCCTGCGTGGAGAACATGACCAGGTCCCCATTCCCTGGTTGAGCGTCAAACCAGGACACTCAAAACCAATCACAACACTGCATTGCAGCATTGTGATTGGTCAGGGGAGCCTGGGTGCCTACCAGTCATAATGCTGCATTGCAGCGTTGATGTTGGTCAGTGGGGCCTGGCTGTGCTTCCTGTTCCTTGAGGAGAGCGGGAGCAGAGACGCAGGACTCGGCGGCAGGGTAAGTAAAAATATTTTTTTAATGGTTTCTTTATTATGCGCACCTTCCTGCACAAAAACAATCCCCTGAGGCATTCCCCTCCTTCTATGTGTGCTAGAAAGAGGAAAAAACAAGGAGAAATAAAAATATTTCTCTTCACTACGCCTCCCCTGGGAAGGCATAGCATTGTGGCGAATTCCCAGGTCTACCAGTAATAGTAAATCTATGAATTCATCAAAATCCATTGGTATGGCATGGAAAAACCCACTCACCATCAATGAAACACCTCCCTGGGCCAGAGTAACACAACATAATAATTTATGCTGCGTTAATCCAGATGTATCAAGACACTCAGGGCCACGCAATGTTGCCGTGCCTGCCTCTCCAGGTCTATCCTTGAGTCTAAAGAGATATTCGGCCACTTAGCATACTCAGGTTAATGCTCCCTAATCGCCAATTTTAGTTTTTTTTGCTTAAAAGAATAAAGTATACCTTGAGCTGTTGTTGCCCTGCAGACTGCCAAATAGGAAATTCCGGAAGAAAGAGTGAAAAGAAGTGAGGAGGAGAGTCTTCTGCACTGCTGGTACTGTCCTCCTCGACGGATTTCTGTGCCATCCATAGTTTTTCCTTCATAGACCTCCTCGCAGCCAGAAGGCACTCCAGACTTGATGTTGCCAGCCCCACACCATACAATACACTCTTCCAGCTCTGATCCCTAATCCTCTCCGTCAGGAGAATGCCTTCCTGCAACACAAATATGGGTATTGTGCTGTCATTCCTCAAGTAAGACGCTGTACTTGGACCATACATGCAGAAAACCGGAAGACCTGGTCTACACCTAGGGTTGTTAGGCAAGCCCTAGTCATTGGGTTCAGGGTTAGACATCAAACATCAAAGGTACCCCCCAAAACAGCTTAATTCTTCCTATGTCAGGTCTGGGTAGATAATATACCACCCATTCAGGTACTTGAAGTCCTGGATTTGTAATAGTAAACTGCAAAAAAATGGATAGATGAGTAAGTAGGCGAAGAATGGATGAATGAATGCGCGTATGGATACATTGACGGAGGAATGGTTGAGGTTGCGTGAATTGCTGAATGAGCGTGCACACTGACGGATGCATTAGTAAGTTGATGAGTGAGTACCTGAATGAATGGATGAAAGGATACATGGGCTTGTTACACTTGATTCCATAATTTAGAGGAGTAGTTTGCCATTAACAAACTATTGTTTCGATCCACCATCACCAACTGGTAGTGCAGTTGAATGGAGGCCCAAAATGTACTAAGAATTTACACCATAGTTATGCCAGATGCAGATCAATCATGTCATGGTGATCACCTGAGGGTAAGGATGGCCTAAAACCAACTACTGTCATCATATGCCAAGGCCAACATTAGCCAACAGTGGGTATGATTATGCTGTGTTAGGCAACATTTTAGCATTTATTATACAAATTAACACAATTATATGCAGAGGCGGGGTCACATATGTCCTTGCTTGCTTGCAATGTGGGTAAAGCAGTGCCCCTGCCCGCACACACAGACACACACACTCAAAGTAAATGGACATTACAATCATTAGCTCTGAAGCTCGGAGGGAGTGACAGAGGGGGCCACAGGTGCCTGCGATTTGGTAAATGCTGGGAGGAATTCAGCACCAAAAGGTACCTTTGAAGCTGTTGCGTGGCAATCACGATGCTGTGAGACTAAGGCCAGTCTAATAGAATCTACTCGCTTGGTCCAACCAATAGAGTCTTTACTCAGTGGGTCCAATATTATCTACAGTAGATCAAGCCATGGTCTCTCATGGAGCTCACTCTCCCCTGAAACCCCCCACCCACCCCTGGTTTTCCCAAACACCCGCATTCCATGCTAGGTTTGCGTATTCTCCAAGACACCGCAGTTGATAAACAACACACAGGTGTTATCCAGATAATCCTAGCACAGTCTCTATTATACAACTAATGAACAACAAGAACTCCCCTAGCTAGTCTAGTTATGACAAGATGTTTATCCCCACCGATCACAGTCACCACACTTGCCCACCCCTGGTAGAATATGTGTTCTCCTATGAGATTGGTTACCAGTTCAAAGGACTATAAGTGTATGCCAGTGCAAAATAAATACTCTATAGGCTATCAGTAACAGCTGCTACAACCAATGGCTGTGCTATGGGCTGATCTACACATGTATAACACAACAACTAGTGGCTGACGAGGTTGATTTATTGTACCTCTACTGTCAATGTATTAATAGCATAAGCTGTCTTTAGCTACACCTCAAGATGACTAGTTGAAAAGGGAGAGGGGAGCCCTGACAAGCGGGGGCTTTTCTTTTTGGACGGTGGACACTTGGGGGCCCGTGCTGCAGTCTCCCTGAGCGCCGCTTCCTCCACCACGCGGCAGGAGACTACAGGACCCAGGAGGCTCGGCGGTGACACGCCCACCGGCAAGCGCGCCCGGAGGCGCTGAAAAGGGAGAGGGGAACCCCGCCTCGCGGGACGCGCGCGGGCGTCGCCGGGCAGAGCCCGGGCAGAGGGCGAGCCGTCTGTGGCCGTCCGGGGACGACCAGGGATGGGACGGGCCACCTCCCTTGGCACCACGAGTGAGTACGCCTAAACTGTGCAATTCGGAGTCAACCCCATTGTTTTTAAATTGGCTTATTGTCTCCTCTGAACTACCACCAATTATGTCTATCCAATCCACCCTACCAGATAACTACTTATTGAAAGTGGTTAATAGAAACAATACGGACAGAAGGAAATCGCTAGGGAAAAGTCCCATGCAAAAAATGACAATGGATTTGCCCTTTGATCTTAATACTGATGCTACCAACACGCCTATTGTCACTGTGGCCACTATTACAGCAACCGAGTCTGATATCACTATCATTAATGCTGAGTCCATTGAGCCATCTGATAGTGTGACGGTATCGGAAGTTGACCAGAATGAGACCTATGAAGGTACCCCTAGACAGTCCATCAGGGCCACTAGACTTATGAGAGCGTGTAGGAAAACTGCTCCAAAGCGGGGAAATCATCATCCTGGCAGGAAAAATAAAAAGGACAATATCGACAAGGAGAACACTGAGAATATAGGGGATCTAATGAAAGAAAGTTGTGTTACTATTAAGTCAGATCAAATAGAATTGTTGGCGAACAATATTGATGATAGACTTAAAATGATTGTTGAGCCATTGATATCCAAGATTGAGGGTCTGTGTGCAGAAGTTCTGAGATTGCGAGATATGGTGGACAAGCAGTCTGTCATTTTGGATAAAGCCCTGTTAATTAATAATGATTTAACGCGCCTAATTACAATATCTACACAGGAAAGGGCGCAACTATGTGATACAAATAGTTCTCATGCTATTGCTACTACTAGTGAGCAACTACCCAAAGAGTTACCTGCATTAACAAGCCCATTAGTTCAGGGCATGGGTCAATCATCTCAGTTGCAGGGAGCAGGGTCAACTAGTGTAGCCAAGGCTATTCCAAACCAGACGATTAGACCATCGTCTTCTATAAGTAGGGTGAAAACTGTTCGGGGGCCAGTACCGTCAGCTACTCCAACTGCTACAGGGGGGACAAACAGGGCACCAGTGAGGATTAGTAAGCGCCCGGTTGAACTTCCCCCCGATTGTGTACCCTATGTTGTAGTATTAACGAATGTTCCGTCCGTAACTCAGGCCCAATTTACCCAGGAGTCGGTGGAATCACTAAAAAATAAAGCGATCTCCTGGCTACACCGACACTGTGGTTACCCAGTGGGCTACTCTGATCAGATTATCTCTATCAGAAGAGTCAACTGGATAGGTAACACAAGAAAGACTTGTGTGGGTGACTGCGTGATTATTAATTTTAAACATCCGCAACAAGTTGTGACGGTCCTACTTAGAGCGGCCTCAATCACGCAGTCTGAGACAGATGTCGTTGCTAGGCCATTGGGATATTTTTATAATCATCTCAATAGGTCTACATTTGTAAATAATGGGGAGGGCTTACAGATCTTTAACAATCGCCAACCCACTGTAAATAGACCCGGGTTACCTATGTTCGGTTTTGGACCCCAGAAGGGCTCATCTACTACACCGATGTATATGGTGAACTCGGTGCCAGGTGGGAATAGATTTGCAACACATGCCCCTAATTTCCCCCCTGCCCATGAAAGTACCCTGTCACCAGTTAATGGGATGTTTTACCAAGTTCCAATCCAAAATAGATACCAGTCGCTAAGTTGAGTGGATCAAAACGACTGACATAAGATTAACCCAGTACATGGGAGCAGTGATACTGGAGGACAATCTATTTCTATTTCTGTAAATGAATTGGATAATTATGCGATTGTGGATTGTATGACCATGGGGGGAGTGGAGGAGAATTCTAATCACATAGAGCTTTTTAATCCAGATGTTAACATGTCCGTAACTGTTGACGAAATGCCTAACGTCAATCATGATAGGGACAGGAAAACCTACTATATCGCTAGCTGGAATATTGCAGGGGTGACGGCCAAGGTAGAAATGCTGGGATGGAAGGATTTTATTGATTTATTCGACATCATTTGCCTACAAGAAACTTGGTGTAATAATTTCAAGGGCATTGATGGTTTTGTAACCTACGAGCTTTCCGCAATGGCTTCACCACATGGCAGATCCAAAGGAGGGCTGCTAGTACTGATTTCAGTCAAATTGCCAGTTTTAGCGAAGAAGTATGTAAAAGTAGGGGCTCACTCACAAATCCTATGGCTATCACAAGAAGGGGGTAGAAATATATTTTTGATTAATTTCTACAATAACATATTTGATGGTACTAGGCATGTAGTCATTAACGAGTTAGATAAAGCCGTTTGTAATGTTGTGCAAAATTTTAATGGTGTTTTTGAATTTATTTTTGTGGGGGATTTTAATGTAGCGGTTTGCCCTCTGTCCTTTCAGAAGTTATGTGGTGTGTATAATCATTCGGGGGAGGCTGAGGTCCATTTCCCTCATCATTTGTATGGCGAAACCCTGAATAACTTTCTGGTAGATCATGACATGGAAATCATGGAAAATGCAAAGAATGATCTAGGAGAAAGTATACCAACATTCAAAGGGAGGGGGGCAAATACGGTTATTGATTTTATATGCATGTCTTCTAATCTAATCCCTAAGTGCTCTGAGCTCAAGGTGGTTGATGTAATGCTTAGTGACCACAATTGTTTAATTATTGAAACTAGAATTTGGAAGCATGCCACCACAACCAATAGGGATACTGTTGTTGTTAACATCGAGCCCCATAGGGCAAATGGAGTTAGGTTGAGGTGGAAAGGAGAAAAAGCCGCTGTAACATCAGAATCCATCATTACTAGCTGTTTGACGGATATTTCGGCAATTCTCGAAGAAGAGGAAATTGCGGTTGCCAGTATTGCCCACTTCGATAGTATTAACTCAACTATCAATAAGAAGTTCACAAAAGAGATAGGGCGCAAGATTAAACAAAATAGGGGCTGGTTTGATCATGCCTGCTCAAATGCCCGGAGTAATCTTAAGGAAGCTCTTGCAGTTAAACCAAGAGATAAGAGTCTTGTGATCCGACTTAGGCAGGATTTTAACCAAGTCCTTAAACGCAGAAAGGCTGAATTACAGCAGGAAGCATGGGCTAAGTTAAGCCAAGCAGCAGAATTAAGGGACTGCACTTTGTTCTGGTCTACGGTTAATAGCCCATTCCTCAAGGACGAGAAGGCACCAGAGCTCACATCTAACGTGAGTATGGAGTTATGGATCCAGCATTTCTCTAATATATTTGACTCAGGCAAAAAATTAGTTTCCGTTGTGAACGGCTGGCCCATCGTTTCTTTAAATATCACTGTGGACGAGGTTATGGCCAGCATAAAAGCCAGTAAGGGAGGGAAGGCCCAAGGACCTGATGGGGTACCCATAGATGTATATAAGACTGCCCCGGAGATCTGGGGCCCACTGCTGGTTAAGATTTTTAATACAGCAGTTAGCTCCAAAATACCTTCTACTTGGGTAGAATCAATAATTATCCCTATCTATAAAAAAGGAGACCGGGGCGACGCAAAAAATTATCGTCCAATATCCCTACTGGACTCATCGGTTAAAGTTATGAGCCGGGTCCTCTTAGTCAGATTAGAGGAATGGGCAGAGACCAATGAGATTTTAACTAACAGTCAGTTTGGGTTCAGAAAAGGCCGTGGCACAATCGAACAGTGCCTGAATCTGGAACTCTTAGTCGGGAAATATACCCAGGCTAAGAAAGGGTCTCTATATCTTTGCTTTGCTGATCTAAGCAGTGCTTTCGATATGGTAGACCATGCCATACTGTGGGCTAAACTGATTGAAATAGGAGCCCCCGATGGTATAGTTTATTTTTTGGCCCGCCTGTGTGAAAAACTTAGTACCAGTGTACGGTATGGACCTAATGGGGAATGCACGAGTAAATTCGGCATTGGGAGAGGAATCAGGCAGGGGTGCGTTTTAGCACCCCTGCTTTTTACACTCTTCATTAATGAGGTGGATTCAGTCCTGAAGACAGTTGCGGCTGACGCTCCTAGAGTTAACAACCTGAATATCCCTGTGTTACTCTATGCGGACGACGCTATACTGCTGTCCAGGACCCCGTTGGGTCTTCAACGCCTGATGGATAAGTTTGTGCATTTCATCAAAAACAGGAAGTTGGTGATCAATAGGTCTAAAACCTATGTGATGGAGTGTAGGTCGGGTAGAGCTAAACCGAAAGTTAATTCTCGCTATTACATCGAGGGCGAACAAGTTTTAAAAGTTGATCATTTCTGTTATCTAGGCATTAACTTTTCAAAAAATGGTAGCTGGGATATTGAACATAAAGCAGCTAAAACTAAGATGATTAGGAGTGCCAATGGGGTTTTTGTATTTGCCAGTAAGTTGGGGAATAGACGCATCATGGACATGTTAAAAAATGTCCAATCCAGATGCTTATCTGCTGCCCTGTATGGGGCAGGAGTTTGGGGTGTGACATCAGCCGGGTGCCTCCAGGTGGAGGAGAACAATTTTTTGAAAAGGCTCCTGTGCTTACCTAAATCTTCCTCTAACATCCTGGTTCATAAAGAAACTGGGATTCACTTTTTGAGTGATTTAATTATGTTAAGACCCCTATTACTGTGGCGCTCCATTTGGCTGAATGAAGGCACCTTACTGAATAGAGCCATCATAGAGGATTGCCTTTCTTTGGACCAACACCTGATGATCCCGTGGATTAAATACAACATTGATAATTTTCAAAACGTTTTTGGTTTCAATGTGTTCAATGATCGGTATTGTGCCTCTGTTATCTCCAAGTCTAATTTGAAAACTACGTTTTTGAACTTTTGTGCGGAGAAACGTGCTTTGGAAGAATTAAACCAATCTACATGTAAACTGTACAATAGCATGAATGAGTTTATTGGATTTCATCCATATTTGAAAGAGGTGACCAGAGTCTCGCACCAGTTTGTACTAACCAGAATAAGGATGGGAACTGTACATTATCTGGTTGCGTGCCCAATTGTAAAAGTACGACCAACTGGCCCCTGTGCTTGCGACAACAAGTCTGAACAGAGCACTATGTACTTTCTCTTGTCTTGCCAACTGTACAGTGAATTACGGAAATTCTACCTTAAGCCCATTCTAAAAAGATTTGGAGTAAGAACAATTATTGACTCGATGAAACTGCTTTTTAACCTGTATCATCCGGACATTTGTTTTTTCACAGCAACTTTTGTACTTAGGGCTATAAGTATTAGGAAAAGCATGTGTTTTTAATCATTTTAATTATTTATTCCAACCCGCACTGGTCAATTAATGCATTATGTGTCTTTGTTACTTTTCCTTATTATGAAATGTATGTGTATGTAACTATCTGTGCTTTTATGGACATGTTTTTTATGTTCCGAATAAAGCTTTATGAAATGAATGACTAGTTGAGTCTCTCACACCTGATAAACATCCGCAAAAGGATTATGTTCAAAGGGCCAGATGTATAAAGCGTTTTACCGGTCGCAAACGGTCTGATTCACGAAATCGGCCCGTTTGCAACCAGTAAAAAGCTTTTTGGGATGCATCAACCCAAAATGCATTCGAAAATAGGTAATCGCAATTTTTGCGATTGCATATTTTGCGAATGCAGTTAGGGAATTGCAGTATGTGATTCCCAAAATGCAATGCAAGAAGCATTTTAAAAATGCGACTTTGCATTAAGGAATCTCAAATTACTATCAACTTCAAGTTGATGGTAATTTGCAAATCCTTAGAAAAATGCACATAATTGCATTTTTCTAAGTGCCATGTGGCGCAGACACATGCCCTTAGGGCATATGTGTGCACCACATGTGCACACGTACCTTTTTTGGGGGTACATTAGTGGGGCCTGAGGCCCCCTAGCACCCTTGCAATTGCATTCGCAAATTGCAATTGCCTTCACATTCATTCCTATGGGCCTCAAGGCCCATAGAAATGAATAGGAAGCATTCCCTAATAGCAAATTGCAATTTGCGATACGCTATTAGGGAATGTGTAGGAATCGCTATTTATTTAGCAAATCCTACATACATTGCATTTTGCGATTCCAAAATAGCGAATCAGTAAAATTTGCTATTTCAGAATCGCGAAATACATTCTTGATACATTTGGCCCAAAATCTGCTGTTCTGTCCATAAAAAACTTAATGGCAGAGGTCCAAGCTACCTTGTGGAAAAACTGTTTTGCTCTCAACCTGGAAGATCTCTTTGTTCAGGGGAGAAAGCTCTTCTTGTTATCCCCCGGTACAGGAAATCCGCGCTGGAAGCAAAGCTTTTTCTGACCTTGCCCCACGGCATTGGAACTTTCTACCTGTACATCTATGTAAGTGCTTGGATCTTCTTTATTTCAGGAAACTCCCAAAAACAGTACTCTTTAGTAACTGATCCCCCTGGCCAGGCATTCCTGCACCTTTAGCGCAGAGATAACACTTTGGAGGCGATTCCAGCGCTTTAGAAATCCTTCATTCATTCATGAAATATTCAATCTGCTTTACAGTTATTGGGTTTGGCCCTCTGTCTAAGTTTTTTCTGATGCGCAATTTTGGGTGACAAATTATTAGTGCAAATTAATAATTTTAATGATGCATATAGTCATAACCGATGAACTAACAGTGATACACATGAAACAACTTGATTATTTTGTTAAGAAGTGTGATTAATAATACAATATAGTCATGCCACGTTTTCATGCAAGACACCATTATTTTAAAATGGATGAAGTTTCTTTTCGTTTTGTTCCTGTCTTTCACCTCTCCCAATCAATGTCCTGCTGCAAGTCAACTCTACCCTCAGTTTCCCTGGTGCACAGAATGCTATGACGTAGGAGGCAAACTGTATTAGAAAGCGTGTATTATGAATGAAACTTTCCATCATGTAACTGATGTACCATTTTCATGGATTTCTGCTGGAAGTTGAAATGCAGGCATGCAAAACATCATAATTCTATGAGCTATTGTTTGAGAAAGGTTTCATATTATGTTGTACATCCCCGGAGTGCAGTTGACAAAGAAGCATGCAGAAGATTTCTCTTACATTACATTTACATTTACATTTATTTCACTTGTAAAGCGCGTAATTCACCCGAAGGTCTCAGAGCGCTGGGTGAATTACGCTTAGGATATGGGTTAGTGTTAAGAAGCTGTTATAATTACAAAGCTGTGCTGTGCTAATGCGACCTGCGATCATTCCCTGCTGAATCTGCAGTTTTATTATTTACTATTTATAGTTTGTGTATAAAAACCCTTGGTTTTGAAGGGACAATCGAGACTTCTCGTTTTCCTTCAGAGACTCTGTATGATTATTTTGAGACTCTCTTTTCCTACCTTGAGATGCTGTCAGTATTCTTTAGGAGTTTGACATTTATATTTAGAGAGATTTAAATGCCTAAACAGGAATTTTATTATGATTTGTCATTCCGTATTGTGCATCTGAGACTTTATGCCAAATGTATGCATTTACTTAAACACAAACAAGAGAGTGTGAAAGATAAGGCTTTCACATATCCTCTTCTAAAGTACAATTAATCACACCAACCAAAATGTGAAAGCCTGAGGATTTGGTCCTATGTTTAGTGCCACATCCTATAAGAATATTAGAAATTAAGAAAAAAAGCTTCACCCACCAAATGGTGGCATGCTTCATCACTGGCGTTTTTCTCACCCTGTTGGGACAGTACCACTAGGGCGGCCGTGGGCTCAACCGCTTTCTGAAGCTCTTACATATTCAATTTTCTGGACATTTCTGGAAGTCCAGTGACGATCAAAATAGTTACAGATTTACCCAAATAACTTTATTCAGTGGGAACCTGTACCATGATTAAAAACTAAGATACTGGTGCCTATCAGGAACCCTACGGTTCCGGTATCCCTCATAAGCCAACATATTTCGGCCAATTTAGATATGCCTAAAAGGTCACTCAGCCTTCTTCAGGGTCCCTAGACCTGCCTACCTACCCTCATCTCATTCTAAGGGAGTAGTGAATGTGAGGAGGCATAAGGCTCTCCTACCTGTATATACTCATGAACCTAAGTAAGGTTGTTAAGCAAGCCCCATTGGGTCAGAGGGGGTAGACGCTTCCCTGCAGTCACACTTACTCCAAAGGTACAGCATTTTCACTCGACCCTTTATTACCCACCTCGGCCACGTCAGAATTAATATTTACAGGTAGGAGGGCATATTAGGGATGCCAGAACCATTGGTTTCTTGATAGGCAACAGTGGGCGAAATGTTTTTTCTTAATATTTTTAATATCCCTTTAGGATGTGCCACTAAGCATAGTCAGGGAAAAATCCTAATGTGTGAGGAGCTTGAAGGTGATTCTTTTGTTGACTGTGAGCCAGTGGAGGTCTCTCACGTGGTAAGTGATGTGGCCGCAGTGCGGGATGTTGAGGATAAGTCCGGCAGAGGCGTTCTGAATGTTCTGTAGTTTCTTGAGGGTGATACCGGCGAAGAGAGCATTGCTGTAGTCGGTCCTGCTGATGATGAGTGCATGGGTGACCGTCCTTCTGGACTCGGTGGAGATCCACTTGAACATCTTTTGGAGCAGGCGTAGCATGTGGAAACAGGATGATGAGATGGCGTAGATGTAGCGGCTCATGGTGAGCGAGGAGTCCAGGATGATGCTGAGGTTTTGGGTGTGGTCTGTGGGGGGGCTCCAATTGCTTCCACTGCTGCTGTTGATGTCTTTTAAACGCAGCTGCACTGACCTTTAGATGGGGCACTAGCACTGTGGCACATGCCATTGTAACAGATCGCGTTCACAGTATTGAATTTGAGCCCAAGAGAGGTCTTCTGACAGACTGTCAATGACTGTTGCCACGGCCAGCTCACCACAGCACCAGCAACAGCGGCCGCAGCTTATAGCACCAAAGAAGTGAGAGCAGGCAGCATAGTGTGTTATCAGTGTGACTACCAGTACTCTCATAGACTCTGCCAGGATGCCGATAACCTGATTGTCGACCACTTCTGTCACTGCACAGCGGTGTGCCCCTCAGAGAGAGCCTGGATACTTCCAGTGCCACAATGCCAGGAGAAGGCAAAATTTGTCAGAGCTTACAGTGGCTGAACACAACACTGGTTGGTAGCCCGCAGTGACAGATCAGTCCAAAATGAGGTTGCTCAGTTAGTGGTGCAGCAAGACTATATAGCCGAAAGTGGCCAGTCCAACCCTGGTGTCACTGGGTCTTATATTGTGGGGGGCTGGGGAGAGGAGCGAGTTATGTGCAGATTGAGCACCATTTCTGCAGTATTTTGCTTAGCATGGTTGTCTAAATTGTGGTGGGGAGGAGCATGAGCAGGTGTTATGCAGAGCAGCCCTTCTGGATACACCGTGAGTGTAGTGTGGCTACTCCAGCCACCCTGGACCTGGTTATCATCGTAGTGGAAAGTATGGACTTCATTGCTTTGTTCTACTCGCCAGAAAGAGCCCAGAGTGTTTTGATCATCGAGACACTAGCTGGACTTACAAACTGTCGCAATTCACTGTCTGTAGTGAAATGAATGAGGGCTCTGTCGAGCAAAGGGGTCTCTGGAGATAGGCTGGTTTAATCAATCAATAAAGTAGTAGTTCAGTAGCGTGGCTAATCACCCTGGGGGTATCCAGGCTACTGTGCTGCAGGTATCAGTCAAAGAGCCAGGTCTTGAGTCCCTTCCTGAAGTGGTTCAATGAGGGTGCAGAACAAAGGTAAAGGGTGTTCAAGGATCTGGGGGTGGGATGGGGGATTGAGCGTCTTCCGGAGCAGCTGCAGTGGATATGCGGAGTCTGAGCGAGGGCAAAGTGGGGAGAGGAATGGCACTACGGCCAGAGCTGCCTACTGTGAAACCGGGGAACTAGGTTTCATTCTCTGTGTCGGCTCAACATTCCATGATTCTGGCCAAATGATGTAACCTCCCCGTGACTAAAAAATATGAATATGTCCTTGTTTAATTGTAATTAGTGCTCATGTAAAGTGCTGCAATACCTGCAGGTCAGGATTGTGCTGTAAACAAGCACTGGCAAAGCCAATAGATTTTGCCTATGCAAGAGCTAATGGTTTTGACAATATGTTTTGGCAATGTACACCAGCGTGGCTGCTGTTCAGCATGGCCAAAAGTTAGTGGGGCAAATGAGAGTGGAGTGTCGTAAAATGGAGTAGAGTGGAGTGTTATGGACTGGCATAGAGGGCCGTGGACTGGCGTAGAGTGGTGTTGAGTATAGTTGGGTAGCGTGGAGTGGAGCGAAGTGGAATATGGAATGGTATAGAGTGGAGTGGTGTGGAGTGTCGTGGAAGGAGTAGAGTGTTGGAGTGGAAGGACGTAGAGTGGATTGGAATTGATTGGCATAGAGTGTCAGAGAGGAGAAGTGTTGTTGATTGGAGTGGAATAGAGTGTTACTGAGTGGTGTAGAGCAGAGTGGCATAGAGGGTGTTGAGTAGAGTGTTGTAGAGTAGAGTGACACAGAGCAGAGGAACTTTTTGTAGAGTGGAGTGGCATTGAGTGAAGTAGTGTAGGAGAATGGAATGGCAGAGTGGAGTAGAGTTGAAGAAATTAATGGAGTAGAGTATTGTAGAGTTGAGTAGAGTGGTGTGGCATGGAGTGTCAGAGTAGAGTGGTGTAGAGTTGAGTGGTGCAGAGTAGAGTGGGGTGGCATAGAGTCCTGTGACCTAGAGTGCAGTAGCCCAGAGTGCACTAATGTAGAGTGCATTGGTGTAGAGTACACTGACATACAGTCGAGCAGTGCAAAGTACAGTGGTCCAGTGGCAAAGAGTGCAGTGGTGCATAGTAGAGTGGGGTAGAGTGCACTGGCATAGAGTGCAGTGGTGTGCAGTAGATAAGACTGGCATAGAGTGTAGGAGTGTAGAGCATAGTGGCATAAAGTGCATTGGTGATTGGTGAGAAGTGCAGTAGAGTGGTGCAGAGTAGAGTGGTACAGACTAGACTGGCATAGAGTTCAGTGAGAGAGAGTGCAGTGTTGCAGAGTAGAGTGCAATGGTGTTTATTGCAGTGGCATAGAGTGCATTGGTGTAAAGTGCAGTGGTGTACTGTGGTGCAGAGCAAAGTGAAGCAGATTGCAATGGTGTAGAGTAGAGTGACAGAGTGCAGTGGCATAGAGCTGAGTTATTCAGAGTAGAGAATAGTGGCATACAGTGCAGTGGTGCAGAGTGGATTGGAGTAGAATGCAGTTGCGTAGAGTGTACTGGTTTGGACTAAAGTGGTGTAGAGTGCATTGGCATAGATTGCAGTGGCATACAGTGCAGTAGAGTGGAGTGGCGCATGGTAGATTGCAGTGACGTGGAGTGGCATAGACTGGAATGGCGCAGAGTGGAATAGAGGGATATAGAGTAGATTGTAGAGTAGAGTGAAGTTGTGTTGAGTGCATTGGAGTAGAGTGGACTGGCGTAGAGTGGATTGGGGTAGATTGCAGTGGCGTAGAGTCCAGCAGTGCATAGTAGAGTAGTGTGGGGTAGAATGCATTGGCGTAGAGTAGAGTAGAGAAGGGAAGTGGCATACAGTGGACTGGTGCAGAGTAGAGTGCAGTGTTGCAGTATGGCATGAAGTGGAGTGGCGTAGTGTGGAGAGGTGCAAAGTGCAGTGTCATGGAGTGGTGCAGAGTAGAGTGGAGTGGGGTAAAGTGGAGTGTGGATGGTGTAGTAGTGCACTGCCATTACAGACAACACGTTCAATTGAAATAACCATTACATTTGCACAGACATTATGTAGGAAGGTAGATCCCTGACTATGGTTGCCCCCAACTTTTTGCCTGGTGTTTTGCTGGTTTTCTGACTTAGTTGACCTGAGGCCCTGCTATTCAGGACCTCAGGCCCACTGCTCTCTCTGTAAAATGGATTCCATGTACCTTAGGTACATATCTAAATTGGATACTGAGCCACCTTATCAGTCCCTGTACAGTGTACCTTAGGTACCCAGGGCATAGGTGTACCCAGGGCCTACCAGGGGCTGCAGCATGTATTATGCCACCCCTGGCTGGCCATCCAAAACTGACACAACTGGCTGCACGACAGCTGGGGCAAGGTGGTGTACTCACCCTTTGCTTTAGATATAGTATACCTATATCTAACCCTAAAATGGACACACAGATCTCCTATCAGTCACTCCTATGGCAGGCCTTAACAATCCTGAAGGCAGAGTGCTTGGAATCGTGTGAGATGGTGCTCTGGCATGAGCTGAGCCTGTCTGCGGCTTTCGGGATCCATCCCTTAGCCGTTTCCATGATATCGCATACCATATACTCTTAAGTGCATTATAATCCTCGCGGTTATATGCCAACTCTGGTATCGCTTTATCAAAACATGTCGAGTAAGGTGTCATACTAATTGGAATACTAACCCCTCGCCAATTCTGGCGACGGGGTTAGCATTCCACCCTTCTAGAGGGACACGACATGTATGTAACCCCGGTTAAAGTCAAACAGAGCCTCAGCTCCACAAAATGGATGCTGCCACCGAGACACAAGTCTGCCCTCCTGCTGCTGGGAGTCCTCCCAGAGCAGGAGATAAGGACAAAGGGTTTCCTGCCAGGGGCGGTGCCAGCACCGTCCCAGACAGGGTTTTGTGTATTGTAGGTAGGCAGGGCTTTAGAGGAAGGTGACTGCACGTGGCACCCCGGTGCTCACTGTGCATAGGCTGGCTGGAACCAGTTCCAGGGTCACTCCAGACCCTGTGCTGGGGAAAAGCCCGCCAAGGAAGTGGGTGTAACCACCCCCCTCCTAGTCCCACCCCTAGGGCAGGACTTAGTCGCGTGCCAGCCCCTTTTTACAGGATAAAGGTAGGAACTGGCCCCCTTCCAAATCAGATCATCTTTGAATCCTGAAACTACTTTCCACGAAAGGAACTCAAGACTTCTTCCTAAGATTTCTCCCTTGTGACTAAGGAGTAGTCACCCTGCATCCGCAGGCACCATCTTAAGAACACTGCGGTCTGCTGCAAGTCTCTCCTCCGGATCAAGACTGCCCAGCTCGACGAGAACCGGCTTCCCTGGCACCTCTGACCTCTACCTGCATCATCAGTCACGCTGAGATTCGTGGGTGTGACGAGACCTCGAGGGACCGGCCATCTTCAAGACTGCACGACTTCTTTCCAGCAAGCCCGCCGAGTAATTTCCTGGTGAGTGCTTTGGGGTCCGAGAAGCCCCGACCCTGAGCAGCTCCAGCACCGAAGTGCAGCCTCCCAGCATCTCCACGATCTGCGTGGGGCCCTTCTGCTTTTTGCTGCTCACCGCGTTGTTTGGCTACTAGCCCGCTGGCTTGTGGCCTTCTGAACGACGCCCGACGACATTTCTGCTGCTGGTCTGGTTGCTCCAGGCTGGCCCTTGCTCCCTTCCAAAAGAGGAGCCCCCCCGGACCCTCCTGGTCCACTCAAGACGCCATTTTGAGTCCACCGCGTGGGCTTGAATTAGCCAAGGCTTGTTGCCCAATCCTGGGTAACTTCGACGCCGACAGCTTCATCCATCGTGGGACAGCTCGCCTCTCCATCCTGGTCGCCGACAACGCCTCCTGGTCCGTGAGATCTGCAGAGCCAGCGTCGCCCACTCACCTAGTCGAGGTGACTTCGCCCGGTGCCATCCTGGTGCCCACTTAATCACTGGCTAGTGATTCAAGAACTTGGTCCCCTCTGCTTTCAGGTTTCTTCTTCCTTGATCCAGGCTTGGATCCATCGAACTTTCCTTCACTGGTCGCCTGCCAGCAACTTCCTTCTTCCAGGCTCCTGGTCCGGCAACGAGATCCCCGACGTCTTTTCAGACCTATGCAGCTGCAGCCCCTGGGCTAGGTAACTTCGGCACTTCGGTGTCCCATCATAGCCTCACTATCCTAGGGTCAGGATCCACTGTCGTTTTCTTCCCACCAGGTCGGGTTCGCCCGTGAACACTAACTTTGCCTTTACTAGCTTCCATAGACTTTGTCCCGCATCCCGCGTGAGAGTGCACACTCTGCACCCGAGTCCCCTAGGTCTCCTAGAAGTAATCTAACGATTCTATAGTCAAGTCCTAGCGATTCCAAAGCCTATTAGTACTGTACTTACCTGCTAGTAATTTCGCATTCCACTTTTTAAGTATATGGTTTTTCGTGCCCCTCGGGCATTTGTGTATAACGTGCTAACTTAAGTATTTTCGTAAGAGTTTTGTTGTGTGCCTAGCACCCTTTCCTTATAAAGAGTACAGGGTTGTTGTGATTCTAATAAATACACTGTTTATTTTCATAACACTTGTGTGGTGTCCTTTCACTGGGTGTTCAAGGGGTAATGTGATGGTAAAACAGCTGGCTTAACACGCCCTCTAGAGTCTTAGCCTTAGACTGCTCGTATCCATGCTACTAGGATAGCTGGTCTATAAGGTTGACTTACAACCAATCATCAATAAGGGTTGTTTGGACTGATATATAGTGATCACTAGAATAGTGAACACTGCACATCAGGCCAACTTCTCACATTGGTGGCAGCGGTTGGGATTTGAGCTTGCTGTTGTTTTACCACACATGCCCTAAGAATATCTTGTGAAAGATCACATAAGTACTAAAGGTACATATAACTTAGCTTAGAATACTCTGAGTTCTACTGAACCAGCTGTTGTAGCTCCTAGGGCCTAGCACACCCTAAACTACAACTCTAGCAAGGGATCAGTAGGCAAACATATAGTGTAGGTAAGTGCACCACTTACACCTCACTAGAAAAGCATGTCTACCCAGGGAGATTCTACTGAGACTCCCCTGGTCAGTGTTGACCCTCCACAGGTCACTTCAAGATATGCAGCTCTCAGTTTCCAGGAGATGAGACAGATCTGTGTCTCCAGAAAACTGAAGCAGGGGTCTAACCCCACCATTCCCTTTCTGATAGGTCTCTTAGAGACATATGATGCCAGAAAGCTTTCTCAGTTACATGAGAACATGCCAGCCTTAGAGGGAACCTCTGGGGATCCAGACCTCCCCAACACTGCTACTGCAGTTGAGGAGGAGGAGGATCAGGAGGAACTCTCTGGGGATGAGGTAGACAAAGGTCTTGAGGTAGTCAGAAGGCTAACCAGGACCAACTTAGACTTACTTGGGCTAGGATCTGGGGGACCCCCAGTACTAACCCGAAGTGGGCCTAACCTTGGAGTTAGGAGAGATAGATCTCTTTCTAGGGACTCCAATAGATCTCTGCACTCTAATGCCTCTTCTCAGGGGAGAAGGAATCCTCCACAGAGGAGAGTTACTTCCCCTCAGAGAAAAGAGCATGAAGCTAGAATGAGACAAGCTAAACTGAGGATTGAAAGGGAAGAACTTGCCCTGGCCAAAGAGAAGCTTGCCTTTGCTAGAGAGCAGCAGATGAGTGGGCTAGCTCCCACTGGTGGCAGCAATCTCCCAAGAGATAGAGAGAAGGGTTTAGATACTAAACACCTGACTAAAATAGTGCCCCCCTTTAAGCAAGGGGATGATATCCAGAAATGGATGGCTGCTCTGGAGAGGGCCTGCACTGTGCAGTGCATTCCCCAGAGTCAGTGGGCAGCTATACTGTGGCTCTCCTTTGATGGTAAAGGTAGAGATAAGCTCCTCACTACAAGAGTAGAGGATGCTAACAATTACCAGGTCCTGAAGAATACACTGGTTGATGGGTTTGGTTTAACCACTGAGCAGTACAGGTTGCTGTTCAGAGACACCCAGAAAACTCAGTCTCAGGACTGGTCTGACTTTGTTGATTGTGCCACTAAGGCTTTGGAAGGCTGGCTACTGGGTAGTAAGGTTACTGATTTCAAAGGATTGTATAATCTAATTATGAGAGAGCAAGTCTTAAATAATTGTCAGAACCAGTTATTACACCAGCACCTGGTAGACTCTGATCTGACCTCTCCACAAGAATTGGGTAAGAGGGCAGACAAATGGGTCAGAACCAGGATTAGGCCCAAGAACCAAGGTGGTGACCAGAAAAAGGAATCAACCAAGCCTCAAGAGAAGGGTGGGAATAAATCTACAGATCAAACCACATCAGGGCCCCAAAAATCCTCTGAGGGGGGTGGGTCCCAGAATCCTTCCAACAACCAGAAGAAACCTTATTGTTATCCCTGTAAACAGGTGGGTCATTTAAAAACTGACAGCAGTTGCCCAAAGAATAACAATAAGGAAAACATACCCCCAAGTAACATTCCCAAACCTCCTGTTACTACTAGTAGTAATCCCCCAGGTGGTGGGAGTGCCCCCAAGAATTTGGGTGCATTTACTTTGGGAGTTCCTGGGGACTCTGGCCTAACCAGGTCCCCAAACTTAGATACTCTTGTCTGTGAGACTGGCATGGGGTTTGCCAACTTCACAACTTGTCCCAACACTTTGGGCAAGTACAGACAGGAGCCCCTCATCAATGGTATAAAAGTTGAGGCCTATAGAGATACAGGGGCTAGCATCACTATGGTGACTGAGAGTCTAGTCCCCTCAAGGCAACTTTTACCTGGTGCCACATACCAGGTGACCAATATTGATGGAGTACAGAGAGATCATCCCATGGCAGTGGTCAATCTCAGCTGGGGAGGGGTCACTGGCCACAAGAGAGTGGCAGTGTCACCAAACTTGCCTGTAGATTGCCTACTGGGGAATGATTTAGAACTCTCAGCCTGGGCTGAAGTTGAGCAAGAAACCCATTCTAAAATGGTAAACATTCATGGTAAGGTTAGTGGGGCAGTGGTAGCCACAGCCCCAGTCCAAGATATCCTCCCTGAACAGGTCAGGAGGGCTGTGCCAGTCACAGCCCAATCTCAGACAACTTCCTTCCCAGAACAGGTTGTCAAGGCTGTGATGGTCACAGCCCACACCCAAACTGAGCCCCCTCCTGAAAAGGTTGGGAGAGTTGTGATGGCCACAGCTCAAACTCAGACAGATGATAGTGTTGTGAAGCCTGAAACTAGGGATCACTCCACTCAGACAGAGAGCATTGAGGAGGAAGAGAAATCTCCCCCCCACCAGACTTTAGGAAAAGATCAGCCTCCTCAGGGAACTGATCTGACCCCTTGTGAAGAAACTGCCACAGAGGTAGTCAGGCCTAGCCTGGCAGAACCCCTGATGTCAGTGGACCCTTCCAAGGTAGGACCCAGTCTGGAGCAGGTAACCTGCCCCTCTCTACCCTGCCTCAGTCAGCCCAGGGCTGTAGAGGTCAGGGAGGCCAGTGTTGGACCCCAAAGGGCCCCCTGTCCAAAAGAATTCCCCAATCAGCAGATTAAGGGCACTGAAGCTAGTAGACCTAGCCAAGTGAAAATAAGACACACTCCTGAGGGATCCCCCTTAAAATTAGTTAGGGACCTCCCACAGATGGACACTGTTGGGCACAGCCAAACTTGGGACCTGAGGGCCCCAGACCTGAACTGTCCCTCCAGTAAGCCAAACAGAGGGACCCAACCTCCAGCTGTAGGTAGCCAGAGGTTGACCCTGAGAGCCCAAAACAACTCAGTCTTGGAAAGAAAGGCCTCTATGGTGGATAATGATTGGAGGAAGCTGAGCCCAAAGTTAGTGGAGCCTCACTTCAGTACTCCATTTCAGCACCAGCCTTTTTCTTTGACAAAACACACCACAGGTAGAGATTCCCTATGGTGGAGACCCTCAGACACCCTTAGGGTGAGGGATTGCTTAGTGGACCATGACATAGGGGGTAACCATGCCAGTGCTGGTACTTCCTTAAATGGCCACTTAGGCAATATAGGCTTACCTGGACAAGGATAGCCTTATCTCCTTTCGTTTGGGGGGGGGTTATGTAGGAAGGTAGATCCCTGACTATGGTTGCCCCCAACTTTTTGCCTGGTGTTTTGCTGGTTTTCTGACTTAGTTGACCTGAGGCCCTGCTATTCAGGACCTCAGGCCCACTGCTCTCTCTGTAAAATGGATTCCATGTACCTTAGGTACATATCTAAATTGGATACTGAGCCACCTTATCAGTCCCTGTACAGTGTACCTTAGGTACCCAGGGCATAGGTGTACCCAGGGCCTACCAGGGGCTGCAGCATGTATTATGCCACCCCTGGCTGGCCATCCAAAACTGACACAACTGGCTGCACGACAGCTGGGGCAAGGTGGTGTACTCACCCTTTGCTTTAGATATAGTATACCTATATCTAACCCTAAAATGGACACACAGATCTCCTATCAGTCACTCCTATGGCAGGCCTTAACAATCCTGAAGGCAGAGTGCTTGGAATCGTGTGAGATGGTGCTCTGGCATGAGCTGAGCCTGTCTGCGGCTTTCGGGATCCATCCCTTAGCCGTTTCCATGATATCGCATACCATATACTCTTAAGTGCATTATAATCCTCGCGGTTATATGCCAACTCTGGTATCGCTTTATCAAAACATGTCGAGTAAGGTGTCATACTAATTGGAATACTAACCCCTCGCCAATTCTGGCGACGGGGTTAGCATTCCACCCTTCTAGAGGGACACGACATGTATGTAACCCCGGTTAAAGTCAAACAGAGCCTCAGCTCCACAAAATGGATGCTGCCACCGAGACACAAGTCTGCCCTCCTGCTGCTGGGAGTCCTCCCAGAGCAGGAGATAAGGACAAAGGGTTTCCTGCCAGGGGCGGTGCCAGCACCGTCCCAGACAGGGTTTTGTGTATTGTAGGTAGGCAGGGCTTTAGAGGAAGGTGACTGCACGTGGCACCCCGGTGCTCACTGTGCATAGGCTGGCTGGAACCAGTTCCAGGGTCACTCCAGACCCTGTGCTGGGGAAAAGCCCGCCAAGGAAGTGGGTGTAACCACCCCCCTCCTAGTCCCACCCCTAGGGCAGGACTTAGTCGCGTGCCAGCCCCTTTTTACAGGATAAAGGTAGGAACTGGCCCCCTTCCAAATCAGATCATCTTTGAATCCTGAAACTACTTTCCACGAAAGGAACTCAAGACTTCTTCCTAAGATTTCTCCCTTGTGACTAAGGAGTAGTCACCCTGCATCCGCAGGCACCATCTTAAGAACACTGCGGTCTGCTGCAAGTCTCTCCTTTGGATCAAGACTGCCCAGCTCGACGAGAACCGGCTTCCCTGGCACCTCTGACCTCTACCTGCATCATCAGTCACGCTGAGATTCGTGGGTGTGACGAGACCTCGAGGGACCGGCCATCTTCAAGACTGCACGACTTCTTTCCAGCAAGCCCGCCGAGTAATTTCCTGGTGAGTGCTTTGGGGTCCGAGAAGCCCCGACCCTGAGCAGCTCCAGCACCGAAGTGCAGCCTCCCAGCATCTCCACGATCTGCGTGGGGCCCTTCTGCTTTTTGCTGCTCACCGCGTTGTTTGGCTACTAGCCCGCTGGCTTGTGGCCTTCTGAACGACGCCCGACGACATTTCTGCTGCTGGTCTGGTTGCTCCAGGCTGGCCCTTGCTCCCTTCCAAAAGAGGAGCCCCCCGGACCCTCCTGGTCCACTCAAGACGCCATTTTGAGTCCACCGCGTGGGCTTGAATTAGCCAAGGCTTGTTGCCCAATCCTGGGTAACTTCGACGCCGACAGCTTCATCCATCGTGGGACAGCTCGCCTCTCCATCCTGGTCGCCGACAACGCCTCCTGGTCCGTGAGATCTGCAGAGCCAGCGTCGCCCACTCACCTAGTCGAGGTGACTTCGCCCGGTGCCATCCTGGTGCCCACTTAATCACTGGCTAGTGATTCAAGAACTTGGTCCCCTCTGCTTTCAGGTTTCTTCTTCCTTGATCCAGGCTTGGATCCATCGAACTTTCCTTCACTGGTCGCCTGCCAGCAACTTCCTTCTTCCAGGCTCCTGGTCCGGCAACGAGATCCCCGACGTCTTTTCAGACCTATGCAGCTGCAGCCCCTGGGCTAGGTAACTTCGGCACTTCGGTGTCCCAGCATAGCCTCACTATCCTAGGGTCAGGATCCACTGTCGTTTTCTTCCCACCAGGTCGGGTTCGCCCGTGAACACTAACTTTGCCTTTACTAGCTTCCATAGACTTTGTCCCGCATCCCGCTTGAGAGTGCACACTCTGCACCCGAGTCCCCTAGGTCTCCTAGAAGTAATCTAACGATTCTATAGTCAAGTCCTAGCGATTCCAAAGCCTATTAGTACTGTACTTACCTGCTAGTAATTTCGCATTCCACTTTTTAAGTATATGGTTTTTCGTGCCCCTCGGGCATTTGTGTATAACGTGCTAACTTAAGTATTTTCGTAAGAGTTTTGTTGTGTGCCTAGCACCCTGTCCTCATAAAGAGTACAGGGTTGTTGTGATTCTAATAAATACACTGTTTATTTTCATAACACTTGTGTGGTGTCCTTTCACTGGGTGTTCAAGGGGTAATGTGATGGTAAAACAGCTGGCTTAACACGCCCTCTAGAGTCTTAGCCTTAGACTGCTCGTATCCATGCTACTAGGATAGCTGGTCTATAAGGTTGACTTACAACCAATCATCAATAAGGGTTGTTTGGACTGATATATAGTGATCACTAGAATAGTGAACACTGCACATCAGGCCAACTTCTCACACATACAGTTTTACTAATAAAAGTATACAGAGCTCAAACGATAATGTGAGGAAATGTCCTCACATAGTGTATTGATTTGTTTTGGTCATATTAAAATATTTGTTTCCACCACACTTCAGATTTACCAAAATATTTTCTTCATTTGTGCTTTCCATATTCTGAAATAGCTGCAAAGTTCATTTACAGTCATTTACGCACATTTAAGTTTTGTTTTGTGCTAGAACAAAAATAACAGCGCACAGCACACCCCGCACACCGAGTAGCCAGCTATAAAAAATAACACCCTACAGCCTTTCTGTCTCACACAGGTACCCAACAGGATTGTCACAGAAATCCTCTCACTTTGAAGGCAGAGAAATAAAAGTAAACACCAAACAACTCCCCGGATGACAGAACCTGACATTCGACCTCTGTCATTGAATACACAGCAAAGGTGACAAGAACAGAACAAGATCTAAAAGTCTGTTTACAGAAATTCCGTACTGGTGAAAGAATACAGTAAATGGGATTTGGGCAAAGTAAGGGACCAACTCAAGCTGGACATTTGGGGTAGAGAAAGGACGAATTTAAGCTGGACAGCCTAAAACAAATAAAGCCAGCAAATAGAAAGCAAGCAAATGTGAGTTATGAAACACAATGCCAATGGTAAGCAATGTGTGGAGTGCATTACGAGGGAAGCTTTCCGAATGTCCCCATGATGTCGTTAGCAAGTCTGGTACCCTTTCGACATAAAGAACTGCACACAAAAACCACTACAACCCTTTCGGCCTGGGTCCTCGAATTGCTCGCAGAAGCTGTTCGCGACAGCCCTCGCCTCTTGGTACACCTTCCATGCTTGGTACGCCCCGTTTCTCACCTTATGCGCACTGGTGGTCGCACCCATCTTCAGAGGTGATACGGGGCCCCTGGGAGCCGGGCCTTGCCCTGCCAGGTGCCCTCTGCCCGCCCTCCTGGGGAGCAGGGTTTTTCAACGCTCTACCCCAGCTGACCGTTTCTAGATAATCGGGTCGGAATGCAATGATAAACAACTTTAATCCGCTCAGACGTGGTAGCCGCCCACCGCCTGCTTCTACGAATGCGTTTTAAGCTATGCCGGCGTTGCCGCGCCCATTTCTTTCAGTGTTCACGAGGGTAGCGGGAGGCCGGGAGCAGGGCTGTCGCAAAAGATGTCGGTCCCACAGACTCCTTTCGGAGACTGAAGTTTCACCGATACAGAACAAGTGTTAGTGTTACTAACAATGTCGACAGAGTACTAACGAACATGTGCGTCGAATCAACAAACGTGCATAAAACATTGAAATGATTACACAGTCTATTGCGAGCGGCGCGACAGCAAATACTTCACGAAAAGAATGGCATTCGATTGACTGAATATATGCAGGTCATTGATATTTTTTATCCTTCTGAGGTCAGAGCATTTTCCGAAAAAGTATGACTGCCACATAATCAGATTTGGTAGCTCGGTGGACTAAAGTATCCACTACAAGGATGTATGTTACACGCATGATCAACACTTCACAATCTGGTGGGTAAAGTATCCCTTACAAGGATCTATGTTACACGCATGATCAACACTTCACATTCTGGTGGGTCTACTTAACCTTTCATCCTCTCTAGGCCGATAAAATGAGTATTAGTTTGGATATTGCGCAAACAAATATCTGCTTCAGTCCCAGGATGCTCTAAGCCAGGTCAACATTTTATGAATACACTTATGCTACACATCGTAAACTTCCCCCAAAGGTTTCAAATCTCCAGAGAAAAAAGTGGTCACTAGAACATAACAAAGCTAATATCATTTACCGTGCAGTGTCCGTTGGGAATTATTGAGGATTTCAGCTTATAAAGGGAGGTCAACGTGTATTATGTTGTTATAGTGCAGTGCATGAGTTTTATAGAGTACAGTCTAAAAGCATATAAAGCAGGCAATGCTGCCTTAGCTTGTGGGCTAACAGAACAGGTGAAATAGGTCAGAGCTTAGCAAGTGAGGCTGGATTATTCTGTGTGGAGGGAATATGACCTGGAATCAGACGGGCAACTAGAGGCAAATTTCGGGAGGCGAAGGGGCTGAAAAATATTTCAGGGGGGGCTAATTCTTCCAACCATAGACAGAGTGACTGTAAGAAGGGGTGAAAACAGAACAAAAGCCTAATTTACAAGTAAATGGTCTTTTAAAGACCTGTTAAGTACTCGGGTGCGGCTGCAATTAGATTGTCGCCAGCCCGCAAAGCTGTGTCAGCCCGGGCTGACACACGAGGGGGGCGGGGTGGGGGGGGGGGGAGACTGATGCCCCATGAGCCCAATGGGTGTTGCGCGCCTGCCTGGAATGCTCATATTCAGAGTAGAAATACCTCACAGGAAATAAGTAGATAGTGTAAAGCCACAGTTTGCATGGGGCAGCTGCAGGATTTAAGTTTAATAAAAAGACTTGATTACAAATCAACAGAAAACTAGTAAAGTTAGTGCTGGCTTTGACAGGAGGTCGCCCACGCAGATCTTATAGATCTGGGACAGTAAAATGTGTGTATAAATCAATCAGCTTTCTGGTAAAGCGCAACTACTCACCCGCTAGGGTCTCGAGGCGCTGAGAGGGGGGTCAGAGTTCTTCGGTTCAGTCGAAGAGCCACGTCTTGCGGTCCTTTCTGAATTGAGGAAGAGACTGTAGTGTAGGTCCTATATTCCCAATAGGCTCTGCGCATTGGAATAATATACACTATAGATTTGACATAGGACTGAGGTCAATATGTCTCTATCGAGTATACTAAACTTATTTGTGTGTGCCAGCTAACTCAGAGGTCACTAGAAACTTTCTAGAGTAAACAAGAAGGGATTAGTCTCTGACAACTGCATAAACATGACAACTTTATTTCCCCTAGAATCGAAACATTATCTTCAGAGTCATGGAAACAATAGATAACTATTTCTCTCAGTCAATCTTGCATGCTTCGTTTCTGCAGAGTTGCATAGAAATAGAGAGACAGGCATTTCAATAAAAGGGTTTATTGAACAGTCTTATTTCTCATGGAAGAGATATGAACTGCTGCAATCGTTAGACAGAATGCAAAGTATAATGCGTGCAGCGTAAACAGTAATATAAAATAATACTGTAATAGCATTGTCTGTTGCTATGACATATATAAAAATACATACATAAATAACACATGCTAAAATACTCAACTGGTGCTTCTAAAATACGCCTACCCCAGTGTAACTAACCTAGGTCTAGTACGAGGGAAGAAGTAGGTGTTGTCTTTAGCATAGGTTTAGTTTTGCCAAGGATTGCCAAAGGTTTCTCTAGGTTCTTTTTTTTTTTTTGAGTTTAGAAAGCTTTATTGAATCAAATAAGCCAAGTAAAACATCAATACAGAAACACAATCAATAACGGAAAAAGAAATGGAAAAATGGGATAATACAATATGAATGTGGAATATAAAAACAAGAACCCCAAAAGGGGAAATATAAAAAAGATACTGCGGGAAAATGCTTTTTTAACTTTTATGGAATTAGGAAAGGAGAGAAGATAGGGAAAAAGAAAAGGAAAATAAAAGATTGAAAGGAAGGCTAGAAGAAAGGGGAACAGAAAGTAGGAATATAGAGAGAAAGAGAGAAAGATAGAAAAGAAAGATGAGGCATATCAGGGTAGGCGTCTGAAAGAAAATCAGTTAAGGGTAACCATAACAAATCTCTTTTAATTAAAAAGAGAGGTAGTCGTAGCATGTGCACGATCAAGTCTGTGATGATGACATAATAAGTTCCACCAGGCAGTAGAAGAGATCTTTGAGGTATCTTTCCAGTTTGAAGTAATAATCTACAAAGAAATGGCTATAAACAAATCTATAAAATTACGAACATTGCGTGAAACATTCCAAATAGGGGAGGAACCACCTAGAAAAATGTGAACAATATCAAAGATATGATTGGAATTTAAAATCTCATTCAGTTTACACCAAATATGCTGCCAAAGGGATGCAACCAAGGGACATTGAAAAAAACATATGAAACAAAGTGCCATCAGGATGAGAACATGACCAACAATGGCTGAAATCTAGGGCTTTGGACTTAAAAAGGTCATGTGCGGTAAGAAAAAGTCTATTATAAAAGAAACAAGGAGTCTGAGTGGTGCTAGCTGAACGGGAAACATTGTGAATTTTAGGCCAGATGGATTCCCAAATTGGAAAGGAAAAATCCTGTGATAGATCCTTTTCCCATGCAAGTTCAGGTTTGGATTTGGGGCGGTCAGGAATACAACGGGAGAGGATCTTATAAATGGTAGCCGCTTTGTGTGGGGTGGTAAAAGCTAAGGGAGAGGAATCAGGTGGGACAATATCTGATAGGGTATTGTGGAATGAGGAGAGAGTAGATAGGGCTATTTTGAGATCAGGAAACTGGGGAGAATGTGTATTGGATATTTGAAACGAGGAGAAAATGGTAGGGAAATCCAGTAAGGAACCATCAACAAAGAGATCGTCTAAATACAAAATGCCTTTATCAAGCCATACCTTCCAGAAGAGAGCCTTGTTGTTGATCTTCAGAGAGTGATTGTACAATAACGGGATAGGGGAGTGTAAGTGCGCTTGAGAAAAAGAGGAGCGAAACAATGAAAGGGAAAGTGCCCCAGAGAGCTTAAAAGTGGGGGAAAGAAATTGTTTTGGGGACTGAGATGAATGGATAGCAGAGAGAAAAGGGAAAGGCAAAAGCTGAGCTTGCTCTAAAGCACTCCATGCAGTGGGACGGGGGGGAGACGAGTCAGCAAAGAATGGCCAGATTTGCTTCAAAGTAAAGGAAGAATGAAAACGGACAAGATTGGGAAAATTTACGCCACCTAAATGCTTTGGTTGTTGTAGGCGAGATATGGATATCCTGCATTTACGGTTATACCAGAGGAAACGAACGAGAATACGATTAATCTGAGTAAAAAAATAGGCAGGAAGAGAAATAGGTAACATAGAAAGGTAGAAATTAATGATAGGGAGAAGCATCATTTTAACAGTTGCCAATCGACCCCACCAAGAAAGGAATAAGGGGGACCAACGCTCTATTAGGGCAGAAAGCTTGGAGAGAATATCTTTATGATTAATTTTAACAGTATCTTTAATAGATGAAGACTATAGGACACCCAAACATTTAATACTGGTAGGGTTCCATGCAAAACCGGAACCATGAAACATATGGGCAAGACAAAACTTGTTAAGAGGTAAGACTTCAGATTTATCAATATTTAACTTATAACCAGAGACTGAAGAATATTCGGTAAGTAAAGAAAAAAGCGCTGGTAAGGAGGTAGCCGGGTTGGAAATATAAAGTAAAATGTCATCAGCATATGCCGTGAATTTGATATCCAATGATTTGTAAACAAAGCCAGAATAGGAAGTGGAAAGACACATTTTTTCAAGGAAAGGTTCTAATGCTAAGATAAAACGGAGGGGAGACAGGGGGCAACCTTGTCTAGTGCCTCTATGTAGAGGAAAATAAGATAACTGAGCACCATTAACCCAAATAGAAGTAGAGGGAGACGATTATAATAATTGAATAAGTTTGATGATATGAGGACTAAAACCATGCCAGCGAAGGGCACCGAACTTAAAATCCCAGTTAACCCTGTCGAAAGCTTTCTCAGCATCGAGGGTGATAACAGCGAGAGGGGTTGTCATTTTGGAAGCGAGGTGAATAATGTTAAGAAGAGCTCTGGAATTATCCGTGATAGATCTGCCCTTAACGAAGCCTGACTGATAAATATTGATGAGGTCTGGAACAAAAGTAGATAAACGGGAGGCTAAGATTTTGGCATACATTTTACAATCGGTATTGATTAAGGAAATGGGCCGATAATTTTTACAAAGGGAAGGATCTTTATCTTTTTTAGGGGAGTAAACAAAGCATGGCTTGGGTAAAAGAGCCTTTAGATTCGCCAGCAGAAAGAAAAGAAGATATCAAAGAAGATAGGTGAGGAATCAGATAATTTTTGAACTGAAAATAAAAATGAACAGTAAAGCCGTCAGGACCGGGAGATTTGTCTTTGGGTAAAAGAGTAATTGCTTGTAGTATCTCTTTCTCAGAAATGGGGACATCCAGAGAAGAGAAATCAATATTAGCGGAAGAGGATTTAGGTATATTGAGAAAAAAGGAACCTATTTGAGAAGGAGTCGGGGTAGATTCAGGTGTGTATAAAGAGGAGTAATACTGTACGATACAATCAAGAATTTCATCATCCGTGCAGTGGCGAGTCCCAGAAGCGTCAGATATAACAGCTATTTTGGTTTTCTGTTTCTTAATTTTAAGATAATTTGCAAGAGACCTGCCCGCTTTATTGTGCCCGCCGTACATCTTGGAATTACATTTTAAGAGATGGTTGCAGGCAGAGTCGCGAGATAATTTATTAAATTGAAGATTAGCTTTGATGAGGGAAGAGAGAGCTTCAGGAGAATTGGATGTAAAAAAAAGGTGTTCTAAATCTTTAATTTGTTTCGGAATAAGAGACGATTTGGAAAGGGCCAATTTCTTTTTACGCGAAACAAAATCAATAATAAAACCTCTGGCCGAAGCTTTAAATGCATCCCAAACGAAATGGAATTGAGAAGTGGAATTAAGATTGGCACGAAAGAAATCATCCATAAAAAGAGTGAATTGATCGACAAACTGAGGGTCTAAAAGAAGAGAATTATTAAAGCGCCAACGGCGAGAACTGGGAGTAGGTGAGGGTAAATCAATGTCAAGGATAACATGGGCATGATCAGAAATGAGAATAGAGCCAATTTCAACATTTGTCATGAATTGAAAAGTGTGTTGGGTGAGAAAGATATAATCAATCCGGGAGTGAGAAGCATGGATAGCGGAAAAAAAAAGAAAATTCTAAAGTATCACGGTGAAAAAGTCTCCAGGAGTCAATTAAACCTCTAGAGGAAATTGCTCGGTATAAGGACTTTTGCATTTTATTAGGAATATATCTGGTCTGAGATTTACGATCCAGAAAAGGGTCCATTAATTGATTACACTCACCTCCAATAATTAAATCAACACTAGTATGAGAGGAGAGGAGCATGGAGAATTCAGTCCAAAAAGTAGGGTCAACACCATTTGGACCGTAAACATTACAGAAGGATAAATCAGTATCATTAACTTTAACATCTAAGTACAACAATCTACCATCAGAGTCAGAAAACTCATTTTTTAACTGAATTGACAACGATTTATGAAACAAAATAAGAACACCATTCTTATTGTGAACTGACGGTGAACAGAAAACATCACCCACCCATTGTTTACGCAGAGAGATAAGATCTTTTTGGGAGAGGTGGGTTTCTTGCAACAAAGCAACTTGGCCTTTCAGTCTGGCTAGATGGGATAAAACCTGTTGCTTTTTAATCGGGTTACGAAGACCTTTAACGTTCCAAGAAATGACACGAAGACCATTCATTTAAAAATAAAAAAAGAAAGATAAGCAGAAAGGTAGAAAAAATTGAGGAAAGAGAAGATAAACAAGAGCAGGAGAAAGATTGTCTAGAACGGAGAAGGAAGAAAAAAAATCTGAAAGGAGAGAGATAAGCCAAAAGGGAGATAAGCCAGTACCACAGTGTATGAAGAGAGAACAAATGAAAAAAAGTGAGAGAGAAAAGAGAAGCAGAAGTACATTGAAAATGCCATGAAGAAAGAAAAAGAAAAGGAGAGAGGGACGTTAGAGGAAAAGAGGAGTGGGAGATTACAGCTCCCCTGAGAAAGAGAGAAGGATGGCAAAAAACAAGAGGGTCTCAGCCATACAGGACAACTAACGTGAAGATCAGCAGAGTGAGAGCGGGAGCAACAAGAAAAGACGACCGCACACAAAAAAATACAATGTCAAATGCATGGTCACAAGAACATGAAATATAGGAATGAAAATGAAGATACAAATGAAATGAGAGACCAAACACGACGATATTAAACAAATGAAGGAGACTTACCAAACAGTAGTGAAGGGAAGGCAGCGAACTGGGGCGACTAAAACGAACAACAGCATAGTACAATGGGGGGATCAAGGAACCAAAACACTTGAAGAGGAGACCTAGAAAACAAGGTAACAAAACACAGGAATATTACAAGGAGGAACAAGAAGACGCGGAGTTTAGAAAAAAAACCAAAAGACGGATTAAAGTGAACAAAAACATTGAGAGGTTAAGAGTTGCTGTGTTCCATGGAATCTTCTTTGTGAGAGTGGATAAATTTGCGAAGATCAGCCGGATCATCGAAGCTGAATGTCCGTTCCTTGAATGTAACTTTGAAAAAGCAAGGATGGATAAGGCCATATCTAGCGTTCATAGATCGAAGAGTAGGTCGTAAGTCCAAAAATTCCTTGCGACGTGCAGCAGTCTGCTTCGAAACATCCTGAGAGAAAAAGAGTGTGTGACCCGATCATAATAATTGTTTGTGCTGTTTAGCAGAGTGTAGAATAGTCATGAGGTCGGAGTAAAGAAGAAAATAAGCGATGCCTCTGGGCTTTGAGGAAGAAGAAGAATTCTAGGGGCCAAGACGGTGCGCCCTTTGAATGTTCACATCCACATGCTTAGGCAAACCAACGATAGGTAGGACTTGTGACTTCAAAAATGGATAATGTCTGACCCCTCCGAATTCTCCGGAACACCATAAATGCGCAAATTTTTGCGCCTGTTTCGATTTTCCAAATCCTCTGAGGTTTTCTTGAGCATTTCAACATCCTTAGTGAGGCTATGCACCTTGGCGGCAACATCTTGAGCATCACTAATTTTTTGTTCAATATCCGATACTCTCTTGTCCAGGGTAGACCATTTATCATCCAACCTCTGTAAGATGGTAGTAGTATCCGCTATAAAAGGGCGAATGAGACGAAGTTCCTCCATAATATCCTCAAGAGTAACAGGAAATGGAGATTTGGAGGGAGAAGGGGGGTCTTTCTTGAGGCGTTTACCAGTTGAAGCCAGATCTTTGCGGGTAGCAGAAGCTGCGTGAGAGACTTTTGAGTTATGTGCTTGTTCCATCGTTGCAGTGCTGAAGGGACTAGCGTAGTGTGAGAGACAAGGCAACTCTGCTTGATGCGCGAGCTGGGAAATCACAGAACGAGCCACATCAGTGAGGCAAAAAAGAAAAAAAACACCTTAAAAGAGAATAAAATACAACAGGAGGCATGAAATAGCGTAAAGATGATGCCACAGATAGATGGGTCACAGAGTGAATCCTGAAGCCAGTGACCGTCACTAGAAAAGAGAGTCTGAGGTAGAAAAACGGTTGCAGGAAACAGCCATGGACGAAAAGAGAAAAAATGCCTCATATAAGCAGTAATGAATGAAGAAAATGTGGGTTGGAGGCCAAATACAAGGAGCAGAAATGATTATAAAAAAAGTTTCACAAAAAACGAGTGAAAAAGAAAAAACAAAATGGCTGCCGTTTTCGAGGAGACATTATTTTCGCATTTTTCTACAGCAGAAAATGCATATTGCAGTCCACAAACATACCCAGCAGCAGGGGGGTAGTTCTGACGCCGAAAACAGCCGTTTCTGCCCAGAAACGCTAGCTGGAAACGGGTCCTTCTTCGAGAAAGCGCCGCGAAATCGCGGAGCTCAGGGGGGAGTGGCCATCTTGTCCGCCGCGTTGCGCGCCCTTCCGTTTCTCTAGGTTCTAATCAGCTCCATACCTTAAAATGAGAGAGGTTGGTATCTCTTTCTCGGAACTCGATTTCCCAACACCCCGCAAGGGGAGTCAGAAACACTGGAGCTAGATTCTCAGAAGGAGGATGACAGCTTCTGGTCAGTGCGTCAGCTGGAGAGTTGGCTTCCTTCGGCACTTGCTGTTGCGAGCTGCGTCGTGCAAGTAGGTAGTCGAACTGTACCGAACCAGACCGTGCTTTGTCATAGCAAGTGAAGGTATATTTATACCTTTAAGGTGTATAGGAATGCCAGCATTGATATAAAGTCGGGCATATGAACGTCATGAGTGAACCCCTAAGGAATAGATGTTCATGAATAATAAATGAGTTGTTGGAGAAATCAATATCCAAGCAAGGAGAAGTTCCTAACGGCTTAGGAGTCTGGTTTTCAAAGAAGACGTAGATGAACGGATGGAAGTAGCCATGCCTGTATTTGGGTAGCATGGACTATGCCTAAATAAGGACTGGATTTCTATGCCTATATAAGGGCAATGTGAATTGTACTTATATAAGGGCATGAATCAGGAAATTCATACGGAATCTAAATCGACATGCAACCCCCACTCCACTTTCTTATGTATGACATTACTAAGTTCTAAACATGTAACACATATCTAAATCATATCTACACATGAAGTGCTAAAAGCGTGTTTCAAATACATTGTAAATAATGCATTCAAACTATTGTATTGGTGCTGTACACATTAAAGCAAGTATTAATTCTAAGCACATGTTGACATTTTTTTTAAATGCTCACTGAATGAATCACGAAAATATACATTTATGAAATTGGCTCGTAAATACAGAAGAAAAAGTGCCGAAACCATTTCATGTCAGATTATATAAAACTGTTTCTTTGTGGACAAGGTCAAATATTGTCTCTGGAAGTATTCAAAGAATTTGTGTTCTCTATGAATAGTTCTAATTTAAGCAGATTACTTGTGCCAAAAAATGAAAAAAATACAAATTTGGAAAAAAAAATAATCATAGGAAAAAGAGTTCCAAAGTTAGTACCTTGTTTTGAAAAATGAAGGTCAAATTTAAAGTCTCTCAGAACACCGTGTGCCAAAATCAAAAGTCAGTGTTAGGGCTTGGAGAAAACATGAAATCTTCTATGTCTGTTGACAAAAAGTCATCCACCATTGTAGGCGAAAGTTGGATTACCTCATTTAGAAGATTTACCACACATAGATGTGAAGCATTGCCGTCAGCATTGGTCGCATTAACAATGTTCGTATTGGATGGTACCTGCGCGCCTGTTCTTTCCTCTCGTACCTCAGCAGTTGCAATTTGCGTCTGTGAGATCTCAATGAATAACGTCATCAGAATTGGTAGCCGCTGGGGACAACACAGAGCTTGGGCCGTTACCGGTTCAAGCAAAGGATAGCAGTTGGCCTAACGGCTTTGGCCCTCAACCTTGAACCTGGGGAACTGGGTTCAAGTCTCGGTAATGACGCTAAACATCCTGTGATTCCAGGCAAATCACTTAATCTCCAGTGCCTAATGAAAAAAAAAAATGAATGTGTGTCCTCATGTAACGTAACTGGTGCTATGTAAAGCGCTCTGATACCCGATTCGGATTAAGTTTGCGCTATATAAAACTCTGCAACAAAAAAAAAAGGATCAACATCCATTGGCATGACTGATGGGAGTGTGAGACATGTGTCTAACACGCATTCTTCTCCGCATAGCAGGCAGCGTAGAACAGGTAAGATGCAATCTTGCTGAATGACAGAAACCATGTGGTATTAAATTCTCGTAGACGAGGTAGTCCCAAAATTTGGACAATGCGCTCACGACACTTCATCGCCAGTAGAGTTGTCTCCATGGAGAACTGGGTGTCGCTGGTGAATAGGCTGGCCATATCTTAGCAGTAGGAGCAAAAATAGTATCCCTGCAACGAGTCCCAAAAGGAGGGGCAGTCCGCCAAACACAGAGTGCACGAAGTTTGGAAATATTCCTAGGACTGCTTGAAAATGTGCTAACAGTCCAGAAAATACGGTCTTAAATACATGTACAATACTGCTCGTATCAGACATGTTTAAGATATGACTTAACATTTCTGAGAAATGTATAGGGCAGTTTGTAGTTAAGAGGGCATGTATCTCGGCGGAAGTCCTTGCGACTTGTAGATCATAAGTTTCTTTGGCCGAGGTCAGTGGCACAGTTTTTTGCAAGAGAATGGCTTTCATTCTGCTTAAAGTATCAATTCGTATGGAAGAGATGTTCAGTTTTAGGAAATAATACTTGCATATAGCAAGTGACCCTGGATGACACAGTTATTAAATATGGTATGCCTGGCAACATGCCACAGCAGCTGTGATCGTTCAACATGAGGTAACTTCCACTGCAGCTGGTGAACCTTGCAGGTGGCAGGATAAATTTTTAGAGGAACCATCGCAGGCCCCATGAAAGTTTATACCCTGACAAAGGAAAGAACCGCTTAGTGCGTTTTCACAGTTTTTACCGCTAAGAAACACTTCTCGCCCCCCCACTCCAACACATGTGTGTGTACAGTAATTCCCAGGATGTCTTGATGTATTCTTCACCCAACCTTTCATATGTGCCTGCTGGTATGTGTTTTAGGCAATACTGAAAATGGAAAATCGTACCAGGTAGAGTGATTGTTCCATGTATTATCCATTCAGTAGCTGGTTTGTCTGTTACCGTAAATGGCAATATTTCCAGTTTTTCAATGCTCAGCACCATATAGTCTGCTCCCCTTTGTGCCAATTTGGTCTGTTTGTCAGTGAGATTGAATTCTGAAAACAGTGACATAGTATTGATTAAAAGCCAAGGCACATAGCCTCAACAAAGGTTTTGCCACGTCCAGCCTAATAGCATGATAGAATGTAGTTGTGTCTGACCAAGTTGCAACATGACTAAGTCCTGTTCCATTATGTCTATGGCAGAAGACACTATGCTGTCCACTGAATATATCCTGGACGACAGAGTCGTTAACCCATTGTCAACCACAGAGAGAGTTTTCTCTAAATTAATAAGATCAATTTCTCGTATTCTTCCTGCAGTTTCTGCTTGCATAATCTTCCATGCTTCATTATAAGCAGCTTAGATACCGGCATTTATAAAACGTTTATGATGCGGTTTTCTTGGTCCTAGCAAGAATTCCCTAAGGTCTGCGCCATCTTTTTTTTTATGGCGGCAAACTGAAGCCGCCTCTTCAATAGAGGCACTGAGCAATCCACAACCCCCCCCACTTCCCCCACCCCATCCCTGCAAAACAGCCACAGAACAACAGAACCCCCCAACCACCCCGCACCCACTCCAACCCCCCAAACAGGCTGAGAATAGCACCCACTCCTCCCCAGGGGTCCACAACTGGGAGGGGGCAACACAGTGTACATCAAGGGAATCATCCCGGTGGGGGCATGGCAGGGCTCGGCGAACACCCCAGCAAAAGAGAAGGGTGGCCAAGCTTGGGTGATATAGCGGCATTAAAATAGACATCAGGTGAACCAGCAAGACATTATCCGCACAGTTAGTCATTGTCACTTAGGCGGTCGACACTTTCGAGCGTAGGCCCAGGAGGAGAAGACCTAGATTCTTTTTCAAGTCTCTTAGCGAAAGCAAGGGCCTCCCTCGGGTTAGGAAAGATAAGTGTCTTGGAACCTTGCCGGAGCCTCAACTTCGCCGGATAGGCCAGGGAATAGGAGACCTCATGTTTCTGGAGGATGCGCTTGGCCGGCGGGAATTCCCTTCTGGCAGCTTTAACAGTCGGGGTGTAGTCCGGGTAGAAAGAAAGAGCGTTACCCTAGTGCGAGATGGTGCCCTTATCGTGTGCCGCCCGGAGAATGGCATCGCGATCTCGGAAGTTTAGGATCTTTGCCACAATGGGGCCGGGTGGCAGACCAAGACCAGGACGCGGGCCAAGCGAGCGGTTAGCACGCTTCACGAAAAAGAATTGGGATAATACATCACCAAAGAGTTCCCTGATTAGTTGTTCAACAAAGTCTTCCATCCTGGAGGTGTTAGTGGACTCCGGAAGGCCCGTAATGCGAAGGTTACTCCAACGGGAGCGGGCCTCCAAATCTTCATTCTTCTCCTGAATTACAGCTAGGATCTTATCCATCTGGAGTAGCTTCTGCCTGTCCTGGGTGGCCGCATCCACAGCGTCCGAAATTATAGTTTCGACATGTAACAGTCTGTTCTCGTGGAAGTCAACCCAAGCTTTAACTGAATCGAGGTGGGCTGAAAGTTGGTCGAGCTGAGACGCGATGCCGGTGACGGTCGACTTTACCTCCAGCATTATCGCTTTAAGATCATCATCCCGCTTGGGGGAAAATACATAGTGACAGCCGAGTCGGCTCCGTCCGAGCTGGCGCCATCCTGGGGTGAAGATCTCCTGAGGTCATAAGGGATCTTAGGTTGCTTACGGTCTGATTTCCCCATAGCGACGGACAGTCCCAGTGAGTAACTAAAAGCACAGGACAGGAGAGAAGCAAGATATTGGGGGTGATGAACAAACAGGGAACAGCCAAGAGCATAGAGTCCAGCAGAGAGCACAATCCAGGGAGCAGGGGAGAGAGAAGACCAAGCAGGCCTGCAGACTCAGCCCCTACAGCAAAACACAGCTGACGACCAGAGATGAAGGAAGGGAGCCAGCAGATCAGACACCTGCCCAGCAGCCATCCACAGGTGATGAGCGCAGAAGGATCCAAGCACACTACAAGATGAAAAGTCCCAGGCCAGAGCATCGTTAGGGCGCCGCCGGGGCACAAGCGAGAGCTACAACCAGAGTGCCCAGTAGAAGAAATGGCACAAAGTCCCTGAGGGCAAGGAAGGAGCTGGTGGAGCACTGCAGGGGGCGACCAGCCCCGGTCAGAAGCAGGAGCGGGGCACCCGGCAGGCCTCAGGCAGCCGCAGCAGGAGGGCCCAGGGAGGCCCAAGGATGCAGTCTGACGTAAGGCAAGGCACCGGATGAGGCCTGAACAGAAGCGTAGGCGATGTGGACCAGCCAACACCATAAATCCGCCTGCAGAGGGGCCAGGAGTCTGAAGGGTCCCTCAGAAGGGGGGCCCCACGCTGTGTGGCAGTGGAGCACAGAGGAACAGTAAGGCCAACCAGGGTTGTCACGGGGCAGACAGCAGGCGAGAACCAGGTGAAGCGCAAGACGGGGGATAACAGGAGCCCTCACCGCCGCGCACCCAGGAGCAGCATACCGGAATGAACACCAGATGTCCCAGATGGGCATCAGCCAGCAGCGGGTGAAAAGAAGTCCTGGGCGGCCCAGCAGCAAAGTCCAGCAGCCCCAGGGAGAACGGGAGTGGCCACACAGCGCAAGGGCTCAGCGCCAGCCACGAGGCAGGGATCTCCGGCGGGGAGGCAAGGCCGAGTGCCGGAATAGGACTGGTAGGTGCACAGCGCTCCCCGGAGTGCAGGAACGTGGTTTCGGTGCGGTAGCATGAGAGATACCAGCAGGATGATGACGGATAAAAGAGCTTGGGCGGCAGAGCCCACTTAGAGTGTGGCCATCTTGCAGCCGGCCAAGCCACGCCCCCCAAAGGTCTGCGCCATCTTTAAGTAAAGATAAGTGTTGCTTTACATCCTTAAGTGTAGATCTATGTAGCCAATCAAGGCAGAGTTTCCCTACACTGTAGGTTGTTACTATTCCAGGATGCTGTCTTTGAACATATCTTGGGTCTGGCCTATTAAATGTGAAACCCTGTGTATAGTTCAGGAATCTATCTTGACAGTTGTTTGTGTCTGTGGGCCAGATTAACCATTTATTCCAATCTGAATCTGTTCTGTTGTGATGCAAAATAGTATGTACGTCAACCTCCCCCTCTGAAGTGTTATCATTCTCAGGTGTAGGTATAGACGGATTTTTCATGCCTTTGATCTTGGCTAACCCAAGGCAAGATGTCTATTGGATAGTGTCATTCAAAAACATAATTTGCTCAGGGATGATACAGGCTCTAAACATATTTCTACACCCTGTACCTGCCAATCTTTTGTACCCTAGACAGTTTTTGTCTCAATGTTGTCTTTTTAATAGTTAAAACCTGGTTTAGACAGTTGGGCATAAAAGGCTGCATAATAAATCTGTTTGGTATTTGTCAACATACTTCTCAATCCTGTTTTGTTTACATTTTTAAAGTAAAACGATTCTGCATTAGATATATTGAACCCTGAGAAATATGGAAATGTCATGACAAATGTTTTTGAGCTACCCTTTGGTGGCGTAGGACAATGTTCCCATCGGTTATACATTAATACATTTCTAGGATTTGCAGATTTGTGCAAGAAATGATGTCCATAATGATTATAACAATACATTTGTTCATAGTCTGAAGAACCTTCTAAATATTCATGATTTGTGAATACTGCAGAAAATTCTAGGTCTGACATCATATTATTAAGAGTCTCGAAGTCCCAATCATCAGAAAAGGTACAAGATGAAACAAAGTCACTTAATTAAATCTTGAATAAGTGTGGAATCTTCAACAGCTCTGATGGGCCAAAAATGTCATAATACGTTTTGTACTAAGCTATACCATCTGGTATAGGCACGTCTGTGATGTTCATTGATGACAAGTCTCTTTGTTCACGATGGGATGATTTGTGTGGCTTGAGGAGTAAGTTGATGTTCTTACTTGCTGTGTCCATTTTGACATATTCTTCCATTTATCAGCATACCCAGAGTTATTTCCAGAGCTAACCAAAGTAGAAGAAAAAATATTCCCAACACAATCCAAAATTGAATCCATGATGAAACCAGATAAGTCTTTTCCAGGTAATGAAGAAAGTCAGTTACTTGTTCTTTGAAAGTTCTTTTTGCTGGCGTCGTTTCAGGTTCGCTTGGATCCTCAGAAAACGTATCAAAGTTAATGAAATAGCCAGAGGCAGTTCTGTCAATTGTTGGGATTGCATCAGAATTCGTTGAAATCGCTGGAACCACTTGATCACTTGTTACATGATTGTAGATAGGCACTACTTCGCTTTAGACAGGTGTTTCTTGACAAACTGTTATTTGGGTCTCAAGAGGTACAAGTTCCATAGCTTTGTTGCACAGTCCTTCTTTTAATACTGCAGATTCCTCAAAGGTGATGAGCCTCTCAGTTTGAACCTCTTGGATAGTAGCGAGAGGAGTGCGTCTGCTACTTGGTCGGAGTCCACTTAGCCTGCTGCTTAGTATCGGCCACATAGTGTGGTTTAATCAGGTTGATGGACACAAACATGTTTTCCTTTTTACCAGCAAGGGACGGCAGTAAAACTGTTCTTGATCCATAAATTGCTAGGACAGGTACTGGTTGTCTGTAAGAAGGCCCAAGTTCCTTCTTGTCCACAATCTTGATCTAGATCACCAAGCTTTGGACAGGCCTTGCTGGGATGGCTGGTTTTTCCCCAGTGGTGGTTGGCTTCAGGATCACGTTGCTTTGTTTCGTTCTTAGTTCATTTAAGTCCTGTAAAACAGCCAAACGATCTTTGATATCAAATTTCTTTTGGTCCACCACTGATGTCTGACAATCAAGGTCCGCGACCCACATTCTTGTCCGAAAAAGAACCTCATATGGAGTGACACCCCCTAGAGAACTTCTTGGCAAGTTGTTAAGACTACGTTGGGCACTTATTAGATGTTTGACCCACCCGTCACCCAAACCAAATGCCCTAGCTGTTATATATTGCTTTATGTCCTGGGTTTTCTCTCCACAACCAAATTTCCCTCAGGATGGAATGGACTAGAAAACCGCAATGCAATGCCCAAATTGGCCATGGCCTCCTTGTAAGCTCGAGAGCTAAACGCAGGACCCTGGTCAGAATGTAGCGTGCCGATTGCGTATGTGCCGATAAAGACTCGCAAATCTTTTATAACAGTTCGAGCGTCAACCAGCGTTGAGGCCACATCCAAATGAACCTTGAACACAAATCCACTGCTACCATGATCTATTTATCGTACCGTCCCTCTGTAAGGGACCGCGGTGGTCCAGGTAAACGCAAGGTAATGGTTTATCCGAAATTAACGGGCGCGTCTGAGCAGGACGTTTCACAGTAGAGACTTTCATCTTCTGGCATATTTCACATTCCAAAACATAGTTTCTGGTTTGTTAATGATACTGTGGCGGAAACACCTGCATGAGCAGAGGTGAGCCCTTCAAGTGCTGCTAGGATTAGTCCTAATCTATGTTCCATGTTTGGAATTACTCTATCCCCGACTCCAGGAATTCGAGCAAACGGAACATTGTTCGCATCAGTTATATATGAGTATTTGAGTGGAAATCCTTTAGGTAATGTTTTACCACTGTCTTTGCTTGAAGCATTCACAGCTAGCATTATTTCACTGTCTATTTTTGTTTTTGAACGAGTGATTACAGCTAGGGAAGCCGTTTGCACAGCTGCCTTCGAGGCTTCATCAGCCAATGAATTCCCTACAACGTGAACGCCATCACGTGTGTGTTTTGTAGTCTTTCTGATAACTGAACTACTTGTTCCCAAAGCATTTTATGCTTGATCGTGCCACCTTTTGCATCTTTGAAACCGTTTTGAAGCCAATTCTGTAAATATTCATTGTAGGATTGGACACAATAGAAAGAATCACACACTATGAGTGTGGGGAATTCGCGATCCATATTTTCCAGTGCCATTTTGAATGCTTTTAGTTCAGCTCGCTGAGCTGTACAGTCTCCTAGAGATTGCGTTTTTGTGACCATGGGTCTGAATTTGCCATCGCGCATATGACCTTTAACGATCATGCATGCAGCACTGTATGCTTGTTCCCCCCCCGTAGCGGGTTATGCTGATTCGTCAGTATAAATTATAAACTCATACTGGTCTAGAGGCAGAATTTTTAGTAGGCAGAGGACATTCTTGTTCGTATTGTAGAAATGCTTGTGTTTTCAAATAAAGATCAAAAACATATTCAACATCAGTTGCAGCAAGAGAATTAACCCATCGTATCCATCTCGGATGTAAAGCTTTAGCATTTGGAATGCTCGCTTTTGTCACTGCCTCTAAGTCAGGTATGTTACGACCATAATGCGTTTGCCCTGTGCGAGGGCTCTCTCTTTTGCTACAGCGATTTGAACAGCTGTAAGAATTTTTTCTGTAGAAGTGAATTTCATTTCTGCTTGTGTGTACAAATGTGATTTGTAAGCTATTGGTACTTTTTTACCTTTGTTAAAAGTTAAGTACGTGAATCTGCATTGTCCTGGAATGATTCGGATCACTAAGTTGCGTACGTTTACGCGTGTTTGCAAATGTTTTGTTTCTAACATGTCTGCTTGGAGTGAACGCAAAATTTCTGTGTGTTTTTGTGTCCAATTTACCGTTTCAAATCAGGTTTCATTACTTCGTAGAGAGGTTTTACCCTTTCTGCGTAATTTAGTATGTATGTTCTTCCGAAATTCAGGAATACTAGAATTGACAGTAAGTTTTTCAGCGTTTTTGGAGGTTAGAGCAGCGCATACTTTTCTAAAAAGTTAGCTGCCAGGCTTTTGTCTTCACTTAATAACTCATATCCTAGGAAAAGGACGTTGAGATGGGCAATTCTTGATTTCTTAAAATTGAATTTGTACCCTTCAGAGGCGAAGCCCAGTATAATGGTGTTCACCCTGTTCAAGTGCCTATTCAAGTCATCGTCTGTCAGATAGATGTTATCGACATATGACAATGCCTCGTCATCATAAGTTTGTAGTAACTTTGTTACCCTTGCTGAGAATAACCCAGGGCTATTCTTGAATCCTTGAGGGAGACGACAGAAGTGACGCTGTGTCCCCATGATTGAGAAAGAGATCAAATACCTGCTTTCAGGTGCAATATTTTGACAAAAGAAACCATTTGAAATATCTAATGTGGTTTTATACTTTTTACGCACAATTTTATTCATTAATGCCGTACTGTGTGCATTCTGCACAGCAAATGTTTTGCAACAAGTGTTTAGATTTCGGTAATCCAATACTAAATGATATGTATTGTCTGGTTTGGAGACAGGAAACAAAGGATTGTTCATTGATAAGGTGCATGTTTCAATCACCCCTTGATATTCAAGTTGATCTAAGATCTCCCTGACCTGTTTTTTTAGCTTCTTGCTTAACTGGGTACTACCTTTGTGCAGTTGGTTGATTTTTTATTGGATTTTATGGTGAGGTGAGTCCTCATCCCATCCTACATGATGCAGGAGCCTGGTCAACCGCCCATTTCCTGGCATAGGTATATTTTAAATGAATTGGAATATGATTAGAGAAGGCTGGCAAAATGATGTCTTCGCCATGTGGGCACTCGCTGACAAATTCCAGTGGCCAGTCTTGTTCAGCTAGAAGAATGTCATAATTCTCAGAAAGTCGCTCCCAAAAAAGTGCTTTCACTTTTCTTGGTATGTCTCCCTCCATCCGGAGTGTAATTGCATATAATTTATATGGAGAACTAACCCTGGTATCTGCAGTTTCAACTTGGATGTATTCATTCAAGTCCACTGTCTCCAGAAGATCCTTCAGGTTCTGGCGAGCTATTGTGACTTCTGCTGCGCTGTCCAACATTGTCTGAGCCCATTCTGCGTTCTTGAGTTGAATCCTCAAGATCCTCGGCATGTCTGATTTTTAGACCTGCTACCTTCTTTTTGGTAAATTGAGGTTTCTTGTTTTTCTGAATGTGTTGATCGTCTTTGGACTTCACGCGTTCTTCCTTGTTTTCTGACCATCCTCTTCTTTTGGATTTCTGTGATGAAGTCTGAAAGGTAAGAGAGGAACGTGTATCAGTATCTTGATATCTATCAGGTTTACTCAAATTATCCCTATTCCTAAGGTTATACCTCCTTTCAGAAGGCTCCTTTTGAGGAGACCTACCTCTGGAATGAGACTATTTCACTTTACAAGTTGTTTTGCTATTGTCCCACTTCTTTTTAGAAGGAGTAGTAGAGTTTTTAGTAAAGACCTTTTCAGGACTTTCAGACAGCTGTGGTTTCACTGGTTTCCCAACCAGACTGTCTCTGCCTAATTTTTCATAGGATTTTCCAATTATTCTGGCTAGTTCTTGTGGTTGCTCAGTTACATCAAATTCTCTTAATTTTTGGCAGATCGCCACTGATGCTGCTTCTCCTTTAATATTAGCTAATATTATTGTCGAGACCTGTTTGAAATCTTTCAGTAGTTTCATACCTAAATTTAAAGCAGGCTCTGCCCCGTATTCGTTTTGAATCTGTTTCAGGACGGCTGGTATTACTGCCATGGACAGAACACCACGTGTTTTAGTGTAGATAGCAGCAAAGATTGTACTCCAAGTGGTGCAGTCCTCCAGATATGGTATGATCCCCATTGGTAAACCGATTGTTAAAATCCTGTGTTTCTCATGAGGGCTAGTATTAGGAAATACTGCTTCGATTTGAGTAATTTTTTGAGCTATCCAGAATGGAATTTGTTCACGTTTTGCAGGTAATTTACCTACGACTGAGTGTAAAGTCTGTGGTGTAATTATTAGTGTATTACCCTGGTGAGAGGTATGTTGTGGAATAACTACTGCAGGTTGGACTGTGAGAGTCCGCAAGTTGAATATTGAACCAATTGTCTATAGATTTTGATAAACTCTTTTAGTTGAGTTAGTAAATCCCCATCTGTCTTTTCATCAATGCCAGGATGTGGTGTCTAGCCAGCTAAAAACGGCCATATAGCTCCTGGTCTACCTAGTGGACCGAGTCTGGTAATGTAATTTAAATGTTTTAGGGCGCCTTTAAACCAGAGCTTATGCTCCTGGTATGTAAGTGGAATTTCAATATCCTGGAAAGGAATACATTCCTCTGGTGGTTCATTTTCTCTGTAGAAGTGAAACATGTGTGTTACTGGATTTGCTTGTGGGAAGACTATCCATGAATAGAATACCTCTGTCTGGTGATATTCATGTGCCTCTATCACAAAAACTGCCCTACCACCTCTTGATGTTAGGCCATGTTTTATAAGTTTTATAGTGATGGCTTTCCTTAAATTTTGAGGAATGACTACAGCATTCTCATCGGTTTCTTGGAAACCTGTGAAGTTAAGAGCTACATCAGCTGGATCAGCCACAGCTCCACCGGATTCCGTGTTGTTATCCCCGTTTAGGGACATTTTTGTTTAATGAAAACTGCAGAGCAAGTTTCAAGGGAACAAACATAAGATGCACAACATGTTGGACCACTGTATCCTTCAACGTTGAACAAACCAAAAAGCTAATACATAGGAATTGTCGCCCTACTCAGTTATGGCGGGTATTATCCTTTACCCACTCCAGATGTCTATTGGAGTATTACGGGAAAAGGGGTCTCTGAGAAAAGAACGACTGAGTTACTCCAGTATCTAGCATTAAATTAGTGCCTTACCAAACTGTTGGGCACCATGTAGTGTAGTTCCTATATTCCCAATAGGCTCTGCGCATTGGAATAATATTCACTATGGATTTGACATAGGACCGAGGTCAATATGTCTCTATCGAGTATACTAAACTTAATTTTGTGTGCCAGCTAACTCAGAGGTCACTAGAAACTTTCTCGAGTAAACAAGAAGGGATTAGTCTCTGACAACCGCATAAAGATGACAACTTTGTTTCCCATAGAATCGAAACAATATCTTCAGAGTTGTGGAAACAATAGATAACTATTTCACTTAGTCAATCGTGCATGCTTCGTTTCTACAGAGTTGCATAGAAATAGAGAGACGGGTGTTTCAATAAAAGGGTTTTTTGAACAGTCTTATTTCTCATACAAGAAATATGAACTGCTACAATCGTTAGAATGCAAAGTATAATGCGTACAGCGAAACAGTAATATAAAATAATACTGTAATAGCATTGTATGTTGCTATGTCATATATAAAAATACATACATAAATAACACAGGGTAAAATACTCAACTGGTGCTTCTAAAATACGCCTACCCCAGTGTACCTAACCTAGGTCTAGTACGAGGGAAGAATTAGGTGTTGTCTTTAGCATAGGTTTAGCTTTGCCAAGGATTGCCAAAGGTTTCTCTAGGTTCTAATCAGCTCCATACCTTAGAATGAGAGAGGTTGGTATCTCTTTCTCGGGACTCGATTTCCCAACACCCCGCAAGGGGAGTCAGAAACGCTGGATTCTCGGCAGGAGGATGACAGCTTCTGGTCAGTGCGTCAGCTGGAGAGTTGGCTTCCTTCGGCACTTGCTGCTGTAGCGAGCTGTGTTGTGCAAGTAGGTAGTCGAACTGCACCGAACCACACCATGCTTTGCCATAGCAAGTGAAGGTATATTTATACCTGGAAGGTGTTTAAGAATGCCAGCATTATTGTAATGTCAAGCATATGAACGTCATGAATGAACCCCTAAGGAATAGATGTTTGTCGCAGGGATTCTGCTCCTACACAGAACTGTGCACAGAGAACCAGGACCTCAGTGAACTGTGGTTGATCAAAAAACTCACCTTAGTGCCTAGAAACCCTAACCAGCTAGCATCAGTGTCATATTAGCTCTTCGTCCTATAGCAAAGGAACCAATTATCAGACAACCCAGAACATGCGACTTAGGTTATACTGGGGAATGGTGGGAAACAAGAACACTCTTTCGTTATACTCTCATAGCAGTCCACAACAGGAGTAAAAAAGAGACACAGGAAAGGTTAAAATATTTATTTTAACGTGGTGCTCTAAGATGCAGTATTTTTGCTATCATAAGCAGACATATGATTAGAAATAATATGATCAGCATTGTTACAATTCCATAAAACACAAAAGGAGAAATCTTATTACAATGATGGTGAAAACCGGTATTATAGGGCCAGATGTAGGTGACTAAATACCGGTCGGTAACGCCGAAATTCGTTAAATTTCTGTGTTACCGACTGGTATTTGGCTGAGTGCAATGTAGGTGACTTTAAACCTACATGCAAAATAAGGAAGCGCAAAATAGCGATTCCTTATTTTGCTCTTGCATTTAAGGAATCTGAAATACCGATTCCTTAAATGCAATGTACGTAGCACTAAAAACAGTGCACTTCAGACTTAAGGAATCGCTATTTACCACCAACTTCAAGTTGGTGGTAAGTAGTGATTTCCTTTCAAAAAGCACTTTTTTGCTTTTTGAAATGTGCCATGTGGCACACATCCGTGCCCTTAGGGCAGATATGTGAGCCACATGTGCACACATGCACCATTCAGGGGTGCAACAGGGTGTCCTTTGGACACCCTGGCACCCTTGAAATAGCTCCCGCTATTAACAATTCGGTAATACTGAATCACTAATAGTGAATCTCTTCCCATTCATTCCTATGGGCCTCCTAGCCCATAGGAATGAATGGCTAGGTATTCCTTAATAATAAATCTCAATAAACGATTTGTTATTAAGGAATCGCTAATATTTTAGCGATTCCTACCTACATTCCATTTAACGAGTCCTTAATAGCGATTCGGTAAAAATCGCTATTAAGGACTCGCTAAATGGAAGTTACCTACATCTGGCCCATAGTGCCTAGTATAATACCCTCTCTAGATAGGAACTATGTTTTATAAAATATAGAAGGTCTCTTAGGCTTGTGTGGGGGACCCCATTCCTCTAAGATCAGCAGGAGTGTATCACATCAGGATCTGCAGATGCTCTCTCTCTCTCTGAAAAAACTGGATTCTTCCAAGTGCTTACAGTGCAATGTTAAAGGTGCCAGAATCTCCGTTGGCTAGCAGCTGCACGTATGTTATGTCTAAAACGTGAGCCGATCAGCCCGAACAACAGCTACCTTGTTATGATAACCTTGAAGGCTTTAGCACTCACTTTGCAGACTAGGGTCACAATGTAAGTCTAGGGATGCCGAAAACAAGCCATTCTCATGTGAAGTAATACACGCAGCCTAACTTACAACAACAGCTATATGCAGTGTCGTGTGCAAAAGCAGCAAAACGGTAAAATGGCGTTTAAACTTTTAATAGGCCTATGCTAACATAGCAATGAGCGCAAACAAGGCCCAGCCCTCACTACACCCTCCCTTGATCGGAGAACGGACAATAAGGGGGGGAGGCAATTTTTTAGAACGCAGAGTTCAAGTTCAAATGAGACGGAACAAAATTCCAAAATTGTGCCAAACAGGATAATTGGGAGTAAAATCAGAATTAGTAACCTTGAAACCTATGAAACCCAACCGGGGGCATGGTGTCAAAACACCTCTAAAGCATTAAGGGGTAAAAAAATTTATGAAAAAATCACAAGTCCAGTACGTGTCTATGAAGCAGGGAAAGAATCGTCACTTCAATCCAACAGCGTATAGGCACAGTACGTTGCAACCGCCTCCAACAGGAAGTCGTTGTTTTTGTCAGTAAACATTTCAGCCGTCCAATTCAGTAATGGAAAAGAACACACATGTTCTTCAACAGCCGGAGCCTCTAGCACCATCAGAGGACAACTCGGGTGTTCTTCGAGATAACTGCGTGCCAAGAAGTCATGGGCTGCAGTCCATATATTTCAATTGCCTAGGACTCCATGAGTCGCTGCGCAGGCCATAATCCCGACACCAGAACAGTCTAGTTCATGAGCAACTAAGGGACTCATTAGTAGATCATAATCCGGGTTAGGAGACATCGTGTTGCAGAGACACAAATCCAGAGCCCATTCAAAACTGCAGTCCAGGCAGTGGAAAACTGGCTGCAGGCATGTAAAGTATGAAAACCGGAAAGATAAACCATAGGCCACACTCAGAGTCGCCAGAGGTAGCGATCCATAGTATTCAAGCATCCGGTTCCGAAGTTGAAGCAGCCGGGGCAGTCCGTGGTGGAGCACAGAATGTGCAACCATTTTGGAGTAAGCAAATTAACAGCAGTACACTGGCAGCCAAGGCGAGAATTAACTGGAAACCGCCAAAGAGGCTGGGAAAAATAGAATGAAAAAATGCCAGTATCACACCAAATATAGTTTGGAATGAGGTCACAAGGCCAGAACTTATTACTTTAAAGAAGTGTGCCAAGCCCGTGGTCGAGGAGACATTGAATATAGTGTGAATCAATGCTCCAAAATGCAGGGAGAGATCAGTATTTAATAAGCCATGTACCTCGGTACGAGTGTTAGCCACGTGAAGGACAAATGTTTTAAGCACAGATGTAAGAGCGACTTCTTTTTGAGACAAAAGTGCCCTTATTCGACTCATCTTGTTGAACGCTGCTTTCAAGGTCGGAATGGAAGGCCAGATGGATACACCAAGCTTCCCATGCGGAGGAGGAAACAGCACATTCTTACAACAGACAACACGTTGGGAGACGGTCACTATGTACGGTATCCCTGCCAGCATACCACAGCAATCTTCATTATTCAATAATAAATAACTACCATTTGCTAACAACGTCAAAGTAGGTGTAATAGCTGGGGTGGGTGTACCTTTTAAAAAACAGGCCAAATTCGGGGCGTCGGACTTACACGAGCCGAGCAATTGTACGTTCCTACAGACCAATGAGTGATCGGGAGTGGAAGTGCAATCTTCCCCTTTCAAATAAACTCCCTCAGACACCTGTAAGTGAACAGTAGAGACCAAACTTCACGGAGATATGCGCTACCTAATGGTTCATATCTGCCTATGGCATAATGTTTCATGCATGCTTCAACAGCGGGAACGGCAGCGTTATTAATCCATGAATAAGCCAAACAGCAGAATTTGTTTCGGCCACAGAAAATGGTAAAGGTTCTAACTTTTCAATATGTTGCATCTTTCATTGACATATGACATAAATTGTTGTTTAACAGCCAAATCAACAAACAGCAAAGAAGTATTCATGTAGTCCCAAGGCACTTTCCCAGCCTTCAACGTTTGTAAAGTCCATGCAAACTGCATAATAGAACGCAATTAATTTTGACCATGGTACAGAACTGAGATATCATCTTGTACAATATCAACGACAGAAGAAACAATATTATCCAATGTGCAAATCCTGGAAGAAAGTGTGTTAATGCTATTATCTACAACGGCGAGCACTTTTTCTAAATTAGCTTGATCAATAGCCCTTAACCTAGAAGCAGCCTCAATTTGGGACGGTTTCCACACATCGTTATAGACAGCATATATCCATCTTTTGGACCTGCCTGTGGCAGGACCTTTCACAAAGTCATTCAGATCAACATCGTCAGTCAATTTAGACAAATTAAGCTTAACTGACGATAAGGTGGAGTGTTTGAGGCAGTTTTGACATAGCTTGCCTACAGAATAGGTAGTGATACAAAAGGGGATGATGGACGGAGCGTTTGAGCAAATCAAACACTCACCCCCAGTCAACTGATCTGGGTTTAATCCATCACCATTCTTTAGCCCACTCAGCCACCCCATTTCAGACATGGCTATATGCAAATCAGTCTGACCCTGTGCCTCATGGGAACAGTCCAGCCCGAACTGCCAAGCCATGTCTTCCATGGACCGGAAACAAGCATCCTGGGACCGGTTTCGGATTCATAATCCTCATCAGCCAGGCTATCTTGAATCCAGTGGCCAAGTGAGCAAGGGACTCACGTCTGAGCATACCCTGCCACACTTAGGGCGAACAAAGCGATAGAAAAGGGGATGATGGACGGAGCGTTTGAGCAAATCAAACACTCACCCCCAGTCAACTGATCTGGGTTTAATCCATCACCATTCTTTAGCCCACTCAGCCACCCCATTTCAGAATAGGTAGTAACAGAATGGTCACTTTCAAAACGGGAATCCACCCTAACCTTCGTATAGCCAGGGGTCAAACCCAGAAAACAATGCTGGCATGAATTTGCACTGTTGTGCCACAACAACCAACCTTGGGGATCCAAACTGGAAATGTTAAAGGACGAGTTTCGTAACAGAGTCTATAAATCACTAAGGGACCTAGTGGTGTGATTGTTCCATTCGGGATAAGCCCCCAAATCAGGAATAGAAGGAGCATTTAATTTTTTAGACGTTGACAATCCAAAGCAGGTGGCCTGTAAAATAGTGGAATTCAGGAACAACATATGGTTTGGGATGAGACATGCACGATGCAAGGCCTCAGTGCCTTGCTCTTGCCAATTTTTAGAACCCCAAACAGATTTGAGATCAATAGTATCTTTCCACAGCTCATAGCCTACTACAGCCAATTGGTCGAGAAAGGACTTTGAATACAATAATTTTGTGTGGGTAAGTCTAACTTGGAAGAGGACTTCACAGTCATCTTAAAATAAAATGCATCAGGGTTTGATTGATTAAAATCAGTAAAAATAAGAAAACATTTTCAAAAGAGATTTGGAGCGGCCTTCAACAGGAGTGGGACAATGTTCCCATTGTGTGTAATTTACCACATTCCTAAATGTGTTTTCCTTGTGCAGAAAATGATTGCCATAGTGTTGGTAACAAAAAAGTCAGCATAATTTGCAGAATCTAAGTACAAATCTTCAGCATCAAAGGCACCATAATATTTCAAATCAGAAAACAGAGCCTCTACAGCTTAGACGTCCCAATCATCAATACGTATATTTTGTTTAACCACATCCCTCTTTGAAACACAAAGTACATTAGGGACATTAATAACCTCTGTGGGTTGGAAATTTCACAGTATCCCACACAATCCCATCGAAGACAGGCCAAGCAGTGATATTCACAAAAGTCTGGTCCCTCTTCATTCTGTGTGATGAGGAGTGGGGGGCCAAAGTACCATCAATTAGTCTAATTGTAATTCTTTCTTTAACATAATGGCCATTCACAAGACGGAAAAAATACACCACAAATGGACATGAATAAAGCACCAGCCAAATGTAAGTCCAAGAGAGAATTAAAAAATGCTTTTTAAACCGAGCAGCAAAAATCAAAACTTTTGGAGGGGGACTTTTATGTGGCAGAGTCAGTGTCAAAAGAAAAACGTGATTGATTAGCCACACAGGTCTCTAAATCAGGCATCGATAAATCTGTGGGGTAAGTGCACTCAGTATCATCAAGAGGATCACCAGCTGGTGGATTCAATAAAGGATTTGTAACTGTATTCACCTCAATGGCAACATCAGGGCTGGTGGTAGGTGCCGGAGCCAAAACAGAGTTTCGCAGCATCGCCGGACAAGAGACTGCAGGTGTCATCCTAAGAAGAATCGGCCACTCTGTGTAGTTTGACATTGTCAACGGAGATGTACCTGTTTTCCTTTCGACCAGGAAGAGGAGGTAATATGACTGTTCTTGTACCCTGCACGCCAAGCACAAGAACCAGAGCACAATATGAGGGGCCGAATTCTTTCTTGTTCTCGACCTTCTCTCGGACCAGTTCTCTGAGTCGGGGTAGCCAGCCAACTACTGGAATCTGCAACGCAGCATCAGTTGTGTAGTGCAAATGTTCCTGTCACGGGTCTTTAGTAGATTCTGGAAAACAGCACAATGTTCATCTACGTCAAATGGGAGCGGCAGACACCGCCTGGTCTAGACCCTCAAGGGCCAGAACAAACATTTGGATACCAAAGAGCAACTCATATGGGGTCCGCCCACCCAGAGACCTTCTAGGGAGATTATTAAGTGTACGGTGAACGCCATTGAGATGGGCTAGCCAGTTCCGGCCTTTACCTAATACCCTAGCTGTCAAGGATTGCTTTAGGTCACGGTTCATCCGCTCCATAACACTATTGCCCTCAGGCCGATATGGAGACGAAAATTTGACTTGGACCCCCAATGAACGCATGGCATCCTTGTATGCCTTAGAGGCAAACGCTGGACCCTGGTCTGAATTGAAGGTACCACATGCAAAAATTCCCACAAAGACACGCAAAGCCCTTACGACATTTCGAGAATCAGCACTCTTTTGGGGCCACACCCACACAAAGCTCGTGCAAGAATCAACTGCAACTAAGATGTACTTATACAAAGTATCTGAGGAGAAAGGACCGCAGTGATCTAAGTAAACACAACCAAGTGGTTTATTAGATATATACAATATATACAATTGAGTTTGTGGCAGGCGTGCAGCAGTAGAAGGTTTAATCTGCTGGCAAATGTCACAATGAAGGACATAACCACGCATTTGTTTGTACAATCTGTGCCACCAGTAACGCTGTTGTAGGAGAGATACAGTAGCTGACACACCAGCATGTGGCGAGGCCATACCCTCGTGAGCCGCTGTAATCAAAGTCTGCCTGCGGTCTGCGTTGGGAATCAACCTGTCACCAACGTCGTTAATTCTCACATAAGGAACTTTATCAGGACTTAAATGATAAGAGTATTAAGAAGGGAAACCTTTCGGGTAATTACCTCCCTTCTCTGTTGCGGCAATAGCTGCCAAGATGTCTTCATCAATCTTACTTTTGGAAGGTGTAACTGCTGCTACTAAGTATGTCGAAACTGCTGTCTTGGCCGCTTCATCGGCAAGACTGTTGCCAACAGCGTGAACTCCGACCAGGTGGTCACCAAGAGTATGAATTACAAACATGAGTGGGAGCCGTTCTTTAAGCTCAGCCACTCGAACCCAGATCATTTTATGTTTTATTGTGCTACCCTTGGAATCACGATAGTCATTTTGAGTCCAAAAGTACAGATTATCATTGTAAGACTGTACACAGTAGTAAGAGTCACTTACGATAATAGTAGTCACACTAGGATCAGCGTACTCCAATGCAAGCATTAGAGCACAAAGCTCTGCCAACTGGTTGGTACAGTCCCCCAATGTCTGAGTATGCACGACATCGGACTTGAACTCTCCATTCACCATAGTACCAACCACTATTGCGCAGGTCGAAGAATATGCGTGCTTTGAAAGCGTTGCGGGTTGCGCCGAACCGTCAGTGTAAATGATATGATGGAAATCCCCCAGCGGGCACATGGTCAGAGGAGCCGGATGAACGAATTCATACTGCAAGTACTCCTGAGTCTGCAAATAGGAATCAAAAATGACTGTGACATCCGGAGATGTCATGGATGTAGCCCATTGTATCCATCTTGGGTGCAAAGCTTTAGAATTAGGTACACTGGCTTTCGTCACTGCCTCCAAGGCAGGATACGGAGTAACAACCAAAATGCGTTTTCTCTGCAACAGTGCACGTTCTTTAAGAATCGCGATCTGCACTGCTGTCAAAACCTTTTCCACAGTGGAAAACTGCGGCTCAGCCGAAGTGTACAAGTGTGACTTGTAAGCGATAGGGACTGTGTCACCCTCATTGAAAGTCAGGTATGAGAAACCCACCGCCCCAGGTACGATTCTTATCACCAGGTGGGTGTGGTTATCAGAAGTCAACAAGAATTTAGATTCTAGAAGATCAGCCTGCAAAGATTGCAAAATGGCTGTATGAGCTGGCAGCCAGAAAATTTGGAGAAAGTAGGTTTTACCAAAGCGTAAAGAGGCTTGATACGCTGGGCACCCGAAATTCAAAAGCCCAGTGAAGATTGTAGTTTCTTCAGTGTTGTAGGAGCGCGCAGCTGTGTGCATTTCTTCAGGAAGTGAGGAGCTAAACCTCGACCATCATTGTTGAGCTCATAGCCCAGGAACAACACTGTGTACTCTGCAATGTGAGATTTTGCAAAGTTGAATTTATAGCCAAAGTCAGCAAAACGGCAAATTATGCGGTTAACACGACACAGATGCGGCCATAATTCGTCGTCTGTGAGATAAATGTCATCCACATACGAACATGCATCTGGGTCGAGCCCCTCCAAAAGAGAGAATATGCGGGCGGCAAAGACACCTGGACTGTTTTTATAGCCCATAGCCAAACTTCGGAATTGGCTCTGTTTGCCACCACTGGTAAAAAGCTCTCCATCGACTACTAATAGAGAACAGGTTGTGGGCAAAAAATCCATTGGATATGTCAAGTGTGGTCTTAAACCTTTTCCACACATGACTATCCACAAGAGCAGAACTGTGAGTATTTTGCACGGCCCATGTATGACAATGGGAATTTAAGTGCCGGTAATCCAATACCAAACAGTAAGAGTCATCAGGCTTAGTCACAGTAAAAAGAGGGTTATTCATCAGAGACACACATGTTTCAATTACACCTTGATATTCCAATTGTTCAAGGATCTCTGCCACGGGAGCTTTCGCTTCACGTCGCATGGGGTATTGGGGTTGAGGCTGTTGCATAGACCGCAATGGTATCTCATGTTGGGGGTAAAATTTGTCCCCTCCAGTGTGAGCATGGTACAAAGCCGGTGCAAGCACCTTAGCCCAATCTTCTGCAAAATGCAGAACCTGTTCCTTCGGCACTGTGTGCGCGAAACTAGGGAGGATTACCTCCTCCCCTTCTGGAGCAGCTAAAACAAAAGGTGGGGGCCAGTCGACCTCCGCCAACAAAATGTCATAGGTAGCAGTCAGATTCTCCCAAAACACCCCTTTTATAGTACGTTGTATGTCACCTTAAATTAAAAGAACAATTTCAAAAAGTCTTTCAGGGGTAGCCACTCTAGTGTCAGCCGTCTCAACAACAACGAACGTGTCAGTTGGTGTCACCTTCAGAAGTGGACGCAGTGCCTCCCGCACTATGGTAATCTCCGCCGCGCTGTCTAAACAGCATCAGGGCCCATATCAGGTTCCGAAGCTGTGTTCTCACTATCCGTGGCATATCTTGCTGTTAAAGCAGCAACTTTCTTTTTCTGAAACTGGGGTCTCTGACATGGAGAGTCGTCCTGCCTGCCTTTACCGTCTGTCTTGTGGGGTTGCTCTTGCTTCGCACCCCGTCCTCTGCCGCCGTCTCCTCCACCGGTGAGTGAGACCGATGAATCCTGCAAAGAGCGAGGAGAACGTTGATCAGGAACCTGAAAACGATCAGGCGACTTAATAGTAGCCCGGTACAGCAATTCATAAGTGCGCTCAGTAGACGCAGGTATTGGTGAAGCGGGACGGGACCCCTGTTTCTGTTGCTGTTTCCCCTGTTTCTTATTCTTATTCCAAATCTGTTTTGGAACAAAGGGGCGATCATCTTTGTCAGACTTCGCCTCCTGAGTTTGCTTTTGCTCTGTCTTGGCAAAAGGCTGAACAGCTAAACTTTTTCGGCCATTGGCCGAATAATATAAGCCGCCGTAATAATTTTCGGTAACTGACGGGGATTCCCTGCATCGGGGACCTCGCGCAAAGCATTAGGCAGCTGGAAGCTTACCGCATCTCCCTTAACATTAGCAAGGACGAGATCGGAAACTACGTCAAACACTCCAACGAGTCTCATCCCCAATTCAACAGCCGCCTCCGGCCCGTGCTCATCTTGAACACGTTTAATGACGGAGGGTAGGACAGCCATGGACGATGTGCCGAAGCACCTAGTATAGACTGCCGCAAATATCATACCCCATGTGGTACAATCAGTCACGTCCGGCACTAAATCTTTCTGCAAACTGTCGTAAGTATCCTGTGTTCCACAGGAGTTGTATTAGGAAATACTGCCTCCAGTTGGTCAAATTTCTCGGCAAGCCAAAAAGGCATTTCATCCTTATCTTGGGGACGCTTGCCCATAACCGCATTAACCATAACGGGACTAAGCTTCAACCAGTTCGGTCCAACTGGATGCGCTGCAGCTCCAGGGGCCCCACCTTGGATGTTGTGGGATATGTATTGAACCAAGGCCCTAACAACCCCTCCAGCAGAGGTATAAAGAGTCCTCAATTCACCAATAGAAACCACTGTGGCACAGGGGTGCGGGGTAAATCCAGCCAAGACAGGCCAAGAAGCGCCTGGGATGGACAAAGGACCTAATCAAACCGCCGTTAAAGAGTGGGGAAGGGCGCCATTAAACCAAACGTGGTGCTGCCAAGCAGAAATCAGAATCTCCTGTGTCCTATATGGAGTGTACTCTATAGGTACGACAGTGTGAGTATAACATGAAAGGTACTACTATCTGCAGTCACTGCGGGAAACTTAACCCATGAGTAGAATAGCTCAAACGGGTAAGCAGCGTCAGCACTCACTACAAAAACAACTGCCATGCCCTCTAAGGGGAAGTTATAAGCCTGCAAATGATTGCGGACCACCATCCTACTATTCTGCGGGATGTAAACGTCAGCCATAATGACACAGTAGAGAAAAAAGGACAATATTTAGTAATGTAGCACAGCTGGGTAGTAATCCAATAGCAACCATTTTAAAAATCATGCTCGAAAAGACCTATGTAACTATAGGTAGGTTGATGCGTCACCACTGTCAACCGGAACCAATAGTGAGGGGGTCGTGGACTGATATAAGCACTACTCGAGAGTCTCAAAATAAGACCACAACGTTAGGTGCGCCATGTCGCAGGGATTCTGCTCCTACACAGAACTGTGCACAGAGAACCAGAACCTCAGTGAATTGTGGTGGACCAAAAAACTCACCTTAGTGCCTAGAAACCCTAACCAGCTAGCATCAGTGTCACATGATTACACAACCCAGAAAATGCGACTTAGGTTATACTCAGGAATGGTGGGAAACAAGAACACTCTTTCGTTATACTCTCATTCCTGTCCACAACAGGAGTAAAAAAGAGACACAGGAAAGGTTAAAATATTTATTTTAAAATGGTGCTCTAAGATGCAGTTTTTTTTCTAACATAAGCAGACATATGATTAAAAATAATATCATCAGCATTGTTACAATTCCATAAAACATAAAAGGAGAAATCATATTACAATGATGGTGAAAACCGATATTATAGTGCCTAGTATAACACCCTCCTTAGATAGGAATTATGTTTTATAAAATATAGAAGGTCTCTTAGGCTTGTGTGGGGGACCCCATACCTCTAAGATCAGCAGGAGTGTATCACATCAGGATCTGCAGATGCTCTCTGAAAAAACGGGATTCTTCCAAGTGCCTGAAATCATGCTTACAGTGCAATATTAAAGGCACCAGAATCTCCGTTGGCTTTCAGCTGCATGTATGTTATGTCTAAAACATGAAACGATCAGCCCGAACAACAGCTACCTTGTTTTGATAACCTTGAAGGCTTTAGCACTCACTGTGCAGACTAGGGTCACGATGTAAGTCTAGGGATTGCGAAAACTAGCCATTCTCATGTGAAGTAATTCACGCAGCCTAACTTACAACAACAGTCTTGTGTTGTGTGCAAAAGCAGCAAAAGGTAAAATGGCATTTAAACTTCTAATAAGCCTATGCTTACATAACAATGTGAGCAAACAAGGCCCAGACCTCACTACATGTCACGCATAATAAATTAGTTCTTGGAGAAATCAATATCCAAGCAAGGGGAAGTCCCTAATGGCTTAAGAGTCTGGTTTTCCAAGAAATCGTTGTGACGTAGATGAACGGATGGAAGTAGCCATGCCTGTATTTGGGTAGCATGGATTATGCCTAAATAAGGACTGGATTTCTATGCCTATATAAGGGCAATGTGAATTGTACCTATGTAAGGGCATGAATCGGGAAATTCATACGAAATTTAAATCGACATACAGGATGGTGATTGCCTGAGATCTAGAGGCAGGGAGTTCCAGGTCTTCGCAGCAAGGTAGGAGAAGGATCTTGCACATCCGTTGGATTGTGGCCAGCGCAAGTTGGGTAGAGCGGAGATGTCTGGTGAGTATGTGGAACGAGAAGCGGTGGTTGAGGTATGCAGGACCAGCATTGTGGAGGCTTTGCAGGCTTGCGTGAGGAGCTTGAAGGTAATTCTTTTGTTGATCGCAAACCAGTTGAGGTCTCTCAGGTGACCGGTGATGTGGGATGTTCAGGATGCAACAGACAAAGGCGTTCTGGAGGTTCTGCAGTATCTTTTGGCATTTTTGGGTGGTGCCGGCATAGAGTGCTATTCCTTAGTCCAGTCTGGTGCTGACGAGCGCATGGGTTACCATTTTCCTGGACTCTGTGGGGATCCACTAGAAAATCTTCTGAAGCAGGCGGACTTTGTGGAAGCAGCAAGATTAGACTGCATTGAATTGGCGGTTCATTGACATACCTATGTCCTATGTCAAAAGTTGTTTATTAATTCAACATACAATAAACCCAAGAACTAATACCTGCCATCCAAGCTACTCTTATTGCTTGGGGGCCTCAAACAGGCTGAATTGTGACACTTGTAGAAGTGTGATGGTTAGTAGTTGTGTAGGTAAAGTCACTGGCAGCCCTAGAAGGAGCAATGGGTGGTTAAAGCTGCAGAGGCCTCCTGACGATGTCTGTGGCACATAAGATATATGTGGACATGTTGTAAATCATAATAAATTGTACTAATGAACTTGGAGTCTGTGCCCGGTCTTAGTTAAGGATTTAGAGACAGTTTCTCTAGTTTACTGTTGTCAAATCTTTTTTCTTACCAACAGTAAACTAGAGAAACTGTCTCCCCAGGACAAATAATTTATATATATACATATACATATACATATAATATTTTCCACCAATTGATTCCTTTAGGTCAGCGCGCTTACGGTTGATGCGAGTAGTGTGTAAAGGAATCGAGATCCACGTTCAATATCACCATCAAAGAATATCACTCGCACTTCAGGGGATTCGTTTTCAAGTATTATTTAATTCAGTGCATAACAGCCATTACCTTTAAAAGCTAATATATATATAATATTGTACAAGTCAAGCACTGGGGGAGACAGTTTCTCTAGTTTACGGTTTGTTAGAAAAAAGATTTCGGCGTCTGTGAACATTGACAATAGCTGGGAGCAAAGCTCCAGATCTGTGGTCAAGGGTGAAGGCAGAAAGACACGCATGTCAGCCCACAGAGGTGGCATCTATATATGGTTCTGTGCCATCACTTCTGCAGATTGAGTGAGGCCTCGACAGAATCCGATGGCACCACCTACTGGTACACAAATTGTACACCTCACCTGTAGCAAGATGCCGGAACTGCTGATCCCTTTTCCCCTATACTATACTCTTGTGCAGTACTACTTGCTGGGAGAAGTACACAGAGCAGAACATTTTGCCCTTATATCACAGCCGCCTACTGTGCCCTCTCTTGGGAACATATGATTGGATAACCTTGCATCTATGCCACCTTCCTCTACACTGCCACCTGTAGGGGCTCCAGATGCCCTTCACTGTGCCCTCTCACACCTCTCTGTAGAGCAACGTCTGAAGATTGTGGCTGGGATCCAATGAGCACACTCCAGTCTGCCTTATTAAAAGGATACCTGCTGCTGTCCTTTAATCACTCCATGCAAAGTCTCCCTCGACTGCAGTTGGGGTAGTAGATAACAGGAATGTTCGGGGCTCAATGAGACCCTCGGGACTTGGGTCCGGGTGCCACTGCACCTGCTGCACAAATGGTAGCTATGGCCCTGACTGTCCAGCTGCCCCCTCCACACAGCATCTTCTGGAGAGAAGGGCAGACAGTCCATGAGCTCACCACCGCTCTCCTACAGTAGAGTACTTTCCGCCCTCCTATTCCACTCCATGCAGCGTCTCTTGCTTAAAGGGTAAGACCAGTGGTCAAAGTGGGAAAAAAAAGTAGGGGAACTGTGGGTGGAGAATCAGGGGGCGGGAATAACCGAAGATTGAATCAGTGGGCGGAGTCAGGGTTTGGCTAGAAATAGCGAAACATACCAATTTTTAGTACGTTTAGCATTTCACTGACCAGTTACAGCTTATAACGTTATTTAATTAAAACAATGGATAAACATGTTTAATTCAGGTTTAATTCAGGAAAAAGCAAACACTCTTAAGGAATACAGGTTCATGTAAAGCGTGTGAAATATAAGCAGGAACAACATGTTATCTTAATGCTTTTACTCTCATTGTTCAGAAATCCATGATTATTTTTGGTCTCAAACATTGAGGTCATGAATACAGGGCTCCTCTTGTACACATGTGTTAAGCAGGGCTCAGAAGAGAAAGGGACTCTTCAAGAGAATCTAGACTCACAGAAACCCACAAAGGCTCCTTCATATTCATGTCAGCCAAATAGCTGCTCAATCATAATATAGCAAAAAGAACAACCGGTGGACACAATGCAGAACAATATCATACATTCACCACAGTACAGAGATCTGGGCCTAAATCCATTGTTTCTTTGCTCACCATGCCATTCCAGTTTGGACCCAGCCATATGCAAATCAGTCTTGGTCCTGAACCCAATGGGAACAGTCCAGCCTGAACTGCCAAGCCAGGTCCTCCCTGGACTTGAAACAAGCATTCTAAGACCGGTTTCGGGCTTTCAGCCCTCATCAGCCAGGATAGCTTGATTCCAGTGACATGGAGAGCACGGGACTCATGTCTGAGCATACCTGTCCCACTTGGGGTGACAAATGCAAAAAAAAAAATTAATGGACAGAATGCAGAACAATATCATGAATTCACCCCAGATCAGGGCTTAAATCCATTGTTTTTGCTCACCATGCCATTCCAGTTTGGACCCAGCCATATGCAAATCAGTCTTGATCCTGCGCCCAATGTGAACAGTCCAACCCGAACTGCCAGGCCATATGTATTCAAGTGTCCTTTCATTCGGGAAGTGAACACAAAGCAGTACCCACTGAACTATGCACATAACATATTGTTCCTTGTTATGCATTTTACATGTTCTTTAAAGCAGGCATATTAACCCTCTGCAGATGAGTAAAACAGCCACTAGACAAAACATGCTCCCATCTCTCTCCAGCAGGTACATTGATCACCAAAGTTATCTTGGCACTTGTATTGTTGACCGAAATCTGCTGAATATACAAAGAACTTTGCAGTGTTTTTAAAACTCCTGTACTTGTACAAAAACGGTCCCCCCAAACTAAACTGGCCCCCAACCCTTCCAGTCACCCTGGGAAACGCCTGCTCCTGCCCTTTCACTGCTCCTGTCCAGTCAGTACTCCTGCTCATGCTCGATCAACACTCCTGCTTCGTCAATTCCCCTACCCCCTCCCTTGTCCTGGCCCGTCACTGCTCCTGCCCTGTTCACCGCTCCTGCCCTGTTCCCCGCTCCTGCCCGGTTCACCGCTCCTGCCCATTCACCGCTCCTGCCCATTCACTGCTCCTGTCCGTTCATCGGTCCTGCTGATGCCTAATCACTGCTTCTGCCCCTTCACCTCTCCTGCCCCGTCACCTCTCCTGCCCCGTCACCTCTCCTGCCCCATCCCCTCTTCTGCCCCATCACCACTCCTGCCCGGTCACTTCTCCTGCCCGGTCACCTCTCCTTTCCTGGCGCCTCTCCTTCCCTGGCGCCTCTCCTGCCCTGGCGCCTCTCCTGCCCTGTCACCTCTCCTGCCCTGTCCCTTTTCCTGTCCCGTCACTTCTCCTGCCCCGTCACTTCTGCCCCGTTCACTGCTCCTGCCCCGTTCACTGCTCCTTCCCCGCCACTTCTGCCCCGTTCACTGCTTCTGCCCTGTTCACTACTCCTGCCCCGTTCACTACTCCTGCCCCGTTCACTACTCCTGCCCCGTTCACTACTCCTGCCCCGTTCACTACTCCTGCCACGTTCACTACTCTTGCCACATTCACTACTCCTGCCACATTCACTACTCCTGCCACATTCACTACTCCTGCCACATTCACTACTCCTGCCCCGTTCACTGCTCCGGTCCGTTCACCTCTCCTGCCCAGTCACCTCTCCTTTCCTGTTGCCTCTCCTGCCCCGTCTCTGCTCCTGGCCCGTCACTTTTCCTGCCTCGTCACATTTCCTACCCTGTCACTTTTCCTGCCCAGTCACCGCTCCTGCCCATTCACTGCTCCTGCCCGTTCACTGCTCCTGTCCGGTCAGCACTCCTGCCCGATCACCGCTCCAGCCCCATCACTTCTCCTGTCCCATCACTTCTCCTGCCCCGTTCACTGCTCTTATCCATTCACTGCCCCTATCCGTTCACTGCTCCTGCCGGTTACTGCTCCTGCCCATGCCTAATCACCGCTCCTGCCCCTTCACTTCTCCTGCCCCATCACCTCTCCTTTCCTGTCCCGTCACCTCTCCTGTCCCGTCACTGCTCCTGACACGTCAACTCTCCTGCCCCATCACTTCTCCTATCCGTTACTTCTCCTGCCCTGTCACTTCTGCCCGGTCACCTCTCCTGCCCTAGAACCTCTCCTTTCCTGTCCTGTCGCCTCTTCTGTCCGGTCACTGCTCCTGCCCAGTTCGTACAACATTGACAAATTACACAAGGTGTCAAGTTCCCCACAGTACTCTGTTTGGGGAAAGCTCCTCTGAAATCACCAACTCCAATCTCACTGGCACTTGATATGCTAAAGGCAGAGGGCGGGCGCATTGTCATTCGAAAGGTGATAATCAGCGTCAATCAGAATGACAATGGGCCCGTCCACAGTCTGTGGGAGGTCATGGAGGGGTTGCTGCAGCCTCTGGAGTTCAAGACAGAAGTGCGAGCAGCCCCTGAAATCTGAGTGAAAAAAGTTATCTTTTTTAATTAGGACTATTCTTGCCGTCCCGGGATGCATTTTTGGAAGTAAGAAGTAGGGGAACGGACTGAAATAATTTTTAGAAGTAGGGGCACGCCGTGCCCTTCTGTTCCCGTCCACTTCTACCACTGGGTAAGACTGCTTTAACTCACCACTTCCTGCCCACATACACCACCATTTTGCACTTCCATTTCTCCGCCCTCCACTCCACCCATACAGTGTTTTTGTTGGGAGATGTTGCACCCAGTGAGGTCACCCCTTCTTAGGGCCGGCCTCTCGGACAGGCTAGCACTGCACTGGCCCATCACATCCTGCCTTCCTACACTGAAGTATGATGAGTTCACTGCTCCCTGATATCCAACCCTACTGGGAGAACATTCAGGATGAGGTATGGCCACATGTCCTCCTGGTTGTGATCCACCGCAGTCCATGGTTTCCACGAGAACATACATTCTGTAGACCTGTGACATACCCACCAGTGCAGTCACACTATTCTGGACATTGCCACAAATCAACTTCAGCTTCACATATGGTAAATGACGTCTACAAATTGAGCCACAGCCAGAAAGAAAACCTTTAGTCACCGCTTTATTATTTTTAGTACATTTTTAAAGCATGTCTGTGCTTTGTACACTGAGGTGATTCATTACAGAAAAGTGCAAAAAATGTCTGTAAGAGAATGAGACTTTATACACCTATACAGCAGCACAGAACAAAGTGCTGACAATATGTATAAATATTATATATATACATTTATTAAAAATATTTCAACACCAGCTGTACGTAATTTTACACCGAATATCATCCAGTAGAACACTCTCCAACGAGTGAGAAAGTGCTTTAAGATATTTTTATTCAATCGGCTATAGCCAACACCTGACCCCGCCCATCCCCCCCACCCCGCACCCCCACAACACAGCATTATCAGAACCCCTGCACTGCCGACCGTCCAGCTCTCTTAGTTTACTCCAACCGTGCTCTCAAGTCAAAGGAAACTGAAAGGCAGAAGTGAGCTGGGAAGAGACGCTGGCATCTCCTCTCCTAACATTAAACACAGGTTTGGAGCCCGGTGCTGAGGCAGATTGGAGTTATTCTGCACACCAGGTTCCGATGTCCGGCCAGTGAGGTCACTTGTGGTTGAGTCTCTGGAAGAACAAACATCTTAACAGAAACACCGCAACTTGCGGATTTCTTGGTTCTACTCTACTTCCCTGTAATGGAAAATGACCCTCAGGCCCTGATTCTGGGCTGGTCGTTGTTTTCCAAGCCCCCGCACAAATCCCTCAACGACAGGGTCGGTGGAATTCCGAGTTGGCCAATTAAATATCTCACCCTTCATTCAATTTCGACAGGTCTAACCTGCCGGAAATTAAAACTAGAAAGCAATGTGATATTCATTGTGACATGCTGATTTTGGTGAGCTAAGCCCCAAAAGCGACATTATTCCCCCAAAATACAGAATAGGTTCTTTTTTATTGCATCAGATAAATTGCGAACCCCACTAACAGCACCTACACCTCCGACGCCTAGAATCATGGCCAATGTCAATTACTTTACAATAAAACCAATAATCTTTTTTTCAATGTATATATTTTTGAATGAAATGTGTGCACTTTTTACTATGGGAAAACCAAGAGCGATTACAGCGTTTCACCTCTGAGATGAACTTGGAAGGAAGGACAGTGATGGTCGAGCTGAGCAAGCTAAAAAAAAAAGGCCTCTAGAATTACAACAAACCTGTTCTAACTGATCAGTCCAGGCCACACATAAGTGGTGGCATGTTATGCCTCACAGTGTCGAGTTGGAATACAGTTTGTGGTGCACGTATTATAAATAACAAGTTAGCCCTTCAAACTCTTACTAAGGCCTTCAAAAGCATTACACCAACTTTCTTGTTGTTCGTACTGATATGAGTGGCGGTGCGATCTGGAGATACGGAAACCTTCTGAGATAAATGAAGCACTAGCAAACTCTGTTTTTTGATAAACTCATTGAGTTCTTTCATCGGATGAAGGCTTGTCCATGAAGAGCATAACCACTGCTTCTTGGACCAGTGCACTGGAGGCAAAATGTTGCAATTCCATAAACATGGTACTCCAGGGAGGATTACAGGCCATAGTTATGTGCATGCTTTAAATATTCCTATTCAAGATACACTGTGCAGCTCCTCATTAAAATCAAAACACTTCAATTGACTGTGATTAAGGGAGTAACCTGCCCAAAAGCATAATTTCTGGGCACAACCTTTTGAAATTACAACACGTTAAGAAGGTCTTTAAATAAGTCCATTCTTGGGCAGAAGAAACCAATTAAAGGGACACAGACACAATCCGCTCATACTCATGGGAAGGCCAGGTCAATCAAGTCGTAAAAAGGCCTCACGACTAGGAACAACTTTCTCACCAGCCAGATACAGGAAGACATTAACAAGGTAAGGCCGTAAATGTCTGCACGAAGAGACATGCCTGGGGCTGGAAGGCTAACTCTCTCCGTTGGCTGAACTATTCTGACAGGCTAGCTTATGACTTTAGGGAACTGCTCAGAACCCGAATTTTTGTGTGATGAGTAAATAATATGTGCCTGTTAATTTAGAACCCAAAACAAACAGTGTGGTACTGGCTACCAAGCCTGGCAGGCTTTTGGTGCATAAAGAGCCGAAACAGAAGATCATGGTTTCTTAGCAGGGTGGGAAAGAGGCTGGAGCAAGTCTTCTACGTTATAAAGGGCTTCAGGTGTCCAGAAAGAGCACAGACGACAGAAACAGGCACCTGGCTTCTCCTTGGCAATGCACGAAGCCTTCACACATGCCACAGCTATTTTTACTCTTGATTGTGGTTCAAGAAAACCTCAGGAGTGGCTTCATTTTTCACAATTGCGGCTACAAGTCTAGATGTTAGATCGGAGCAGTAATCAGCTATCCAATTATGGGAAAACTAGATTATTTCGCCAACTACCTCGGGGTTAGTGTCTCCAAGTTGGCTATATTTATTAGAGTACTTAAATTCCCGAGTCTATATTCATGAGGATAACATTGTGCATTCCCTGTAGCAATGTTGTATACTCTTTGCAGAGCTTCCATTTCTGCAACGGATATGACTTTAGACTAATTCCACGGTACGTAATGGATATGAGTTGGTGTTTTGTACTGTTTTTGTTATACTGGGTGTGGTTAGGCAGGTTACTGCTCTGCTGCTAGTTGTTTGGAAAGGTCCTTTAAAAGGAGTCTCACTGCCTGATGGTGCTCAGGCCATGTTGAATGTTGGTATTCTTCTCGCTCGCATTTTCGTCCACCAGGAGAAAGCATACATATCCAGAGTAGCGAAGGTGAAAGGTTATTCTGTCGCCTCGATCTTCTTGCACACACTGGGGTGTTAATCCACTGGCGTCAATTGCAATGGGCAAATATTTGGAAGGTTTCGTAGTGAATGAAAGGCTGCCATTCAATATTGCTTATCAAACAGATCTTTCTTGACAGGCAACAATCTAAAAACACTTTTTCCTACTGACGCACTGTGAGCTGGGAAGGGGAAGAAAAGTCTGGCACTCGGAGCAAAGAACTATGGACTGCAGCATTTGCCTTACAGCTCCAGCCGGTCTTCGCTTTGGATTCATTTTATGGGAAGTTACAGGGTGGCTTGCTTTGTGGGAGTTCTCAAATGAAATGCATCAGACGATAGTCAGAAGAATTGTGCACCGAAGCACTTAGAGTACGCTGCCAGATGGAATCTCCTTAGGTGGAAGTTCTGGATGGACTGGATGGAGTCAGTCTTTCTCAAACACAAAGGATAAACGCTGCATTAAAAAAGAAGGAAATTGTACAGAGTGCCTCAGGTGCATCTTGAGACCTTCCTCTACGTCCCAAAACCTCGTATTCAGGTGGAATAAGATTCCGCCTAGCCTGGAAGCAGCGCACTTGTTGCATTTTCTGAGACTTTCCTGTTTTAACACCAGAGGTCTCACAACTAGATGATAAGTTGGCAGACCTGTCATAGCCAGGGGTTTCTGTAACAGGCGGTGTCTGGGAGATGACCCAATAATTCCCAGAGACACAATGCAGCAACCAAGCTGGCATCAAAGAATGAGATCGTGTAAATTTAAGACCAAACGCAGCAGGGAAAGGGAATAAAACGTGACTAATAAAAATACAACAGGAACGAAAGGTACTCTGGGAAATAAAAAAATACCAGTAAAAAAATTAATAGTTGCGATGTCGAATTAAAAATGACACCGTTACCTTTCAAAAGCATACGAGACAGCTCACTGTCCATGGATTCGTCTTCGTCTCTGGCGGGAAGCTAAATAACAGATATGTCTTTGAGGCGGGGTGAGGATTCAAAACATATTCAGCCTAATAAAATCTCCCAAAAGAACTTGTTACTCCCAGTAATGTAACACGGTTAAAACAACTTCTTGCACAAGGATGGCTAGATATTGAGGAATTGTGAATATTTAAAAGACCTTCCACATAAATATGGTGCTATCAGCAGAACATGTCACATTGAGGAGGTAAAAAGCGCAAGTAGGCGCGGCATTTTAAAGTGCTATATGAACCTCCTCCAGTTCTGTCGTGTTTAATCATTTGGTATGGCCTTTTTGTGTTTTACATACAACTACAGTACTGTCTGCACTATGCAACAGGTTTGACTCCAAAACCTCTATGCGTAAGAGTAGCCCTGTTGTTTGCCTTTATCTGCAGTGGTGCTTGTGAGTCACTCCAAGGCCTAGCAGGATACTGACGCAAAGCCCTTATTTAAAGTCTGGACTCCTTTACACTGGGGATCCTTGCTGTTTATCACCACTAGCTCTCACCATCATTCTTTAACATAAGTAGGACAGACGTTGCACGGAACTCCCGGAATTGTGGACATGAGGCATCCTGCTTTGGTGCTCCCACGAGGGTAATGTCTATTTTGGATCCTTTGCCACTCTTAACACTTGACATTTTCCATCCAATTGGAGGTGGGGGCAGAAGAGGTCAAAATTTAGCGAATCTATCTCAATTTCCATTAGTTATTGCTTTAGAGATAATTTTTGCACAAAACCCATGTCTTCGTAATCAATACATAAGTCAACGACGGACTCCCCAATACCTATATCCCACACTACTGGCAATTAACATCTTCATCTCTTACTCTCCCAATACCTGTCCCCTTTGACCCCACCCCAGGATCTACCTATTCCCCAGTAATACCTATATAACCTGCTTTAATTCCAGCGTCCCATGCTCCTACTACAGCAGACATCTTCTCCTCAGAAAACCCGGCCTGATATCTGCATCCTACTCACATTGATCCTAGAGTAAAGTAAATGGCTTATCTTAAGAAGTGCACTCTACTGGACTGCAGTCAAGAGTGACTTGTGTTGAAATGTTAGTAAAATGTGGATGATTGGATGATTTTACTCAATATCTTTGTAAATCTGTGAAGTTTCTAAACTCCTATAACACACTGACATCTCTTCCTGAGGTTAGTTGACTTCTGTATCCTAGTAAGACACAGCAAGCCTGGCTCACGATCCTCATTAGCTTTCGTGCCCCTTCAAGAGAGAGTTTCTCCCAAATTTGGTTCACATTGATACCCTTTTGGGAAACAACAAATCTGTCACGAGGTCGATTAGCCTCAATACTCCCTGTAAAATAATGTTAACTTCCCCAGAAACCAGTTGATCTAAGAACCCTTGTAACATACAGACACCCCCCAAGGTTAATTAATTTAAATAAGATATTACTGGTTTATCCCCAGGTTAGTAAGTCTTGATAGTTGTATAAGACACAGACTAGTAGTCTGTCCTATAAATGGTCAGCCAGGGCACGCCTGTAATCACTGCTCACCGGTCCCCAGGACTAGTTAAGGCTTGATATCCTCGTGAAACATTGTCAGTACATGTCTGTGGCTGCCTAGGCCTAGCATCTGGGTGGGACAATCTCAGTGTGTCCTCGATGTTGGCTGATCATGGTGTCCTTTTCATACAGTGATAGTTCAATCTGTGGCACAGTGCAATTTTGCTGTAGTGCTCCTATTTCCGCCTACTGAAGATCGATTTCTTGCCAGGGTTCTTGTCTCCCACACCTAGTCCTATAAGAAGACGGGCCTTCTCATCTTCTTCATGTTGCTCATGCCGGGTGGAGTCCGCTTTCCCCTCTGCCTTCCCCTTAGCATCAACGCCAGCCGCTGGCTTCAGCCGCAACTTCTCCTTAATGACCTGCAGGACAGATTGATAGCTGGTTATATCATGAAATCAAGAGGACTTAGCCATAATGTCCAACATAAATCCACAGCAGCATCAAATTAACAAGAGCCCTACAATATGGCTGTGTATATATGCCATCAAAGTAGGGTTGCCAGTTCCCTCCATATCATCAAAACAAACATGTTACTTACCTGCGGTAATGCCTTTTCTGGTAAAGATTATCTAACCATTGAATTCTTACCGTGTGAATACTCCCAGGCGCCAGACTGTAACTGGGTAACTTCCTCGCATGTTGGTACGTGGCGTAATGTGGTTCCACGTTGGATCTTGTCCTGCCCAGAATGTGGAGTCGGAGGCCACAATATCTGCGCCACCTCCACTTGCTGACGTTGGTTTCATTCTGATCTCTGTCAGTGGGTCGGACGTGGAGTCCATAGAATTCAGAGTAAGGCAGTGTGCAGATCTCTAGGATGGGATCTTATTAATGGACCACACGAGTCCATTCCAAAGAACAGGGAGAAGGGTGAGTTTGTGAGGAATCAGTACTTAGATTCTCTAGTAGAAAAGGAATTACTGAAGGTAAGTAAGTTGTCCTTCTGCTTGAGAATCTGGCTTAGGTCGACAAGGTGTGCCTCTACACTCACGAGTGTCACGAGCAGCAATTGAATGTGTAGAAGCAGCTTGTTGTAATCTCACACAACCCACTCAATACATAGCTGAAGTGGTGTCTGTGCTTTCGAGGTTACTAATAGAGATCCGGGGATGTAGTGATAATTTAGAAGCCCAATTTAGTTAATTATAATATCACTAACAAAAACTGCTCTAAGAAAAATACACTTTGACTAAAAAGTGTTTATTTGAACAGTCTCATCTTGTTGCTTAGCACATCTGAAATAACCATACAGATTATTAAAAAAAAGCACAAGTACATATTGCAAACAAAGAGAATAAAACGAAAATCTGGCATCTAGCAACCTGACACTCTAAAACCTATGTTTATGCTCTATACTATGAGAGCATGGAGTAGTGTAACTTGCATCTAGAGTTTTTTAGAATCAACCATTGCATACTTCTGCAAAGCAAAACGCAGTCATTATCAGCAGTTGGGAGGAAGTGCTACCTCGAAAGGAAAACATACATAGGATCAGCTCCTCTCCTCCCAAACTTGGCCCTGTTTCAACTTTCAGTGCAGAAATTAATGCTGTGGCATCACAGCAGTCTGGCAGTCTCTGTCAAGAACTTCTCTGGCAGTATCTTGCATGATAATCTGGGCCGAAAAACCTCTCCCTACAAGTGGTTGATTGGTAGGCTTTTTACACAGTATCTTATCTGACATAGGAATTTCTGACATAACCTTAGGAATGTCTGACATAACCTTTATGTATCGATATACTAGTCTTAGTGTAACTGCCATTCGAAATCCGCTGGGCAAAGTCAGGTGAGTTCATCCACCCTGGTGTTTAAGGATCCTACAAGGTACTGGGCGATCAGGGAAATACCCTGACCATTCAGTTACTTCCATAGACTTACAGCCTACTGGCACAGGACCCACAAGCCTACCACGCCTTGTTTGTTGCAGTACCAGATAGTGACTGCGTGGTCTGCAGGAACCGTGGATGGGAGAAACACATTCAATGCCAAGTGAATTGCTTGCAACTCCAGCAACTTGATGTGGAGGCAAGTCTTCACTGAGACCAGAGTCCACTGATCTCCTCCTGTCCCAGATGACCACCCCCACCCAGCAACGATGTATCCGTCACACCGTTAGCTCTTGGTAGAGTAGGGAGATGGTTACTGCCATTGGGTCAAATGCAGTTGAGCTGCCACCACTGCAGGTCTTTCACAGTCTCCTTCAAATCCTGGATGGAATCCGACAGGCTCCCTTGGCACTGAACCCACTGAGACTCCAAATCCCACATGTGCCACCTGACAGGGTCCACAAGTAGGATACAAGAGATCAAGAAGTCTCAGAGCCACTCTCACTAAGACCCAAGTTAAGGGTTGAAACCTCGGTATCATAGCCTAAATATTTGTGACTCTTTGAGGCAGAGGGGAGACTCAGAACACTGTATCCTGGATGGCTCCGATGAAGTGGAGTCGCTGCAAAGGAGAGAATCGTGATTCTGGCTCATTAACAGAAAAGCCCAGCAATGTCAACCTGTTGGCCATCATCTGGAGGAGGTTAAGACCATTTGAGGTGAGCCCACCTTCTGTAGCCAGTCATTGAGGTGTGGGAAGACTGGTATTCCCAACCTCCATAGATGGGCTGCGACTAACACCATCTCTTCTGTGAAAATCTGAGGTGCACTGGTAAAGTGGAAAGGGGATCAAGGAGAACTGAAGGTGCTCTTGGCATACTTGAAACTGAGGGATTTTCAGGGGTTGAAGGGCGGGGCCCTGAAAATTGGCATCTTGCAAATCCATAGCGGCTATCCAGCCTCCTAGGTCAATGGCCAGAGTGCGCATCTGGAACTTGTCCTTCCAGAGGAAAAAGGTCAAAGGATGGAGATCAAGGATGGGCCATTCATCCTTCTTCGGCACCAAGAAATATTGGGAGTAACAGTCAGTCCCAAACTCTGCTGCAGAGAAACTCTCTATGGCTCCCTTGGCCAAGAGAGCCTGAATTTGTCCTTGGACTATGGACAGGTGGTCCTCCTGGAGGTATTTGTGTGTTGGTGTCATATCTGGGGGGTGAGACACAAAGGGAAAGGAGTTCGAAACTTTGGAGCAACCATTGGTTGGATGTGATGCTCCCCCACCCAGGGGAGGTAGAGTTGATGCAACCTCCCACCCAATTGTTGTATGCTGCTGAGGGTGACGTTTTTTTTCTGTAGCTGCAGTGGGGTGGTTTGATGTTTAGGTCAATTGTTGCCCCCATGGGTGGTGGCGGTGAGACTCGGGCTAGCATCGTAAGTCGTGAAGCTTAAGGTGGCGTGAGATGTTGCACCAGTATAGGAGTCGGTGGAGCAGAGGTCGAGGAGGTATCTGGCCCGTGGTTGAGGTCGAATGGCACAGCTGGTGTCGGGACAGATCCGCCAGCAGTAACTCTACCCAACTTTATCCTCATACGGATCCTTTTGGCCCGAAGGCACGCCATAAGGATCAGATGGGGTAACCAAGATTATATCCATGGCCTATTTCAGCTCATTGAACTGTTAGGGTGTCACTGATGGCCCGGGGAAGTTGGGGCACATCGAAATCAGAATCAAATTCGGTTCTGAGATAGGGGAATGACTCCGCAGGCTGGGCCTTGACGTACCCACGCGACGCACAACTACAAGTGGTGGGCGTGGCAGGATGAAGGAGAGCCATGTTTGGATTTTTTTGGACTTCTTCGACTTCCTTAACAACCTTCATTTCGACGATGATCGATCTCCAGATCGGCATGTCCATTCTCTCCACTTTGATCGAGATCGGGCCTCCTTCGGCTTCCACCATAGTTATACGATGGCAAGTTACATGTCGCAGATGACCTTTCCATTTATCTTCACCCATTGGTCACACAATACTGAGTAGTGTTTGGAGCCAAGACACCAGAGACAGACATAGTGGGTGCCCGTCACTGAAATCTGGCAATAACAGTCCTTGCATGGTTTGAGTCTTGTAGTTGTATGTAGGAACATGTCTTTTGCACACTGGGAACACTTTCTGGAAGATTCTGTCAAGCTGACTGGATTCGAGAGAGCTCTGGATCAGTGTCAGAAGGCGTAGAAAGAATAGTACTGATGTCAGGGCTCGAATATGGAAGAGATATAGTGGCTCCGATGTCACATGCAGGACAGGATAGATCTGACATGGAGCTGCATGATACCACCTACCAACAAGTGGGGGAAATGGCATAAAAAATTCTACGGATCCAGTCTGGCGTATTCATAAGGTGAGGAATCTGCAGTTAGAAGTTTTTATCACAAACCATGTTTCCAGTCTCTGGCTCTCCTTTGGTAGCTACTTGCATTCTAGGAGCTACTGTCACATAGTTAATAGGACTATTGTATCTGATTGTAATGATTCGTAGAAGGAAAGAAGTGGACCGGAAACATTATGTCAGAGCGACATGGAGCATGGTAGAAAGCCTAAATCAGTGACACGCAAGAGGGTACAATTTATTGAGAGATGAGTGACGATATCTAAAAACGGAAATAGCAAACAGATTCTAGATAGTACAGAGAATTATTTCCTTCAGCCAATCATCTCTTTTGGGACCAGCACTCCTAAACCAGTTTATTGCAACGCTGCCCTTAGCCAGTAACAGCCCAATCGCAGTGAATCGTTAAGCTCCACGTAGAATCAGCTTGACATAGCCTAGCAAAGCTGACAATGACCGCGTTTCTATCGGGCCCCATTCAGGCATTAGATAGTACTGGTAATCCCACGCTGGTATTTAAAAATATCTTGGCTCGGTGGATAAACCCTGCATGATCGGATCAGCATTGCAGGCGGTGGTGGGGCACGGTTGAGTCTATCCTATGCAGGTTTTCAGGCATGGAATATGCTCGATATAAGAACTTGAAATGAAGCAGCTTATGCCTATAATTTATGGAGACTATCTTGGACCGCATACAACAATATTTCCATTTTGCATAAGTAAGCTCCATGCTAATATCAGTTTTCCAGTCCTCCTTCTGTAAGAAGAGCCATCTGTTGTAGTTGCAGAAACCACTGTGTATAGTTTAGATACCGATCTTGTGGAATCTGGGGATCCGATTAACTGGGTTTATCGCTCGAACTCCTGGGGTTCCTTAGGAAACCCCAAAATCCTCTACCACACGGTGTGACTCAGTTGAAAGTAATTTGAATATGTATAAGTGATTGGGGTCACATCTATGTAAGAAATTTCCCTTCAATATAGGGATGGCCAACTTTCGTCAAGCCAGTCTTGCACTGGGCTTGCATCACCATGCTCTCTTTGGTAAGTGGACAAAGTGTGTTTTGAGACAGAAATATCACTGGCGAGTATAGAAATGTCACATCTGATTTTATTCTTATAAACTTCCATGCCTGTGGCTGCTACAGTGACCATCTCCACTACGAGTTGTGGCAATATGTGTAGCAACAAAGACTACAAGGGAGAACCATCAGTTGCTCTTCCTCTGGTGTAGGATTATGAAGATTGTTGTGCAGAGAATACAATTATCTGGAGAAATGTCCCTTGGTTCCCAAGTATTACATTTCCAGAACTGGAACCTTGAAGCCACCTCTTACATAAGGAAGCGCCATAACAAACTAAACGACCTGTGACTGTCTATCTGCCCAAACCAGCCTGATCAACAATGTCTTAAGGGTCTGGAAAAATGTCTTATTCAAAGGAATGGGTATGTTCATGAACAAATACAGTTGTTTGTGAAGCACTACTATTTTTTTTAGTGCTACCCAGCTAACCTGGAAAATAAGCAATTTTATCCAGACATTTATCTATTGGGGTACAAATCCACTGGCAGAGCATAGCTCAGTCCAACAATGGCCTGTGTATCACTGTCTATCAACTGCAGGTAAGTAACAAAAGCATCTATCTATCCAATTCTGAATTCCAACTCAGTTTTGATTGTGTTACCAGTGAAAGGAAATGGTTCAGTTTTAACACAATTGATAAATATGCTAGAGAATCTGCCAAATCTAATAATCTCCCTTATTAGGTTGTTGCAGTCAATAAAAGATCCTTAGTAGGGAGGTAGCGTAGATTTTATGATTACGTTTAATAGGATATAATAGACTTAGTTACAGGTTACAAATGTGATGTAGATGCAACATCCATGCCCCACCAGAAGCAGCCTCTTGCTGCTCAGCCCGCTCACTCCAACTGATCTCTCAAGCATACGTAAACATTCTACATCACACACACACACACGTGCGCGCGCACACACACACACACACACACATACACGCACGCTGAGAACCAGGTAGCAGAGAACTAAGGAGAGAATGCATCATGCCTAATTCAAAATATAACACATTTCCTCCCTTAGAAATTGTAAACAATCATAAATGGTATATTACGACTATAATCCAAAAAGTCAACCTCACTCAATCCCAATTTAGGGCATCTTGAGAGCATATAAAAGGGTCTCTTTCATCTACACACACAATACAGTAGGCATTGGGTATTTCACAACCCACCCTCATCTTTACATAGAACACTACAAATACTCAGAAGATGGGTCTCTTTCAAACCACACTCAACCCACCTTAGGGAATCTTGTGTACACAACATTAGGCAAAGCAAAGGGTGTCTCTCGCCCCACACTCATCCCAACCCTGGGCATCTTGTGGCGAAAGAAAAGCAAAGTAAAGGGTATCTCTCAACCCACACTCATCCCAACCCTGGGCATCTTGTGGCGAAAGAAAAGCAAAGTAAAGGGTATCTCTCAACCCACAATCATCCCAACCTAGGGCATCTTGTGACCAAAAAAAACAAGATAAAGGTTGTCCCACAACCCACACTCATGAATCAGGACAGTTGGCAAACAATAATCATGCATAACAAATGCTCACTTCAGCAGTAGGCAGAGGGTATCTCTCACACTCGTTCATCCTACCAGGATACCACATAATATTGAACTCAAAACATGGAACACTCTCTCCCACAACCCTTGCAGGATCAAGGACATTATATTCTCAATGCTACTCTTACAAAACAGCATTTTTGCAAGAAAACAATTTCTGGATTTCCAAAATGGAATCAATATAAAATTGCCCCTTTTGCATAAATTTGCACAATATTCCACAACAATATACACCATATAATTACCATCTAACTACCATCCTGCATTACATCTCATGCAAACCCTATTAAATCTTACTGACAACTTTACTCAAACCCATCATGAGAAACAAAACATAGCAGGTAACACTAAGTTCAGTACGCCGGTGAGCGATACCTCACCCATTTCTCCCAGGTGTGGGCATGCACAGAATGTTCATCCCAGGTGCGGGGAATGCAGAATGTTCACTGTAAAACTGTAAATACACTTTTATTCTGGTCAGTTCTCCTCATGTTTTCAGGTATCAATAAGTGTTGCACACTCTTCTTGCTTCCTCCTAGACACAGATTTGATTCCAGAATGAAGTCTGAACCTTAACCACTTAGCAATCCAGAACGCTGACAAATTTTCAAAACTTTAAATCCAACAACTTATGTCCTAGTAAAATGAGATAGTATACTTCTGTTGTCACAAAGTAGTATAGTACAGTATTATTCAAACTCCATAATCATGAGAAGGAGACTGCATACAATTGAAAGACCAAAAATGCCCCTCACAATTAAGTAGACTGCAGGTTGTAAGTTGTCGTTTTTTTTTCTTGCAGGCATCAATCTCTTTTCTCTTTTTCTTTTAGAATTCACTTTATCTTCATCTCCTTTCTCTTAGTTTCTTGTAGACTTTATCTTTCTCTCACATATACTTTCACTTGTTTCAGGTAACTTAATCTTCCTCTTCAAACTTGTTCACGCATAGGTTAGTTCTCCACTCATCGCCATTGTTGCAATCAATAAAAGATCCTTAGTAGGCAGGTATCATAGGTTTTATGATGAAGTTGAATAGGAGATAATAGTCTAAGTTACAGGTTACAGATGTGATGTAGATGTAACATCCATGCCCCACTAGGAGCAGCTTCCTGCTGCTCAGCCTGCTCACTCCAACTAATCTCTCCAGCATATATAAACATTCTAACTCTGGCATCACGCACACACACTCTGGCTGAGCAGCAGGTAGCAGAGAACTAAGGAGAGAAAGCATCATGCCTAATTCAAGATTTAACACAAGGGGGGGGGGGAGGTGGTGAAGTTATACACCGTTTACCTATCAATAAGCAGAATATCATCTGCATACATAGAAAGCAGTAGGCAACCTGAACGAAAATAAAGGCCTCTCTGGAAATTATGTTTCCACAGTGGGTAGGTTAATGGTTCCATGGCCAGTAGAAAAAGTACAGGTGACAAAGGACTTCAGTGCCTGTTGCCCTGGCTAATGGAAACATATCTGAAGTTAAACCATTTACACAAACTCTGGCTGCGAGTATAACAGCAGCACTAGCTGTCGAGTGTACTCCCCCAGGCCAGTGTTGCCATTACAAAGGGCACTCTAGGGACTCAAATGCTTTCTTAGTGTCGAAAAGGACTGCTGCAAATGCTAGTACTGGGTTTAGTTGATGTAGCACCACAAATACAATAAAAATATTGGATGCAGTGTGTACGAGTGGTATGCAAAGAATCTATTTACAATAGGAGACTTGAATAAGGATGGCTGATCTGGCAGCCGAAGAAAAGCAGGGATGGCAGCTAGATAGCCTTTAAGAGTGCCCAGAACAGAACCCTGCTGGGCCAAAGAAAGTATGTACAAGAGGACCTCTGAAAAAGGGGCAGAAAAGGGATCCACAGCCTTTGCTGCCATTCCACAAACTTGTTCCATCTACAGGCGTATACCAATTTAGTGGAGGGACGCCTGGCTGCCAAGATGACATTACAGACTTCAGGCGGAAGGTCGAAAGCTGTCAACTGTTGCCGTTCAATCTCCATGCAAGTAGGAGGAGACTGGACAGGTTTGGGTAAAGAACCATCCCCTGCTGCTGCAACAGATCATGCTTGATCTTCTTGAGCACTCAAGGCTGAAGTGGTACATGCGGAAAAGCGTACAGGAGGCCGCAGTTCCACTCTTGATGAAAAGCATTACTGAGCGAGTGTTGCCTTGGAAACTCCAACAAGCGCCAGTAGGTTCTTATGGATCCTGGACTCCGCCGGAGACCAGACGCCTTTGATCTCCGCCTCGCCCAGATGGCTGCCCCATCCCAGGAGTGACGCTTCTGTCACCACTGTTAGATCTGTTTGGGAAAGGGAGAAGGATCTGCTTCTGACCCAAGCTGGGTTTGTAATCCACCACTGCAATTGTTGTGTAGTTCCCTCTGAGATCTGAACGTAGTCAGAAAGATTCCCCTGATGCTGCGCCTCCTGGAAATTCAGGTCCCACTGTGAGAGCCCACATATGCCATCTGGCATGATCCACCAGCAAAATGCAGGAAGCCATGAGGCCCTGCAGCCTCAGAGTTATTCTCACCGAAATCCGGGATCGAGGCTGAAACATCGGTACCATAGCCCGAATATCCTGGACTCGGTGCTCGGGAGGATAGGCTTGAAACTGCACTGTGTCCAGAACAGCTCAGATGAAAGGGAGCTTCTGAGAGGGAGTCAGGTATGACTTTGGCACGTTTATAGTGAACCCCAGCGAGTGCAAAAGGTTCGCCGTAGTCTGGAGGTGGGAGACGAAAGCCTGAGGTAAACTCCCCTTCAAGAGCCAATCGTTGAGAATGGGGAAGACTGGAAACCCTGATCTGCGTAAATGAGCTGCGACCACTGACATCACCTTCATGAACACCCGAAGGGCACTGGTAAGGCCAAAGGAAAAACACAGTGAACTAAAAGTGCTTGTGGCCACCGTGAACCATAGATTGCGTATGTGGGCAGCCAAGATGGGAATATGGAAATAGGCAACCTACAAGTCCAACGCCACAATCCAGTCTCCCGGGCGAGGGCAAGCAGAACCTGAGACAACGTGAGCATTTTCAACTTCTCCTTCCGGAGGAAGCGGTTGAGGGCTAGAATAGGACACAGGCCTTTGTCCTTCTTGGGCACCAGGAAGTAGCGGCAATAGCAACCACGATCTACTTCTGGCACAGGGACCCTCTCTATATCCCCCTTGGCCAAGAGAGCGGAAACTTCCTGGCGGAGAAGCACCAAATGATCCTCTGACATACGATTGAAAGACAATGGCATGGAGGAAGGGGTGGTGTGAAAGGGGAGGGAGTAGACCCTTCAGACTATTTACAAAACTTACCTGTCCGACGTGATAAATTACCAGTGGAGGAGGTGATGGCAAATCCTGCCTCCCGCTGGTCATTGATGGGCCTGAAGCATCAGACTAGGAAGGTTTGGAGGCTGCGGCGGGGAGGGGGGGGGGGGGGGGGGGGAGGGTGAACTGGCCTTCCCGCTGGCTCCCAGAACTGCGAGGTCGCTGGGTCCCACATCCGCGGCTATGCAGAGGCTGGGCAGGTTGCGTGAGCCCGAGGCTAGACTGGGCCAGACTTGGTGGGGTGCCCCTTCCGTAGCCTCAAAACGGACGAAAAGCCGACTGGAGTGGGCAAGAAGGAGCGGCGAAGCCCAAAGTTCGGGCTGTAGCCCGAGAATCTTTAAAGCGCTCCAGCGCCGAGTGTGCTTTGTAATCAAACAGACGACGGCCATCAAAGGGCATGACAATCAAGGTTGACTGGACATCCCCCGAAAAGCCTGATGTCCTCAACCAGGCGTAGCGTCTAAGGGCTACCAACATGGCAATTGTTCTGCCTAGTGAATCGGTGGTATCCAGTCCACATCTAATCCTGAATTTAGCTGTGTCTCTCTCATCCACCCCTGCCTGGGAGAGAGCGGCCCTCCAAGCACTGAGGCAGCACCTGCGCAACCATATCCCAGATGGTATGTGAGTATCGGCCCAAGAGGCATACAGTATTCACAGACTGCAATGTGCCTTTTGAAGAAGAGGCTTGGACCACCAAGCACTGGGGAGAAAGGTGCTGGGTCAGGAACACTGGGTCGCTGAGGGCCGGGTGGTGGCAACAAGCAATCCTCCTCTCCACAGGAGCCTCCGTGCTGGGCTCGGACCAGGTGCCCAGGAGGACGTCAGTGAGGGCTTCATTAAACGACAATAGGGGTTCAGAAGAGGACGCCACAGGTTGAAGAACCTCCGTCAGGAGGTTAGTCCTCACTGCCACCGAAAGGAGCTCGAGGCCCAGGACCTCGGCTGCCCTTCTCACCACCACAGCATTGGGCACTCCTCCGTAGCCATGCTAGGGGGGAAAGCAAGCCAGTGTCTAGAGAAGTGTCCAGACTACTAGCGTCACCCAGGTCCTCTAGCCAGTCTGGTTCTTCCAGCTGATCAGCTAAAGGACCCAGCGACCCCTCCCTGTCCTCATCACCACACTCTGGTCAATAGGGAACACGAGGGATGAACAGGGGAACAAAAGTACCCTCGGCGTCTGTTCCGACATCGGCTGAAGTCAGTCCGGCTCCGGGTTCAACTCTGGGATGAGGATGGGGAAGGCGTCAGTCGGGGGCAAGACCGGTGTCAATCTGGTTCCAGGCCTGGATCTGCAGGGGTCCGCTGGCATTGAAGCTGACAGCATCGAAGGCCCTGGAAACCTAACCTGCTCCGCAGGGCCCGAAGGCGCGCAGGCGGAGTTGGGCTGCCCAAATACTAGGTGTAAGGCTTCGTAAAACTGAAGAAGTTGCGCAGGGGGCGCTCTGGCTCCCAGAAATGGGGTGAGGAACAGAATTGTCCCTGAATCAGGCACCAGAGACGGAGTCTTTGAACGATGACGCTCCAAATCCCGCATCGCGCCAGCCGACCGATGGGGAGAAGGTGAAGAGTGCTTGTGAGTCTTTGCCTTCTTCTTGTGTTTGGACTTACCCGAGGACCTCGACGACTTTGAGTGCGACGAGGAGTGGGGGCTCTGCGAACGGGTTTGAGACCTTCCTCTCGAACAAGAACGACACGGAGCCGACCGCCGGGCCTCCAACAACTTTTGGGACAGCTCCTGCAAAGTCTTTGGATGCATGGCCTGACAGTCGGAGCACGATTTCGGGTCAAGGACGCGCTCCAGACACCACAAGCACACTAGGTGCGGGTCAGTCACCAACAGCATCTTATGACAGGGCCTGAAAGTCTTAAAACCGGTTAAACGTTGGGACATCCTTCGCGCACCAGGAGTTGATAGACTCGAAAAGAAGTCGACAAAACGTCGCAAAAAGACAAGCAAGGACATCAACTGATCGAGAGGTAGCAGCAGCAGCCAGTTTACTATTATATATTTCTTGTAGAATTTTTGTTGCCTCAGCAGCATTTGCAAAATGTGCTTTTTCACATTTAGTTCGATCTTTAGTTTAGCAGGCTATTGCATTGTGAATTTGATGTCTTTGGCCTAGAGGATGACCTTCACTTCTACAAACTTGCATCTAGCCTCCTGAACCTCTGGCATAAAGTCTGGACATACTGCCAGTGTCGTGTTCTGGTATTGTAGCAATACCTCCTATCTTGTGATCCAGAGGGCCTGTAATATTGGTGAATGAGATGTCAATACATGCCATGATATATGCACACATAAGAACGTCAATTCCAATAAGTGCAATGTCAATGTATGCCATAATTTATGCATGCACAGCAATGTCAGTTTCAGTAAAACAATCTAGATGTGCGCTATGGCAAATGTACACATAATAATGAGACAGTCTGTAAAAATATCAATGACCGCCATGTTATATGTGCATGTAATAACAAACTTGTATCACTGCTGTCAAATTCACCTGAGATGACCTACCCATCAACCACAAGTCAGAGATATGTGGTCAGACAGGCCCTGCAACCCAAGCTTACTGATTGATAGGTCACAGGTACAGTTACACTTCGACAAACGAGCAAACAGGGAAAACCCTCATCGATCTCACAGATAGGCAGGTACACCACAAACAAGTCAGAGGAGATTGGTCCCAATAAAACATGGTTCGCCAATGGTGAGTGTTCCCAAAATACCAAAAAGTCAGATGCCACATGTACTTAGGAACACTCAGCAAATCAGAACACAGCCTACACACCACATGCAGTGATCATGCGCTCGCCATGCGGGACATCTGGACAAATACATATTGGTCCACACTACCTATCTGCGAGGTTGAGAACCACCCGAGTCCCCCCAGATGGTTGTATTAATGCATCATGACTAGGCCTGGACATGCTTTACAAGAATGTGTAATTGTTTTATTGTACCTCAAGAACTGTATATATTACAGGCCATAACTTTTGTACATTGAGACTGTCTTCAGACATGACTCTGTTAATGCTCTCCTGGCCACTGCATTTACTTAAAACCAACTTGCTCCTGTTATGCCAAATGCCTCCATTTTTTCAAGGTAAATTAATATCCGAGCAACAGGCCATATTGTGATCTCTGACCAGTGGTCAGAGATGATGGCAACGGTCTAAGGCCAAGGAAGTGGTGTGCTCAACTAAAAATGCCCTAGAGGCTCAGTCAAAAGGTTCAGCCAGCAGTGTTTCAATAAAGGAGTTTGGACATCCCATGTTTGTAGGCTCAGCTCTGCCTATGATTCTTATGTTATTTCACTGAGACTGTGCTCTCAATGTTGGTTATTGGCAGGATGGCACTGGCCAGTTTCTCCATTTACAATGGTTTCTCAGTAGTCGCAGTGGAGTTGTCCTCAAAGTCTTGAGGCTAGATGTAGGTAAATTGGTTTTACCGATTCTAAAATACCGAAATTTACAGATTCGGTAATTTAGAATCGGTAAATCCTATATAGGTAATTAATCGGTAAAAAATACCTAATTGATAAGATTCGGTATTTACCGAATCGGTAATTACCGATTCAGTATTTGCCATTCATTCCTATGGGCCTAGGAATGAATGTCAATTACCGAATCGATAATTACCGATTCGGTAAAATTGGGAAAAATTCAAGGGTGGCAGGGTGTCACTTTGACACCCTGTTGCACCCCTGATTAGTGCTGGTGTGCACATGAGGCATACATACATGCCCTAAGGGCATGTATGTCTGTCACATGGCACAGGTGTAAATGCACATTTATGCATTTACATAGGAATTCCTTATTTACCACCAACTGATAGTTGGTGGTAAAAACGAATTCTTAAAGCCCAGAAGCACTGTTTACAGTGCTTCCTACATCTCATTTACCGATTCGGTAAATACCGAATCGGTAAATACCGATTCGTTATTTACCGAATCTGTAAAAAAGCCTCCTACATAGGAAAAGGCTTTTACCGGTCGGTAACGGCCGATTTCGGTAAAAGCCTACCTACATCTGGCCCTAAATTCCAGCATTCTGCCTAATCTAGTCTGAGATTCTGGTGGCTGATTCTTTCTGTAAGGTGGTCCAGGCAGTCTCATCAGCATGGCATGATTTGTTATATATCCTAATGGCAGCAGCTGGACAGCTGGGCCTGGAGTTCTTGAGTTGATAAATCATTTTTTCAACATTCAGGACAGTCTACATCAGTCTCTACTTTGGGTAACAACAAACAAGTTACTTACCTTCGATAATACTCGTTTTGGTAGAGACTAACTGCAGATTTCTCACCTTTTGAATATTACCCAGCCCTCAGACTGGATCCAGAAACTTTTGAGCAGTACCTTGGTAAGGCAGCAAGTGGCACTGTGTGGCTCTGCACTGAAACCGTTCCTCTCTGAAAATGACATGCAGGGCCCATATAGGCACCATTCCAGAGACTGATGGCAGTCGCTTTTAGAGGCTGTCCGCGTCCCCAGTCTCAAAGCAACAACAGCAAATTTGCTTTGACCAGTGGGCAGATTTTTAGAATTAGGGTCTTATTAATGAATAGATCGCAGTTCACAAAACTGGGAGGGAGGACTGGAGGGTGAGAGAGTTGTGAGGAATCTGCAGTTAGATAAGAGTTTCTACCAGAAGTGCATTACTGAAAGTAGGTAACCTGTTCTTCTATTAGAGACTTCTATCTGCAGATTCAGCACTTTTTGAAAAGATACCAAGGCAGTACATATTTGGAGGAGGTTTGTGAATGGAATAAAACCAGAAAGTTCTGAAGGACTAAGCAGGGAAAATGCCCCTCTCAACGAACCAGACTGTCAAGACAATGGTGCTTCATTAACATATAGAGGGAAATGTCCAGGACAGGGACACCAACACAGTGAAATCAGCTTTGGCTATGATAGAAAAAGCATGCAGTCCTTCTGGAGGCTGCTTATAAGAAAATGCATAGCAGATCTTAATGCAGAGCACGGTCCATTGAGAGATTGTTCTCTTCTACACAGCCTTGCCTATATTTGCTCCAGAGAATCCCATAAAGAGCTGATCGCCCACCCAGTTTTTTTGATAGATCTGCATAGAAGCTCAGAGATCTCTTGTGGTCCAAACGATGGAGACTCTCCTTGTTGGTTTGACTAACGTGGAACGGTGTCACAACTTAAGGCAAGAAATAGTCCTGTGTCTGCAATACCAGCTTATCTGGGAAAGGATGTACTGCGGGTTGACACAGACAGCTTGAAGCTCACTCGCATACCACTCCGAGGTAATGGTGATGAGGGACACTGTTTTGAGGGTGAGAAGCTGCTAGGTGAAATTTTGAAGTGGCTCGAAGGGAGTACACATCAAATCTGTGAGGACCAAACTAAGGGTGCACTTTGATAAAGGGAGAAGCAGGAAACAAATGTTGTAAAAGTAGAGAACAAGTGGAGTTTTAAACAGTAAAGGCTGATCCAGCAATGGTAAAAGGCCGAAAGAGATGACAAGTACCCTTTAATTGTGCCCAATTTTTACAAGAGATAAACAAACAACAAAACATAAGCCAGCTATGCCTGGAGGAGGGTTACCTGCTGTATACTGCATCAAGCAACAAATCTGTCCCAACAACAGGAGTATACAGTTTTTGTGGAGGGACACCTTGCTGCCATGATAACATCAACCACCTCGGGAAAAAGGTTGAATGTGTTCAGCTGTTGCTGCTCTATCCCCAAGAATGAGGTTGAGATTGCAAAGGCCATCCCAGGATGGAGAATCCTGGCTTGCTGCCATTACAGCAGATCCTCCCCGAGGGACAGTTTGGTTGAAAGATAGTTCCTCAAGCTCAGGAGCTCTGGGACCTGTGCCCAATCTGGAGTCACTAGGATGCCTTGGGCCCAGTCGGTCTGGATCTTCTTGAGAACTTGGAGCAAGAGTGGTATCAGCGGAAAGGCATACAGGATTTTAGAGTTCCACCTGAGGAGGATCGCGTTGTTGAGTGAGATAAACTCCAACATGCAAGGGTACAGACATTGTGGGTTCTCAGCAATGGCAAACAGATTGAGCCAAGGTTCTCCCTATTCGCGGAAGAGATCTTGTGCCACCTCCAAGTGTAACTGCCACTCATGATGTGCCAGGTACCGACAGGTGAGCTCGTCCACTCTTTATTCAGAAAGCCCACCGGGTCGTTCCCCACCAGGATAATCCCTTGGTTTTCTAGCCAGTGGCAGAGGCACAGGGCCTCCTGGAATAGGGTCAATGAACTCACCCCGCCCTGTTAGTTGCAGTACCACATGGAAGTGGCACTTGCGCCAGCCTCCTCTGATAGACAGAAAGAAAGCTTTCAATGTCAGGTAGATGGCGCACAGCTCCAGAAGACTGACATGGAGCCAGAAGCTATGTTCCACCACCAACGTCAGCTCTCTGTGTAGGGATGAGGGGCCTGCCGCTGACCCAGTCATGGTTCTGCAGCAACCACTACAACAGGTTGTTTGAAGCCTCCTCTGAAATCTGATCGGAAGGTCACCTTGATGTTGGGCCCAGTAAGACTTCAGATCCCACTGTAGAGCCTCCATAGACCACCTGGCATGCTCAACTAGCAGGATGCATGAGGCCATCAGTCCTAGCAGTCTTAGAGCTAACCTCCTTGAAATCCAGGACCCACACAGGAATATATATATACATATATATATATATATATATGAGGTAGATGGACGTCTAACAGCAATTCCTGCTGAAAAAGACGAGGCGAACCCAGTGATGGTGCGTGAATATTTTTATTAAGCTATACACCATTCCGCCATGACGCGTTTCGGCCTAACGAGGCCTTGATCACATGTAACATATATATACCAGGGATTATTAACCCCTTCGACGCTCATGACGGAACGGTTCCGTCATGAGCGTCGGTTGAGCTGTGCTCATGACGGAACCGTTCCGTCATGAGCCCGTTGGCTCATTAGAACGTTCAGCACAGCGCAGGAATCTGCGCCGCGCTGATGTGGTTAAAGAACTTTTTTTGTAATTCAGAAGTGTGATGCAAACAAAGATTTACATAGGAGCATAACAAATCAGCACACTTTACTTCGTGATGTGAAGATGACAAATATTTGCAGAAACTCGATTTCCAGACATTGTACACTATATAGTTTTAAAACAACATGTCAGTGGGAAATTCTGTGGCAATTTGAATGTAAAATCTGTTGATTGCAAATGACAATGTGCTGCTATTGTATGCTTTAGTTATGTACTTAAAAAAAGTGAGAAATATTCCTGCACCCGCACTGATGACAATGCGATTAATGAACTGAGGCAAGTCAGCGGTCATGTATATCCTATAAGTGGCTAGATTTGTATTATATATGGAGCAAAAGTTTACTCTAATAAATCAAACAAAGAGTTGTCTGTACAGCAGACATGCCCAACTTGCGTATTTGAAGGTGCTCTAATGTGCGATCAAGAAGAAATTGGCGTCTCGGTGACTTAAAATACTGGCCCAGGATTACCTAATTTCAAATCAGTTTATGGGTCAAGAGTATTATGATTAGGTCGAGTAGATTATTTAAGTCACTAGACTTTCAGGTCTAGTAACATTTTTAGGATTTATTGAGGCCTGAAGGGGATGTATGCCCTGGCTGAAGAACCTCCATAAGAACATTGGTATTGACCTCCATGATGGGGAGGTGGAGGTCAATGACTACTGCTGTTCTATGCATATGGTATATGAGGCGCTCTCCTCAGTGGCAGGGCCAGGGGGTGAGTGGAGATAAGACTAAGGGGAGGTATCAAGGCCACTAGCCTCGTGTAGGTCATCATACCAATTTTGCTCATGATAAAGGTGGCCAATTTCATAACCGGCACAAAAGGAGGTGGTGATGGACGGAGCATCTGAACTAATCAAACACTCACACCCAGTCAAAAGATCTGGGTTTAATCCATCACCGTTCTTTAGCCCACTCTGCCACCCCAGTTCAGACATGGCTATATGCAAATCAGTCTGACCCTGTGCCTCATGGGAACAGTCCAGCCCGAACTGCCATGCCATGCCTTCCCTGGACTGGAAACAAGCTTCCGAGGACCGGTTTCTGGCATTACAGTCTTCTTCAGCCCGGCTTGCTTGAACCCAGTGGCAAAGTGAGCAAGGGACTCACGTCTGAGCATACCCTGCCACACTTATGGCAGCCGAAAGCGGTACAAAAGGGGGTGGTGATGGACGGAGCATCTGAACTAATCAAACACTCACACCCAGTCAAACGATCTGGGTTTAGTCCATCACCACCCCCTTTTGTACCAATTTCATAACCAGCATCATAATTATTATCTGAATCCGACCCGAACAGGGAGTGAAGGGTGTGCTATTGGTGTTGTGGAGGCAGAGGGAGTTATGGAACAGAAGCCTCTACGGCGAACAGGCACGAATTCGATTGAGGGTCGAACTGGCTGAGAATCGACATCAGAGCAGACAAGTGGGGCTTTGTTTTCTGGTGTCGATGGAGTCACATTGGCATCGATGCACTGGGAGCCAGCGTGGACCGTGGCATCAGAGGTGGAGTTGAGAGTGGAGATGGAAGGAACCCCGGTATGGGCTCATCGGGTCCAGCTGGGGTTCAGGGCGGACCCGCCAGCAAGGTCAAGAACCCATCAGGCCTGTGGGGCCCGCAGGCACGCAAGAGGGAGCCGGTAAGGCTCCAAAGAGTTGGAGCATGACCTTACAGAACCAAATCTAGTTTGGAGTGGCAGACGGCCCGGAAACTCGGGTTGTACCGGCACAAGCTACAAGATTGGCTCCAAGTTTGAAGTAGTGAGATTGAGATCTATGGTGCCGCCTTTGTGCCTTTTCAGGTGCCTGTGTGTTGCAGGAAAGGACCAAGACTCACTTATATTTTAAGTGTTTTTATCTTCAAAAATTTGGATCAAGAAGAAGAACAACCCCTGAAATGACTTTGACGACTTCTAGATCTCAAACGGGACCAGGACCAAACTTCTGAATTGGACCAGTCTTGTTGCGGACTCTTCTGGTGCTTGGCAATGAGGCACAGTCATTCCAGGAACCACTGGCAAATTTGGTGAGGATGTGGCACATATTCATAAATGGTTGTGTAGTTCGGTAGTGATGGCCCAATTAATCCAATTTTTGTAATAGGACCAACGGAGGGCACGGAGTTAGTATTTTAAAAGAAGCACAAGCCCTCACCAACCAAAAGGTGGCATGCTTCTTCACTGTGTTGTGCTCCTCCTTGGGTCTGGTGCTGCAATGCCTGACACAATCGTCAAGAGGCCTCTTTGATTGAGATTTATTTCTTTGCCTCTCCCTTGAAGTCTGGATTCCCAGACCCAAACCCTCAGAATTTTTGTAGAGAAAAAGAAATCTGTGAAAGGTAAACTGGCCAAAAGAAATTATCATTTAAAAACCACACCCAAATTAAATAGGCCTTTGTTAAAATTAAATAGAGTGAGAACCCATGGGAAGATAATGTTCCCGGAGGTCAAAGAAAAATGGTCAACATGTTGCTTGCCTACTTTGCCCTCTACAAGATCAATGGCCATTTGTCTGGATAGAAACATTCATTCGTAATCTACATAAATGGGTTACCTAATAGAAAGGTGATTGAAGCCTACCTAAATTGACCGAAAAATGGTGTCCTAATATACAAATCCATTTTATTGGTATCCACTTACTTCACAATATGGGAGATAACGTTCTATTGACATGTAAGACTCAAATCCTGAAGTAATCAGTCCCTTTGGAAACCCACGGGACGAGAACTTCTAAATTTTTAATTTGCCAAAAATGAAGTCCCTGTGATTTGCCTACTCATGTCCATGGTCCCCATTTATGGATATGCATTGTTAGAGAGGGGAGAGGATGTGTGCTGAACCAGAAACCCTCTCTTTTCGTCTTTTTATGTAAATGATCTGTCACATTTGTTTGTGACAGTTGTTTAAGGAGATGAAATGCTTATTGCACTCTCCCAAAACTTTTTTTTTCTTCAGATGGAGGTAAGTGTCTCACATAGATGAGAAGTAGCTCGGATCCGCCCGCATAAGGTGGCACGGAAAGAAAGGAACTGATGTATGTTAGTACGCGGGATTGGCACCAATAAAGGCTCATGTCATTTGTGGTATGTTGTGCCTTATATTATCTCCTTGCTTGCTGCTCAGCCAGTATGTATGTGATGTCTGTGTGGAATGCTGAATGTTGGATGACAGAGTGAATAGAATGTTAGTGTGCCTGGTGTGGATGTAGAATGACAGTTGATGAGAGAGGGCTGAGCAGTGACCATCCTGCTCCTGGTGGGGTTTTCCTCCTGTACATCTTTCTTGAAATAAAGAGCTTCAAGAATCTACTTGACCATTCATCATTTCATTCACTACATTTTGGCGACGATTGAAGAACTCACAGCGTGCTACATCCTATTTACAAGGTACCTTCAAGCAATAATACCCTAAAGAGAAGAATTCAATTAAGGTAAAGGACTTTTACACTTCTAAACTTTTGTTATGCTACCTGGCACTTCGAAACCCCACCAGTGACCCCGCAATCGGTCGCCCTAAACTCTCTTACAAGTGCCAGATCTAGCTCTAGGTCATAAACCCAATTGTTTGACCTTTCAATTCAAATACTGTTAAGAAGAATGCCTAACAAGTAAATTTCACATGGCTAAATTAAAGTCAAGTACTGTTAAGACACTCAGAGACTCACTTCCTGCCAAAAAAAAGGGAAAAATGAGTGGCTTACTTTTAAAATTCAGATGTGAGGAAGTCTGAGAGGAAGAAATTGTGTCCTATAAGGAAAGTACAATTTGCTGTAAACCTTTGACCTAACAAGTAAATTTCACAAGGCGGTCAAGATTATTTACACAGCTAATAACAGCTAACTGGACTAATTCAAACTAATACTTTAACAAAAACTTACAGTACCTTTAACTGAAAACGTGTGTTTTACTTAGCTAAAACCAGTAACGTGAAAGAACTGATTTACTAAAGAAGGCTTGTCATTTATTTGGCAAAATACGTTTCTGAGACATTTAAAACGTCGTGTGATGCAAACTACCTGCTGTTGACATTGAGACCAACTGCCTCTTGGAGCCCGTTTTCAGTTGGTGAGGAGTTATGGCAGCTGACGTCTTTCCTCTGATGCAGCATTACGCTGGTGAGCAGCAGCGCTCCGTTAGCCACCCGGAGCAACGTGAGGTACGTGTCACCAGCAACGTAAGGAGCGCGTCTCCATCTTCAGCATACCAACGCTGACAGTTATTCATAAGCGCTACTATACGTGTGACCATCAGTTGCCTGTAAACCTGAAGTGCAGTCCTTCCAGTAGAATTGAACTCGGAGGCAGGTAATCGAGCCTCGGTGTTTAATCAATTTCAACTGAGCACAGTGTTAAGTTCTGGAGTGCAAGCACTGTCATTTGCTTTCAGACGTCATTGTTGACAGTGCACAAAAACAGTGTCTGAAGGAAGCGCGATCTGCAGCTCAAGACATTTATTTAAAAACACACACACTCTGTGCGCATAGAAGGTGAAAGGCAGAACGCACAGAGATTACAGTGTAATAGTTTGTTCTGTGACTTCATGCTATTTGATTGATTTTCAAATGTTTTAGTTAGAGTCCTACTGCCATCTTCTGGATTTAGGTGGAACTTATCTTGTTTTCACTCCTTGAATGTCCATGTTACATGGGGCTCATATTCTTATCTGCTTATAGGTAATGCTTTAAGGATTTCAGCGAATATGACTGTAAGGCTTTAGTTATTGATACACCTATTTGATTATTGATTGTTTATGTTTGTTTATACAAGTTTTTAAGTAAGTTTGTTTGTTTTGATGATTTATACAGCTTTTCGAATAAGTCTGTATTACGTTTACGCTTCATACAATAATTTAAATAAATTCGTATTATGTTTATGCTTCATACAGTAATCCTAGTCTGTATTTCTTCCAATACCTTATACAGCGATTCAAATGAGTCTGTTTTACGTTCATACAGCAATTTTAGTAAGTCTGTGTTTCTTTCTATGCTTGGTACAGCAATTCGTGTGAATCTGTATTACTTTCAATGCCTTATACAGCGGTAAATTTGTATTACCTTGATGATTTAATTAATTGATTATTACTTACAATAGTACAGATTTTGTGGCGCAAATTTAGGTGCATGTTATCCTGTAGCGTTGTTCAGAGCTGGTCTCTTTACATTTTCAGTGTGGGGTGTGCGCGCGCCCTTTTCACTGTTTTTACCCTACGTAATCTTTGTACTGTGCCTTCTTTGCAGTGGTTATTCTATACATACATTGGTACTATTGCATTTTACAATTTCAATGTTCCCAAGGGAAGGGGATGCGTTTAGCTATATTTGCCTAGGTTGCGTTTAGCTATATTTGCTTAGATTGCGTTTAGCTATATTTGCTTAGGTTGTGTTTACCTATAGTTGCTAAGTCTATTTTATTCTGGTCTTACTTTGTAAATACTTATATATTGCAAGTTTTATCTTTTGCTTCCTCTCGTATTGCTATGTATTATATTATTGTGTTTAATTTCCGTTGAAGAAAAAGGGATATGTTGTGCCTTATATTATCTCCTTGCTTGCTGCTCAGCCAGTATGTATGTGATGTCTGTGTGGAATGCTGAATGTTGGATGACAGAGTGAATAGAATGTTAGTGTGCCTGGTGTGGATGTAGAATGACAGTTGATGAGAGAGGGCTGAGCAGTGACCATCCTGCTCCTGGTGGGGTTTTCCTCCTGTACATCTTTCTTGAAATAAAGAGCTTCAAGAATCTACTTGACCATTCATCATTTCATTCACTACATGGAGCAGAACAGCTTCAGTGAAGAGCAGCATGGCGCCACCTACCAGTGCGCAGAGGTACTACTGAAAAGTGTCCAGGTCCATACTGAAGCCTGGGGATTATTCGAAAGGTGAGAAATCTGCAGTTACCATCTTCTATCAGAACCAATCCTACTTATGGCTGGAGCAGAGCTTGTGATTAATGTTAAAGGTGAACACACTGTCCAAGCTCCCTGGGCAGTAGCTTGTGTAATCATACTTCCATGTTCTTTCATGTACTATTGAATGTTGCATGCATTACAGGCCTGACTGAAAGTAAATCTGAATGTATTAAATGTGTAGTAAATGCATATAATGGTTGTAGGGTCTACACAAGCAGATTAACTGTTTAAATGGTATGTGTTTAGTTCCTATGTTTTCAGTTTAGTAACGCCATGTTTTCTGACACCAATGCAATTAGCAGCAGAGGGAGGGAAATCTTTCTTATTCTCTGGTTTTGTAACTGTCCATGCATATGAAAAATGAGACGGTAGAGACCAGTCTTGGAAGGATGCCTCTACAGAGGGGAATTGCTTGCTATCTTTCAAGCAAAGTAGAAGCCAAGCACAAGTGATCTCTCGCCACTCTACAAGACATTATTAGTGGTATAGATATATAAGATACCGATGCATGGGCGGGGTCAGACACATGGAACAGATGCTGAAGGGAGGATGCTGAAGTGCTGAATTCCAACTGCTGACTTGATGACAGCATTAGGTATGCAGAGAAGCAATTCAGGACATAGCATATTTAACGCTTGTAGACCAACGCAATCATGTCAATTGGATGGCTGATGACATGTAGATACTTTAGGTAGTAAATATACTAATATTATAGGGATGTGTGATGAAATGTGTTGAGGGGCTTTCTAATATTCAATCTGATGTGCATGTTATCTGATGAGTTGTTTATAATAATAATGATTATTCTGATACTGATATTCTGATACATATGCTTTCTAAATTAATACTGCAAAATAAATAATTATATAATAGTAAAACACCAACCATTGTGTGTTCATGCTGACTTTGTGGTGCAAGTTCAGGGCGCCATTTATCATCACCTGCAGAGGAAAGTTTTTTGCACATGTACGTCTGATTCCTAACACTCTCTTGTCTAACAGATCATAACTCACTAGAAGGTGAGAGACACCTGCCATTTCGTCTTTTCCAACTAAAGGTATATTTTTCCTTTTGGAGTTACATGGATGTATAGTGTGTGAGCCAAATAATATTGGGGTTAACACAACAATAGAGTGGCAGTTGAGTAGGGGGCGGGGGGCCTAACTTGCAGATTTGGTGCGGTATTTGACGTTTTGTATGTTTGAATCAGGTTCAAGGGCATCTTGCTCAAAATATAGTTTGGCTTTGTATTAATTAACAACCCATAATATTCTTAAAGTTCTGGTTCAATGATGATGGAATGGTCTTCAATAATACTATCAGGGATTATTATAAAGTTGAACAGGGCCTGTGCATAAATACTGAATTCTGAACTACACGTTTAACCGGACATCTTTTTAGACGGTGACTTTTTACATGCTTTGCACGTATAAGATAGCATACCTAGAAAGTATTCTGCTTGCAGAACATTTCTTGGTGAGTATTTTATTATGACATAGTAAACTATATGCAAAACTAAGGAACACGGAGGACGTTGCCCTTGATTTCGTTGTTTGGTTGGAGACAGGTCTGAATAAGAAAGGCAATCATATCAGCATTGCATCTCTGACACAGTGCGATTGGAACAGGGCTTTGATTATATAAACTACCTCCAAGCTAAATGTACCAGAAGAGCATTTCTATGGATAATCCTGGAATGCTTTGCCTGTGACTGAAATGCAGCCCTGATGACACCAATCTCTATTCTGTGATGGACGGCAGCCTGTTCTGCAACAGACTGGCTTCCTGATACATCTTACACAGGTACGGGGAGTTGGGTTGTCCCAAGAGATCTGGCAGAGGCTACTCTCCCTATGTTCTCGATAGTGTAGGTAGTAGTATAAGTATATGCATAATCATATAATCAGATATTGTTGATGCACAAGTGACGACCCTAACGCGAGACATTGGGGGGAGGGGTTAAAAAAACTCAAATGCAGACAGCGGACCTCTTCATACGTCGCACACAGCAAATGTTAAATGAACCGTTTTTCCTGACTATGCGTATTGCCGCCCGGCCTCCGGGATGTGGGCTGAATGGCTGTGTTCGAAAAATTGAAGTACACACAAGGGGATGGGGGGTCCCACGCTGATGACATGATATCTGATTAAGTTGTGATGCCTTTGGTTCTGCAATAAAAAAGGTTTGACCAAAAAAAAATCAGATATTGTTGTCCTAATGGTTGAACTGTCTATCTTTTCCACCATTCTTGTAATGCTGATTATAATGCTTTGTTTCCTTCTGCTAATAATTGCAGCTCATTTTTTTTACACTATAATAAAACTGCTTCAAGAAATGTTTGAAACGCCAACTTGTACATTTCTTGTGACTCCCTTTGGGCATGCCCAAGTAATAATGAAAGGGTAGATCTGTTTCCACGAGTTCCTCCGAGAATTATAGTGGTGGTTTTCTGAGGTTACAGATACCATATTGTATCCTGCAAGGTTGAGGGTCCAGATGGTGCACTGTGAGCTAGCTAGGAATTGGGCCCCAATATTCTGATTATATGAGTGGCCTCAATCCCCATTTTCTAACATTTATGTTGTTGAGATACACAGTCCTACTTGATTTGTAGGAACCAAACGACAGGATTGTGGATTTATTTATTTATTTTTAGAGTTTTCTATAGCGCTAGCCAGACCCAAGGTAGGGTATCAGAGCACTTTACATAATGAACACAATATTATATATCACATATAGTGCACACATGGCATACAAACAACCATGTCATAAAAGTGATCGACACAGCATAACTTAGTTCAGAGAAAAAGCAGAAATGAAAGTAATTCTGAGCGATAAAAGACAGTTCGAGACTGTGCGAGTCTTAGCTTCTAAATATCTGTGGATGGCGAGTATAGTCAAGTTATGAGGTTGTGAGTTAGAATGGTGATTGTCCAGATTTAAGTGAGGAATTTGTTCATCAAGAATAGTTTTGCTTCCTTTTTGAAGAGAGGTATTGGGACGATTTTTCTGATGGTTCTAGTCAGACAGTCTCCCACCAAACAGGTACCTTTTGTTATTCTTCAGCCTGCATCTGTTGGAGCTGATCACAGTAGGTAGTGATGGAAACACACACATTTTCTTTCTTCAAGAGGTATAAGTACCCATTACCTTGGATACATTATTTGTCTAGGAAATGTTTTTTTGCACGCCAAAGGATTACCTGAACAAACCTATCTGATTGAGTGATGTGATAGAAAAGGATCACAAAAAGCACAATCACAACCCACTTAACAATCAAGCACATCACCTGCCAGGTGATGGAAGATGTACCTTTCCTGTACAGGAAACATACTTTTTACATCCGAAAAGATTAAAGTGGAAGCAGGGCACACAGGGCTACTGTGTCAAGAACTGGCCATAAAAGGCTGCAGGTAGTTTCTGACAAGGGACTTGTAATATGAAGCTAACTTGGGAAGCGAAGCTGTACAGCAAGGTAATATTTGCTAAGTGAAAATTTGGTGAATACCAGAAATAAATTCTCATCAGGTTAGGACGAGAAACATTGTGAAGCCTGGGACCATCATACTAAGCTGAAAAAACTTGGAGATACAAAGCGCAAGCCTGGAGACCAAACACGTTTGCTGGGGTCTCTTAAGTCTGAAGTAAGGAGATGACGGATGAGTATGCCATAAGATTTCACATTTCTATGGTTCTCAAGAACCTCAAATGTTTTTTAATTCTGTAACAATCTCGCCTTTCAAGAATACAGTCAAAGAACAGTGAGATGTCTTTATATGAGCTGCAATGCGTGCTAGCATATACCTTCTCACTTCCACATTAAAAAGACCTAAGGATTTTGGCTTTAGATGATTTTGTCATTGCCTTCTCAACAAATAGAGGCCTTTTAGAAACATTATGGGCAATGCACATTTTGCTACTCATAAAACTCCTAACTTCAAACAGTATGACACTTCTGTGAGGACTGTGATATGTGCAAATCCCTCCACATTGCTTATCAGACTAAAGATAAAAGTAATCTGTAATCAGAACAGTCACTGGGGCTCTTGTTGTGCACCTATTTTGCGAAATCACAGTTATACGCAGGTCAGAGAGGATGCATCAGGTTTCGACACACTAAAGTGCTTGGGCTAATTTCTATCTTTCCATACACTAGGGTTTTTGTTTTGGGCTCACAAGGGATGAAATGCAATTTTTAACTTTGCAAGTGCCCTGTTACTAGCACGTGGTTTCTCAGCTTTACTGCTCAGGGAATCTACTTGAGTCGATTTTCTGCGCTAAAAGGTTACTTAAGTATGTGTTCTCTATGGTGAAGGGGGACTACTAATGCCAGGTTGTAAAAGTACACCCACCAGGACCCCAGTTGACTTTACCAATCTCATTTTATATTATCTTCTCACCAATCACTAGTCTAGATTCATATCTATGTAGCTAGAGGGGAGCTTAATTAAAACAGAAATTAAAATTTAAAAGCAAGCAGTCAAGATTAATAACAATTCCCAAGTAGCATTTGTGGTTGATGGCAAGAATGTCAAATGTGGTCATTTAGAGCCAGAGGAAAGTGTGGAGTGCAAAGGGCAATATCAGAATGCCCCAAGGTTTCTTCCAGTTACCAATACCTAGCTTTCAGCTAAGTCCATCTGTACAATGGCAATATAAGAAGAGACTTGTGAATGCTTCAACAGCTCTTAGTGAGTTATCTCTGTGAGTGTGTTGTTAGACCCTGCAAGGTGATCCGATTTGACCCCCTGGACGCCGACTCATGTTCTTTAGCTATTTCTTAATGCTGAGCTGTGTGCAATGGGGTTAAAATAATGTTAATAAACTTCCCAGCCCTTGCAAGAACTTGAGCGGAATTGTTGCTGAAACACAAATCAGATGCTTCCCTGCAATGCCTCAGCAGCTTTTACCGATAAACTGGGAACAATAGGCGACAACGGTCCTGAGCAAATTGGGGACAACAGCATAGCAGATGTAGCCAAGACTCATCTGGGTAATTACAAAGCCTATAAGTTAGCTGTCCATTCCTCCGAGCCCAAAGCTGATTAAAGTCGTAGATTGGAAGGGCTTAAAGCCTCATATAAATAATTTTATTAAGAGTCTGTGGTTGAAGGGAATAATTAAAATATGGTTGGTGTTTCACCTTGATATACGAGGCTTCCAGGACTGTGAAGAGTGGGTTTTTAGAAAGCCGAGAAATGTCTCTTTCAAATGACACTGAGATAATTTGGCTTTCTATAGTTTTTTTCCACTTTGACACAGGAACGGTTGGATTAGAGAGGTTTGTTGTTTCAATCTTCAATGTGGAGATGGGCAAATGCAGCTGTCTGTACCAGCGGGAGAGTTCGTCCATGAATTTAGATTGAAGTTGTTCTTTCAGGAAATGAGCTGAGGCATGCAGGGTATAGATGTAACATGTCATTAAGTCGCCTAAGCAGTGAAGGTCTGCACTTGCAAGACCCAACTCGAGCTTCATCCTGGCCCTCATTCAGACCCCCCAGGATATAGCGGCATGGATTAGCAAATTTAGCGGCACAAAAATGGAAATTTAGCGGCACAAATATGGAAATTTAGCGGCAATTTAGCGGCATTTTATGTGGCCATTTTTCCTACAACAAACACAGATATCATCGTTTTTTTAGTTATTTAACAACATGAAGCTATGTATATTTGGTTTCTTTACAATGAAAGCCCTGATAAAGTAAACTCTGACTCCCTTCAACGTGCAGTACCGACCGCTACTGTTATTAAGAATAGATTTTTTTATATATCACAATGATCAAGATTTAAAATATGAATGTAATAAAAAGCAGTGCTCTTATGCAAATCTAGATTTTATCTACAACAGAGCTCAGAGTGAGACTGCTACTATTCAGAACAGAGCATTGAGTGACTCTGGTTATTACTGGCACCAGAGCTCTGAATGACAGCCATCTCACTGTGTCTGGGTATTATGAATAGCAGATATTTATGTGATTCCCGATCATTTTAACAGTCACTGCACTATCTATGGGCCTTTATATATAGCTATGATTGCATTATGTATAATCAAGAATAAAAACGTTTTAATTATAAAATACAGAAAGGACAATTCGCACATTGTTAGACACACCAACCAGACATGTAAAAAGAGACCATCATCAGTTGTGAAAATCATTATGCCCTGGCTGGGCTCAGAAGTGCCAGAGGTTGTTGCTGTGTCTGGTGATTGATTATCACCAAGACACACTTTTAATTGAGAATGTGATTTCTCTAAATGTCCATACACCACCAAACACCTTTTACCCCAATTTACGTACATATTTAGGCACATGTGCTTCTGAATACATTGCTGGAAATGTTTTTGCCACAACTATCTGTGAATATCACATCATCGTTATCCACTTCCAGTTCCTAAAGATTCAAACACTTGTGCTTAAATGTTCCCCTCCCCCTCCCCCCAAAGACTGACGCTTGCTCATTCAGTAAATGATAGGGATTTTTAAAATTCCTGTCATTTTAGTGAACTGACACCACAGGCCAGCATCCCCGCTCTGAGAACTGACACCACAGGCCAGCACCCTCCCTCTGACAAGGTGGTCAGCACCACTGCTTATGTGGTGACCTGTAGTGAGACCCCTTAAGAATGGACGGAGCCAGTAAAACGCGAGACTGCCTATCATCTCATTGATCTAAATATGTGCTTGCCTTTAATTTTGTTGCAACATCTGTGGTGAAGTTCTGCCCTCAAGTGGCTGAGTAGCAGATGCACGCCATAGATTTGTCCAATATAAACTCTCCTTCGTCTATTTGATGCCGGAAATGTAGCTAATGTTACCTCTCGAGAAACCAGTCCTGGGATGGGCGATCCTGGTTGTTTGGTTCTCTGCTCTCAAGCCCGCACGCGCCGCCTTCTTGTTACTCAGATCTCCCAGGATATAGCGGCTTTTATAAAAATGCCGCGATTTCTACAAAAGTCCCGATTTCGCGGGCACTTAAGTAAAAATCGCGGCATTTTTACAAATGTGCCGATTTCGCGGCAAATCGCGAAATAGCGAAATCCTGGAGGGTCTGCTCATGGAATGCTGGGGAATGGAAAATATTTTCTAGTGGGCCATTGTTTGATAATTCGCAAGGAATAGGTCCATTTTGCCTGGAAAAGCCAGGTGGCCGTAAGACAATGCTGGGGCAATTTAGAGTGTAAGACCCTTAAAATTGGCTTGGCGGAGGGGCTGTGCAATTACTGATTCAGGCGCCTCGGGCTATGTATAACCCCAGCTCCCTTGGACCGAAGATGTTTAAGATGGACCACTTGATATGCCCTTTCATTGAACCAGACTCCTAAATAATTGTAGCTAGTGCAGGTGGTTATTTGTGACCCGCCTACTCTCCAAGACAAGATTTTATTTCTTTGATGTCTCCCAAAAATCATGACTTTAGTTTTTGACTCATTCATCAAGAGTTTGTTCCTTATATTGTACATGTTAAGGTCAGTGAGCGCTCTCTCTAGTGTCGTTCTTGTATGATCCATAATGACAAGGTCATCGGCGTATTGCATGATCTGGAGCCACACACCGCCCAATTTTGGGGCAACCAAGGTTGCACCAGCCAGTGTTTTGGCAAGTCAGCAGTATAGAGATTGAAAAGAAGCGGGGCTAATACGCAGCCTTGTTTTAAACCACTTTCTGTTGGGATTTTTACAGATACTGTTGTGGCGCTGGCTTTAATCCTCACCTAGGTCTTCGAATGTAGTGACATCAGTGCAGAGAGAAGTGTGGAGAGTATCCCCCAAGAATTTAGCTTATTCCATAACACTCCTGGATTGACTGTCAAACGCTGCACTAAAATCCACAAAGCAGCAAAATAGGGGTGGATTGTTACCCAGAGTGGCCTTCCATGACAAATAGGCCAGCGATGTTATATTGTCAGTTGTGGAGCAACCCGATCTGAAGCCTGACTGGGTGCGCTGGAGAATACTATTTTCTGTAACCCAATTTTCTAGTTCAGCCAGCAGGACACGAGCGTAGGCCTTGGCTTCAATGTCCAATAATGCTATTCGTCTGTAATTGGCCGAAGCGGTTGCCCTTTTTGTAAATTGGATGTAATATTGAGCCCTAGTCCAAGTAGATGGAATTGTGGCTGTAAGAAAGGCTTGCTTAAAGAGCGGCATGAGGAGTTCTTCCCAAAAGGCTCAATTCGATTTAAAGACTGCAGCAGGTATTTCATTGGGCCCTGGGGCGCCGTCGTTGCTCATGTGACTAATGATTTTAATTACTTCGGCTTCTAGAATATCTGGGGCCTGGGTGTTTTCGTAATTTAGTGTCTGGGAAGATTGGAAGACTAGCGGCTCTCCTGTCCCGCCGTTGTAGAGCTGTATAATATGATTCATCCAGACATTCCCGGGTACCCCTTTCTCCTTAAACTGGCCGTTGTTGCTGACTTGATTTATATATTTCCAAAATGGAGCTGGATTTTTTTCCTTAAGAAGGGAGAAAATTGAGCCACGCCTCTTCTATTCGTTTAGTACGTTTCTCCCATGCATATTTCTTATAGGCAGCTCAAAGAGATCCAGTGGCAGCGCCCGGCAATGCTTTGTCCCCTCCTTGTTTTGGTTTTGGGGCCTTTTGAAGCTTCCATTTGCTTTCCAGCGTTTCCTTATTCCGGTCCCGGTTTAGCTGGTTTGGCCCCTGCTTTTGACGAGCATATGATATTCCACCTAGAGCCAGATGCAGGTCCGTGAGGATGGGCCAGTAGTCTAGCAGGGCCTGCGGGCTGAATGAAGTTTTTAATTGTTCATTTTTAGTTGTCCATACAGACAATTTGGTGCCGAGATTAATGGTCCATTTTATCCTGCGGGGGACTTTTTCGCATTCTTACCCCGTGGGTTCACCTACAGTTGTATACTTGCATGATAGAGCAGTGGAAAGACTTAATGATGCTCTAAGGGGCCTATGGGCACTCTATACTCGGTTGTCTACGTCAAAGTCATTCAGGTGAAAAGCTAGTGTACTGCCAACGAATATATAGTCAATTGTAGAGATATTCCTATATGTTGGAAGTGGGGCCCATGTCTGAACTTTTGCTTGCTTAAGATTGTGAGCAGATGATGTAGAGCAGGAACCAAATAAAGCTTGCAGCACAGCGACCTCTTTAGATTGTTTGTTATCATTCCCTGTCTTGTTAAGCGATCTATTATTGAAATACCCAACTATAAGTGGATTATGGTAGGGGTATTTGATGAGAAGATCTCCAATGATGGCAGCCTGATCATCGAGTGCTTGGTTTCTCTGGTAAATTAGTGTTGAGGCACTACATTATTTTCAAAACTTGAAAGGACACTACCGTGGGGTGTGTGGGTTGTGAAGAGTGAGTCACAATTTTGCATTGATTTAGTCACTTGTATGAGTTTTATGGTTAATTTAGAATTTAAGATTAAAGGAGAGCCAGCCCACCCATTAAGTGCAAGCTTGCCTCTCCCTGTGCTCTTTATCAGAAGCAAAGGCTCTATGTAATAAGTGAGAAAACTTCAACAGCATACCTGAGCCACTAAGGCCTTGCGGCTGTCTCGCTTGACAGCCATAGCGAAGTCCAGCCATGTCCATGTGTTGTTGTGGTACTCTAGACAAGGTAGCACCAGATTGAGGTCGCCCCAGTCCACACTGTTCTTCTCACCCTGTGGAATAGGCAGTAAGTTTAAAGATTTGATATATATGCAGCACCTCAATGTTAAGAGAAACACAGCTAATGAAAGAACCTCTTCACAAGATATCAAATATATAATGAGCAATTGAAATAAGCAGCTTGGCCAGAGAAGGGGGGTCTTCATTTTTCTGGTTTTATATATTTGTGTACATCAGAAGGTCAGTCAAGGGTGCTGTAAAATGAATAAATGAGATTAAATAGTGAAAATGTAAAGCTTTTAGATGCTCCATGGAGTGACAGCAAGCAGACAGCATGATTTCAGGAAAATCAAACAATACAGACATGGATTGTTATGCCTTATATCTGTTTAGGAATCATTCGACTTAGGTGGCTAACCATGGACATGTGTCAGTGGGTTGTGTAAGAATGGCATTACATGGGCAAGGATAAAGAAGGGCATGCTGTGGGTCAGGGATTGACATGACATGCAACAGGTTGGTGATCAGCAGTGTATGTGATACTGTGCACATACACTGCTTAATTTGTAAAAGAATACGTGTACTGGCCTAAAGTTTTGCTCATAATCAAGCAGTCAGCACCTATCGAATGTCAGGAGTTGCAGATATCAAGGCACTTCATGCCTCTTTCATCCACTACCAGACACTGCCTTCCCCTTTATCTCACTCTTGCAAATTATTTTTCACCCCTGCCTTCTTTGTCACGGTTTTTCTGTCTCTCTTCCTCCCACTTTCCCCCTCATATGTTGCTCTCTTTTGCTCTGGGTCAAAGGCTATTGAGGAAAAATAAGTGCTAGTCCCTAAGAATGAGTGCCTGTGAGTCCCACCCGCAAACCAGCTCAAATTAAGCCCTGATGTGTCGGCCATGAAGTAACTACAGTTCAGCTAATAGAGGGCTGTGCCTGGTTGGTATGGAGTGGGCCAGAGATCTTTTGGGCATAAGAGAACAGGATCAGTAGGGAATGAACGAGGCTGGATGTTCACAGAGCCATTTAGAACAGAATTTGGAAGGGCATGCAGCAGACAGGGATTCAAGCAGAGCATTAGGCACACTAGAGATCGCAAAGGAGTGATGTGGACCAGGGATCTGGAGGACATATGATTGGCTAGGGAACAGCAGCTTCTACAGCATCCTCAAATCGTGAGGTAGAATTGGTAGAGTACTCAGAAAGAAGGCCAACGAGCTTGCAACAGGCTGGGTATCAGTGGGAAGTGTGGCAGTCTATGAATCAGTAGGCAGTGTTTGAAACCAGTATTATGACTAGCGGTGCAGGCCATGTATCAACAGGGAGTACTAATGGGTGGGAGTCTTAGAGGCGTATACCAGGGCAAGATTCTACTAGAGGAGTGGTGGGTACTGGATCCAAAGGAGGTGTAGTACATATGAATTAAAGCGAAGTATGCAGAGCGGGCTGCACCACGTTGCCCAGCGCAATACAGAAAACCCTACATGCCATAGCTCAGGCTCTCAGTGCATCATTGGCATCCAGTGAGCATTTAAACATGCCCATTTTATCTGTCTGGGAATGGATGACGACTACATATGCACTATAAGAGAGATACTTGGAGTTGCATAATGCACATCAAAAGTATTTTTAAAGTGTTGAATAGTGGAATACATAGCTGCTGAATAATAGATGTTAACATCTATGGAAAGTCAAGACATACAAAAGAGCTCTATTTACGCATCTAAGCAATCCTCACTACACATGAAATCAAGGGCAGATGTGTGAGCATCCTATTGTACTGTCATGAAAGCCACTCCCGAGGAACAAACCTTGTAGCTGACACACAGAGGCACCTGCGGAATCTTGATGTAGATGAAGGAGTTATTCATGGCAGCTCGCTCTTTCATCTTATCGAGGTCATCCACAGGATACTGTGGGAAGAAAACATAAAGGAGCTTTTACAATTACTTATAAACATCAAGTGCCACACCATATATTCACTAAAGCCCAGTGTCATCCAAAGCAGCTAATAACAGCCGTGAGTGCACAATCCCCCAGAGAGGCCCAATATAGAGTCACTGTCTCACCATGTGGTACAAAACAGAACCACCTGAGCCACCTATAGCAACCCAATATACAACCACAAGTATTGACTGACATCCAGTGCTGCATAACATAAATTCATCTGAGCCTTTGATAACAGCACAATATACAGTGATCAGAGCCCAATGCCAGTCAGTGCAACCCAATATACAATCACCTAAGGTTGCTGCTGTTCAGTGGCCACAATACAGGCTCCAGAAGCCAGTCATCCAGCGCAGTATTCTATACAGTAACCAGACCCATTGCTATCTAATACGACGCAAAATACAGTGAGCAGATCTCACTGGAGTTCAGCGCAGCATACAAAAACTTACAAAATACTGCTTTTCAGCGCAGCAATGCCCCACATCACATGTAGAAGATATATGCAGCAATGTATATTAGAGAGACATAAGGAGCACATATATGAGGCAATGCACACACATCAGTAACATTCATTATCAGGAAAGGGTTTATCCATTGCCATCTACTGGTGATTAGGTACAAACAATAGATACCATGGTTTGCCCAAGGAACAAGACCAGTGCTCACACCCCTTCATTATAAAATGAACTTAGTGTCATTAGAATTTACTAACAACAACACTTGGAAGGAGCACAATTTTCTTACCTCTGGCGCTTTGCGGAATGACCTCCTGACCCCAGTTGTGCGGTTCAGACCCTGAGTGACTCCTTTCGCCGAACTCAGTGAAACTGTATCGTCAGCCACAATCAGCTGACGAGGCTTCACCACAGGCATGCCTAGGGTTAGAGGAAGGGATTATTACCTACAGGGAACAACGATCCAATGAAGGCCATGTTTTGGACGATGTGGCAAAGGAAGGGTTGGTAAGACGCACACCCAGCACAAAACCTCACCAAGAAGGAACAGAGCAACAAAACACAAACTCCAAGTCTAACATTTCACAAACTCAACCTGAAAGAAGTCTTCAGTGTGCCAAACATTCAATGTGTGCCTTTTAATAGTTTCAGTTTACTATTCCCTGTGCTCTTCAGGGTTAAATTAGAGTCTGATTCTTCTCCATGCATATATCACCCTCTGAGGACAGTAATCCACCAACTCAGCACCAATCTGGTCTTCCCTCTATTCTCAAGTCGAATGTTTGTCAGGTTTCGCAAGTACATTCAAGCTTCTCTCTTAGGACTTCATCACTTGTAAATAAAGACTGAAAGGACAACCTTACTTAACTTTATCTATTAGACTATCGCTATCACTATTTTGTATTCACCTGCTGTGCACTCTCCTTCCATATAGTGCTGGGTTCTTTAAACTTGTGATAGATGTAGATTTAAAAAAAAGATTGTTGCAATTCATCTTCTACAGACCTGCATTCCAGAGAGCGGGATGGGTCACATGTGGATCTACAGCACTACAAGCTGAATACATATTTGAGAGAAAGTGCCTCTCTTTGAGTGGTAACTCCCATTTTTTGTAGGCTGATGCTGTTTTTATTTACTCTGCACTGGGACGCTGCTAACCAGGACCCAGGTCATGAGCTCTGACCACTAAAACATATCGAAACTGGCTTACTCCTAATTGGCCTAATTGGACTTTCTTAAAAGGCCATGGTTTATGGTTTCCTAAAATACACTCATGGCATAGAGTGGTAAACATCACTTATGGACTACAGAAATACTGTGCCATCCACTAGTGTGACACGACAAATAGGACTCCAGGCCTACGACTGTAGCCCAGCTGCTGCAGTTTTGAAACTGCAGCCAAACAGTTAAAATAGCCCTTTCTGACAGGAGAAAACCACACTTTTAAATATTATTAAGTCACTACTATGTAGGCCCAATAGCTCACAGGGCAGGGTGCATGGTATAAAACTGCAGCCTAACCTGTCAAAATGGCTCTTTTTGACGGGAGAAAACATAAATTTTGTAATAAGTCACTCCTATGTAGGCCTTGTACCTCACAGGGCATAGCATTTAATAGGAGAATATGTACAAATGTAATGTGAACATGTCCTTATAGTGACTAGCACCCACAAGCTATTTTCACTGTAGAAAGGCTGGCCTATGATGAAACACTGAGAAGCTATGCTAACTATTAATTTTCTTATCTCTGGATTGGGACCAGCTGGAATTATAAGTAAATCACTGTTCTTAGTAATTATTAAAAGCTCCACTCCATGGTAAAGTAGGATGTTTTAATAAATATTGAGAAAAAGTAACTTTTAGAATGTTACATTATACCTGCCTGAAGCTCCCATAGGCTAATTAGCATTAGGTCTCTAATAGTGGTCCAGTGAGTGCTTAGTCCTGATGAGGTGTGAACATTGCTCCCGGGGCAGAAACAATGGCCTGGCTGCATGGAGGTGATTTTGCTCCGCTGGCAGGAAGACCAGTTGGGCTGTGCTCAGGAAAGTAGTTTACTTCACACTGTCCTCCCTTATCACAAGCAGGCATCAGATGACACCAAAACAGGCCACTTCCTTTGTCCTCCCATCAGGCAGGCGCCAAACCCAGAGAGGGAAAGCTGCCCCCAGAACAGGTTTGGAGTGAACACATAAGAGGGTCTGCTGATTACTCTGACCACACTGCGTGGGGGCACAGGTTCTGCTCAAGGGGAAAAACGTTTCTCCATGTTGGATTTAGTGAGTGATAGGCACTGTGGGATTGTTTGCTGTAGGGCACACATGAACTGCTGCAAGAGTGGGTACGTTTAGCCCACTAGTTAGGGAGGGGTCAGGAGTCACCCCCACAAGCTAGGGCCAGTCATAAATGTGGCACCTGAAGACCCCTTCTTCAGAAGATCGCTGGATCCCCTCCGAAACAAGGAAAACAGTCACCCACGCTCTAGTCACGAGCCGACTGGACTACGGAAACACCCTCTACGCAGGTACCACCGCTAAACTCCAGAAGAAACTACAACGAATCCAAAACGCCTCAGCCAGGCTCATATTAGACATCCCACGCAACGAACACATCTCTGGCCACCTTAAAGACCTCCACTGGCTACCCATCAATAAGAGGATCACTTTCCGACTGCTTACCCACGCACACAAATCACTCTACGACATCGGACCAGATTGCCTCAACTCTCGACTGTCCTTCTACACCCCCTCCCGCCAACTTCGCTCTTCCAGCCAAGCCTTCGCCACTGTACCTCGCATCAACAAGTCCACCATGGGAGGCAGATCCTTCTCATACCTGGCTGCCAAAACATGGAACTCACTCCCCGCTTACCTCCGCCTCACCCAGAATCACCTAGCGTTCAGAAAGCAGCTTAAAACGTGGATATTTGACAAATAATCCACCTCCCCTCCCTAAGCGCCTTGAAACCCTCTGGGTATGTAGTGCGCTATATAAATATTATGACTTGACTTGACTTGACAGAATACTCTGGACCTGTGAAAGAACAGAAGGAATGCATTTGCTGTCTGAGACTTATGAGGAGACCCGAACGACTGGACCTGCTTGTATCCAGGACAAATAAGTGGACACCAAGCGTCAGTGGGCTGACCTCCCGTGTGGCTACAGGTACACAATAAGCTGCAAGAGTCCTTTTTCCCTGAAGTGCCCAGCGTAACAGTATGCACTGGCCCTGCTTGAGGCCTCTTCTGAGTGAACCACGATGTCTAAGTGCTGTTTCTGAGGTCCTGGGGCCTTTGACTGTGTCTCACTGGACTGGTCCTATCACTCCTGAAATCCTCACACTTAAACAAGTTTTGGACTTCAAGACGTCCGGACGCACAGGACAAACATGCCAAGTCGATTTACCCAAGGCGCAACCACGCTGGGCTGAAGAAACAGATTCCCCCCACTCAAAACATATCCACAGCACCAAATCAGGACACAGCTCACAGCCATGCTCAGTTTTATAACTTCATGCACCGAAAACAAGACTAAATCTGTAGGTATAAATTTTGATCAAGCGAAAGTGACAAAAGTATTTGACAGGCAAGAGGACTTCCCTCGGAGCGAAGTTCAAATTTTCCCGCTTGGAGGTTTTCCAGCCACAACAAATAGCTTCTCGTTCAACACCTATCAGACATCATGGAGCCCTCCTCACATACAGCCTGACACTTTGGCCCACTGATGGATTTTGACTTCCAGAAAAAGACTATGGGCCTGATTTAGATCCTGGCTGGTCTGGTCCTGCCGTCACTTGTTTGACAGTTTCACTGCCTGCATAATTGGCAGTCTGCCTGCTCTATTTTGATGTGCCGTCGTCTCCGGCAGAATTTTCCTCCTGCAGCAACGGCGTTATAGGCAAAAGCGGATGTCGACGGGAGTACAGCAAAAGTTACTGCTGGGTCAATCGTGATGTGCCTTTCCATCTAGGAAACTGTGGCGGGGATACCTTCTACTTTCTACTTCGTGTTGGTGGAATGAAAGGAAATGAGGTAGAAACATACCTTTTATCAGTTTCCCATTTCAGTTTCCATCTTGAACCCCATTGTCCAGGTACTTCCTTTGCTGCTTCTATTTGAACACAACACTAATCAATTCAGTTGACGCCGGGATGTAAGGTAAGATTGTTTTACACTTGTCTTACTCTGAATCGTGTGTTGACAATTAGCCTTGTGTATTTTTTACACTGTTCCTACAACCAATTTTTGTTTTTTATGTGTAATACATTAGTGCTCAGTTAACAACTATCTGTAGTGACACTTTAAAAAAAATTATGTTGTGGTTACGGGTGTTGTGCTTGTGGGTGTGCATTCAATAGCGTGTGTGTGTGTGTGTGTGTGTGTGTGTGCGTGTGTGCAGACTGTGTTCTATGCACGTTACCTACATATATTTTTGAAGCAAACACAACATATATGTGTAGTGAAACATTAATAAGTAGCCTTTACCAATCTCCCTGCCACCAGGGACTCACTCCATCAACAAACCACTGCTAGGACAACCGGGAAATCTACATAGGCTCGGCGAAAACCCGCCGGCCTGAATGCGACGGATCACTGGAAGCCAGCAGAGGAGTATGCTGCATCGCCGTACACCGCTTACATGACGGGAAACAGTCTATTGATGCGGACGGGGGTTCAGCCAGCCCACCTCTACATACGGAGGAAGGGGTACTCTTAGCTTGGCGAATTACTTGTAAACTTCGCCACAGAGGGACGACGAGAGTCCCACCAAGATCTAAATCAGACCCTAACGGCCTGATTTAAAAGCAATGCTGCCGCATGGCAGTAAGTATTGTCGTGCGACTCTGTGACAACCTCGTTCCGCTCCATAAGTGACAAGCAGAGCCATATAGAGCAGAGGTCTTCAAACTTATTAATGCTGCCTCCCATGAAAAAAAATCATAGGGCCCTCCTCAGAATCTTTCCCAATTATTCTATTCAATTGGCAATGTTTAAATATGTCTATACTTATTTAAACATAGCAGTTAAGTTATGTTACTGTTTTCAAATGCATGATTGCCAAATATACAATTCTGGTCAGACAGGCCACACTAACGCATACAAGTGTCCCTTTTGACAAATGCTCACAGCTATATGGATAATGGATAGTTTATATATAAATGACAAAACATGTTAGTGATGGCCATTAACAGAGTGGCTTTAGTGCCACTCAGCTTAAAACAAAGCACTGTTATCAGCATAATGCTTCTCAAGGCCAGAGCCTGGTATCCCCCCTGGGATCACTTTAGGCCCCCTTAGGGGGGCCTGACTTCCAGCTTGAAGACCCCTGGTATAGAGGGACCACCCACGCATGCGTCAGTTTCTTTCTTGTCTGCGCCTTCAGATGCATTGGTAATGAGCATATTGTAAGTACCAGTGTGCACATTCCTAAATTGGTACATTTTTAGATGAAAAGGGAGACCATTCCACAGAATGGGGAGGTGGTTAGGAATGTATGGTTAGATAGAATATTCACTAGAAAGTGTGTTATGGAAGGTAAGCAACGTGTTCTTCTGATGAATACTTCTAACCACAGATTGTTCAACTTGTAAATAGATACCAAAGCAGTATCTCCCAAAATGGTGGGTCTGTAGAAAGACTCAGATCAAAAAGCCTTTCCACAAAATGCCATTTCGACAGACCCGACTTTCAAGGAAATTGTGCTCTGTGAATGTGTGCACTGAAGTCCATGTAGCAGCCTGACAGATATCCGGGACAGGCCCTCCATGTGCCAAATCAGTGGTAGCGGCTTGGTGGAATGAACCGTCACACCCACTGGAGTCGGTTTCTTAGCAAACGTGCAGCACATCTTAACACAGAAGACTATCCATTCTGATAGGGTCGGCTTCCGCACCACCGTGCCTTCTTTGTTATAGAGACTCCCACAAAGGGCTGATCATCCACCTGGTGGTTCTTGGTATGATCGATGTAAAAGCTCAGTGCTCTCTTGGGGTACAAGCGATGAAATCTCACCGCCTCTTTTGAGGGATGAGGTGCAGCAAAGAATGTTGGAACATGGATGGTGTGTTCGACATGAAAATCATGACTAACATTCGGCAGGTATGAAGCTCAAGTTTTTAACAAAAGTTTGTCTGGAAAAAAGGTGGCATTAGGTGGCTGGAACAAGAGGGCTTGAAGCTAATGCTATCTCGACCAGAAAGACAGGTGAAGGTCAAGAGTCGTTATGTGCTATTATGCACTAGCTCAAAAGGGGTGCACTATAAGAAAGTGAGAACCAGATGTACGTCCCTCCGTGGCATCACAAAAGATTTAGACAGAAACATGTCTCATCACAACATGTAATTTAAAAAAGGACGCTGGTCGGCAAACATAAAAAGAACGAAAGGGCCAACAAGTAACCTTTAACAGTGCCCACTAAGTTCTTGCTGGGCCAAAGTTGAAATTAACAACATAATATTCAACATTTGGCTAGCAACAAGTCTGTCTGACAGGTGCAGCTCCAACCCACAAACTTATCCCAGCGTTTGGCATACACTGATTTCATGGAAGGACACCTGGCTGTGAAGATCACATCAATGACCTCAGGAGGAAGATTGAAGGAAGTCAACCATCACTGACCAATCTCCATATATTGAAGAGCATATTGGGGGGGCCAAAGTGCAGGAATCTGCCTTGCTGCTGCAACAGAAGTTCCTCTAGAAGTCCCAGACTGATTAGAGGACAGATGTTCATGGGCAGAATTTCCAGCTACCACAGTCACCTGGCTAAATCCGTGGCCACCAAGATGACTTGAGCCTGGTCGTTCCTGATCTCCTTCAGAACTCTGGGCAGGAGAAGTAGCAGAGGGAAGGCATAAAGGAGTCCCAGGATTCACTCTAGGCGGAATGAGTCTCAGACAGAGTCTTCTGGGGAACTCCAACGAGCAAACGTGTTGACACCGTGTGAGCTCAGAGGTGGCGAGCCATGGATCTCACCTTTGGTGACAGACACCCGTGCCACCTCTGTATGTAGCTGCCATTTGTGATCCGCTGAGTTTGTCTGACCTAGCATCCAAAGATCCTACCAGCCGGTTCACGACGAGGATCCTAGCTTGTACGTCCTAGACTCATTGTTTTGGAGGGATGCCCCAAAAGAGTGCTGTATACAGAATTGTGCAGATAGAAGGAAGCCTCTGTGTAGCAGTCAGGTGTGACTTTGGCTAGTTAAATGGAGACAGTGGTTTCCAACAGACTGACGTGCTCACCTTCAACAGTCAGTTGAGGTAGGGGAAGACTGGTACCCCTAACCGCCGAAAATGGGCAGCAACCACAGCCATCCCCTTTGTGAACACCAGAGAGACACTTATGTTATGTATATTTGTATAGCACACAACTCACCCAGGAGAGTAAGCAGGCACTGAAGCAGGAGCTGTTTAGGCTGAGTCAGGGTCGTTCAAGGTGAAGAGCCAGGTCTTCAGTTTCTTGCTGAATTCAGGAACTAAGGATGTAGCTCTGATGTGCAGGGGTAGGTCATTCCAGGTTTTAGGAACGAGTTAGGAGAAGGCACAACTGCCAGATCTGGTTCTGCATATGCGGGCAGGTGTACAAGGAGGAGTGCGTCTGAGTGGAGGTGTCTGCCAGGTTTGTGGACGTTTTCTGCGGTTGTTGAGGTACGTGGGGCTAATGTTGTGTAAGGCGTTTATGGGGATGAAGGTGAGCCTGTCGGCTAAGATTTGTATGGTCTGGAGGCGTCTGGCGAGTTGAGTGTTTATTCCAACAGAGTGGGTTGTCATAGTCCAGCTTGCAGGTGAAGAGTTCTTGGGTGACGGTTCTGCAAATGTTGATGGAGAGCTATTAGACGATTTTCTTCAGCATCTTGGCAACTTGATTTTGTGGAAGTAGGAGAGGGAGACTGCCTGCACTTGACTGGTCATGGTGAGTTCAAAGTGATGTTGATTCTAAGAGCACATATGATGGAGGGTGGGGTCATGTAGGCGTTGAATAAAGAGGGATTGAGTGAGGTTCCTTTTGGAACTCCACAGATGAGGTTGACAGCGTCTGAGGTGAAGGGGGCCAGGCTGACTGACTATGCCAGAGTGGGGCTTTGTGGCGTGACGATAATTGTGCTAGTGCAGAAGAAGGTACATCTGGTGCAGGAGAATGGTCCTACCGTATAGTGCTTTGTAGCATGGCAGCAATGTTCACTGGGTTGTCCATAGTTGAGGTGTGGAGGAGAGTGGCATTTTACCTGCGGTTGGTTCGGGAGCCAGGGTTCCTGGACTGGGAGGGCTCCACTAAGTAGGTCATGTCAGGGTCTGACTTATGAAGAGAAATATCACCTGATCTAAAATTCCAGAAGGCCTTTTAGAGGGAGGAGGCGCCTGGTACATGAGGGGAACTTGCAAGTTAGACAGCGTGCGTAATTCTGAACGTGAAGGACCGTGTTCTTTGTGCTGCTGCATGTTTTGGATTTTCCGTCCTGGAACGCTGAGAGGTGGTAGCCGATTCAAGAGAATTACGGCCACCTGCTGGTTCACGCAGGGAGAGCCATTGTGGTTATGCGCCGACTTGCGGTGGTAATTAAAACCGGAGTCTGCAGGTTCTCAGTGGCCGGCACCGAGGAAAGCGCTCTCGCGGTGAGAGGCACGTCTGAGTTTTCTGGAGCCATATCGTCTCCGTCAAGGAAGTGGATCCAACGGCTGTTGGGGTCCAAGTGACGCTCGGGCTCGAGTAGCCTCTTGTCTCAGGGAACAACGCTGGGCAAGAAAAGACACAGTGAGAAGCGGCCCGGGAAGGTACTGTTGGCAGGCACTGTAAAAGCCTATAACATTGTTTCTCAGCATACGGGGTTTGACAGTTAAGGCACCTGTGTGATTTATTCGTTTAAGTTCCAACCAAGGAGTCTATTGTTTTTTTTTATTTCTACCAACTTTAATTATGAGTCTGGACTTTTTCATGGACTCTGGGATGGCTGCTCTTATTTTGCTCTCCGCCTAAGACTTCGTGACTGACCTCTTTGGAGAAAGGATTCTGGACATTGCTTTTCGGCTCCTCATAACTTTGTACTAGTGTATTGACACTTCCCTTAATTTTTCATTACTCATGTTTTATTTTTTGCTAGGAATGCGACACAAAGGGTATGTATGTGTAAGGGAGGTGTTTAACGAGAAATGAAGGTGGGTTGAATGTGGTGTTAACCGGTGTGCTTTGTTATAGATCAATCCTCCTCCTGCGAGCTGTATCACTACTGGGTAGAGAGTTTTGATAGAGGAACCCCGCGGCAGGCGTATCTTGTTTTGCAGGTACTAATCACCTTAGTGAGATCCTATGAGGGTAGTCAGATATGTAGACCTGTATTCATCTATGTGTTTTCTGTTTGCAGGTATCCCATTCCCCCCTGTTCCTACCATAATCCCTTTCCCTCACTTGATCGCCTCAATACTCTGTGCGTTGTGTGTCAGAGTTGGGGATGTCAAGAGGTGGACCCCTTTGAGCATCGCCCGGATTCCGAGCAGGACCTGTGGATGTAACAGGTCATGGGAGGGGCGCTAGGTGGTGGTGGGCTGGGCTAGCGGGAGGTCGGAAAGAATGGCAGGAGAGGCAACAGGGGCACGCGGGGAGAGAAAAGAGCAGGAAAAGGCAGTAGAATTGGGCACCACAGAAGGAGGCAAGAGGAGAAAAAGCAAAACGAGCAAGGCAAAAAGGCAAACAAGAAAGCAAAAGGTAAAACAAGACGTCAAAAGGCAGAAATGCAAAAGTAGAATGCAAGAGGGCACTGGCCAGAGCAAAAGGTGGCAGTCATAAGAGGAGGCAGCAAGACAACAGGTGTTCAGGAGCCGACAGGAGCCTGATGGCAGGCGAGTGGGTTCACTTAGACTCTGAGGAGATAACCTACAGTGTCCTTCTGTGACACTGCCATTTGCAGAACCCGGCATCAGTATTTCTCAAAGACAATCACGGACATCATACACACTGTCAGTATCCCTCTTCGCATACACAAGCACCAGGTGCAGCCATTTGTATTTATCTGTGGCACACAGGGACATTAAACTGGAAACCTGAACAAACCAGCTCCATTTATTGTCTACACAAGGGATACAGCGTTTATAGTGGGTCACTTGCAACGATTTCTCTTCCCACCCACTAGCGTGACATTGACAAGAGCAAAGTGACTTACCAGCTTATTGCCACCCACCTTCTCACACAGGGTAAACTGTCCAGTCCATTCCTACAGGGTTACCTTGGTCACATTGCCATTCTAATCACATTCACCAGAGCTGTTTGAACAGATTCTTTTAGCAGCCCTCTCACACAAGGTGACCTACTACAGTGGTACAGTGATACTTATACAAATCTCTTTACCTACCAGTTGTTACAAGCTTAGATTTATCTTCTTCATCTCCAACATCTTCCTCTTCCACGTTTCGGCCTGGAAAGAAGAAGCCCATCATTCTGTGGAAGAACTGCAGCGTGAGCTGGATTGTCAGAGGTACCACATTCACCTGGAGTATGTGAAGAGACATGTATTATGATATGATCAGCCAGTGTTCCGTATTATTATTCCAGTACCAAACTAGTGATCAACTCGGTCCAGCAAAAAAACAGGTACAGCCTGACAAAAATAAACAGCCCTGTATCTACCACCCCCTGGCACCCATGAAGGAAATAAACCACTATCCCCATCTTGCCAGCTTTCACTTCTGCCACGCTCAAAGTTCTACAGATCCCTCACCTCTGACAGTCGTAACAACGATCCACTACTGTACCCATCTGGCACCCAACTACACTCAAAGATCAAGACTGTACCTAATTCACTAGTGCCAGTGGTTACGAGGATTCTGTACTATAGCCACCTGTGCCAGCAGTCACCAAGACAACCCCTAAGTCCATCTACTCCTTGCTAACAATCATCATCTTTCAACTGTGCAACAGTTTTTACACCTGGGAATGTACATTTCTACTGCTTGTCAAAGTTAGGTCCTCTAGAAAGCAGATGGGAACAGGCTAAGGTGCATGAGTTTAAAACAAGGCAGTCAAATGTGAAAGATGCATTCACTTTGAAGAGAAACCAGAGTAATACACCCATCACACACATGTATCCTAAAGGGGGTGTTGCAACTTTAATATCAAAACTCATTTGCATCTTATAGTTCCTATAGAGCCGTATGAAACATCTCTGAATGCAATTTGCCTTGATGAGGAGAAGGCTTTTGACACTGTTATTTGGTTATTATTAAGAAAGACCTTGGAAAGATCTGCCTTCCCGCCCTCCTTCTTTGAGCTAATTTCTAACTCTTACTGACGGGCTTCCTTGTGTGTCTCAACCAAAGACGTACTATTTAAGAAGCATTTTCTACAGAGACACTTGTCTGGGTTGTTCTCTTGTTCCCATTTTGTATGACTCCTTATAGGTATCATTCACAATATCTTTGCGAGATGATAAATAAAATCTCAGACTCACTTGTGGTGATTAAGATTCAATTGTATGCAGGTGATGTTTTGTTAGCTTTGCTCTGGATTTAATTCAGATAGTTGAACATCTATCTATTACAGAGTAAACATAAAACAGAGAACTTTCTCTTTGTCTAGAAGCCGTACGAAAGGACACACTGCAAATATTAGGTCATATTAGTTACCAAGGCATGATCACAGTGCATGACCTACATACTAAGTTCCACGTACATTTTAAGGGGGTTCCGCCAAAGATAAAAGATTATTGTGAAATGTAGACTAAAGCTAATATTAGAATTGGGGGTAAGATAATGTCATTAAAAGGTGTACCTTTCCAATGCTTTGGTACATTCTTTTTTGTTCACCTTATTGGGTGGGAAGAAAGGATATATGATGCCTGTAATTTCTTAAGTGACTTCATATAGGACTTAGGATATAATAAAAATGTAACTGGATTTGATTTAAATTGAATGGCAAATAAAAAAGGCTCTGGTTTCTCACATCTGTTATGTATCAGTGAGATTTCTCTTTACAACAACTATCTCTGTGGTTGGCTCCTAGTTGAGACAAACCCAGCGGAATGACACAAGATCATCATGCTTAATCTCATTTCCCAGTAGTACCTTCCCTTTCGATGTAAAAAAAATGGAAATCTTTTCTATTATATCATACTTCTTACTCATCACTGCAAGAAAAGAAGAAGATTGCAGGACCAATTGATACTACTTTGTGTGTGTTGTGATTCAGCCCTATTATTCCTCTTACTTATTGGACTCTACCATGTTTCAATGTAGAAGCATCCTATTCACCTTTTCCCTTCCCTTACTGTGTAGTGTAACATTCCATGATCTGTCAACTGTCACCTGAAGAAAGTAGGTATTGTAAGCCAGCAGCTGACTGGAACTGCTGATGCCGAATAAACCTACTTTGTTGACTTTATGTCATTCTTTTGTATAAAATATAACAGTGTGATAGACTTCTCATTAGGCAGAATGGTAAAACACTTCAGGGGATTGTGAGGTGGGACAGTAACAAGCTATCTGGATCCGTCTTACGACATGGTTCTGTGACCAAGTCACTGAATTCTATAAGGAGGTATTCATACAATTGAGCTTTATTTGAGCTTATTAAACCCGTGCGAGGCTTTTACATCATTACACCTAAAGTAACATTAATTTGTCTTTCGTGTATTGGCAATTTCGAAGAATGCAATATTACAGTTCAGAAAAACCAGCCTTATGACATAGGTTGGATAATCAAACAAGACCAGCTAGCATGGCAAAAGCTTTTCATCAACACAAAGGGGAGCAGGACAAAATTTCCATCTGTCTAGGACAAATTCAACTGTCGTTATGACCAAGTTTTGCTCTTATCCATGATGATAGTCTTTTCCCTTCCCTATTGGTTCTTTCATAGTTTCTTCATAATCGTTATTTGTGTTGCTTGCCCACTCTTCATTATTTGTTCCCCTCCCCCGTTGGTAGGCAAAAATATGCACATGTTTATTTTATTTTTACTGTATGTTTTGCTAGCATTTGCTTTAATTAAGCCAATACAATTCCACTTCCATATCGTTTATTTTTGTATATATATGTATAGAGAAAGTGGTTCACAGAAACACAGAAAAGGCAGATGTAACACAGAGTCTACTTTGAACTATGGTTGCCAATCCTAAGTAATGAAGGAACAAGAACATCAGAGTGTGTGCGTCTTTTTGCTTTTCCTTTCTCTGTATACAATGTCTAATAAACATTTCACATACTCGGGAGACTACGTCTGTAGACTCCCTATGACTGAAATGAAAGTCAACTTTCTTTCTAAGAAGATGTCTGTAAAGGCAAGACACCAATGTGTAGGTGTCTAACATATGCAGATTTCCTGAGTGCTAACTTTCTAATCTGAGACTGTCGTGTATTTCTATAGGTTCTGATTCGATCCCCCTATTCCTGACCCTATTCTGGTTAAACTTACTAGCTAGTTAACTAACAGTCAGCCCATGAGGCAAGAAATCCCCCATGATGCAGATACCGTTATCTGACGCAGTCACACTACGGCACAGGAACGTGTTATCTGATTAGGTCATAACGCTTGAGATCTAATTAGACAAGCGATATTCCTCCAGCCCCTGATAAGGCATACGACGTTCTCATAACAAATCAAACCTATGACAACCTGGATAATCCGTGCGGCCATTGTTTTGATTTCACAGAGAACTTTAGTAAAGAATGTGCTAACGAGCAAGTCGTATGACATCTTTATTGACGTACCTATGTCCATCCTTACGTCAATCTCGGCACCTTTAAGGTATAAATATTGCCGACCTTGCCCTATGCAAACACACGCGTGGTGACAAGACGGAGCAGCCATACTTGCCGAAGCCGAGAGCAGAAGCAGACCCCGCAGGCAGCAGCCCCGCCTTCCTGACGCGCTGAGAGACGCGCTGCTATCTCAAGCCGAGAGACCCAGCACCGGCGCTTCTGGGCAGCCCTCGCAGGCAGCCTGGAATATCGAGAGCAGAGAAAGAGATACCATTCCTCATTCATCCTAAATTCCAGGTACAGAACTGAATAACCCCTCCTAGAGAATTCTTTAGTTATTCACTTGGCAAAAACAAACTTAAACTAAACTGTAACTTTCTATTCCCGCCCACGCATTAGACTTAGGTCAGGTACACGGGGTAGGCGTATTTAGAAACACCAGTTGAGCACGTTTAGTCAAATGTATATGTGTATGTAAATATATTTTAATCATTTTAAACATCATATGGCTCAGAAACCATATCAATGTTTTTACAGTATTATTTTATACTATTGCTTCTAATGTATGCACTTTACTTAACTATAAGTATTGCAATAATATCGATCCATTTCTCTTGTACGAGAAAAGAGACTGATCAATAAATAACATCTTTTATTGAACACGCCCGTCTCTTCCTTTTCTCTACATTCTGATGAGACTAAGAATGCACGTACTGACTGAGTAAAATAATTGCCTTGTGCTCACACGACTCTCGAGATTGACTCTTGATTAGGGGAGAGCAAAGTTGTCATGTTCTATGGTTGTCAGAAACTAAATCCCTTCTTGTCTAATCAGGGGAGTTCATCCTTCCTTGAACATTCGAGAAAGTTTCTAGCGAACTCTGAGCTTAGCTGGCAAACCCAAAAATTAAGTCTAGTTTCGACAGTAGTAGACCTAGTTAACGTCTGGCCTAGGCCTTTACTGCTGTAGGTACTATTCCAATGCGCAGAGCCTATTGGGAAAATAGGAGCTACACTACATGGCGCCCAACGTGTTTGGAAAGGGCGATAAAACTAACGTAAGACATTTAGAGTAACTCAGTCGTGCTTTCTCACTCAGACCCCTTTTCCCAAATACTCCAAAGACGTCTGGAGTGGGTGAAAGGTTATTATATCCTCCAAAACCTCGCAGGAGGGAACTCCTATGTATGGTTCTTGGTCTAGTCAACGTTGAAGGATAAAACAGTTCCAAAATATTGTGCACCTAATCTCTGTTTCCATAAAGAAACCTGATCTGCAAATAAAAATAATACCATCCTGTCAGTAAAATGGGAGACAGTGATGGAGAAAGAGAGGCAATTAGATTAGCTACTGAAATAGCAGATGCTGATGCTACCATGCAAACAGCAGACCCGGATATAATACTCATCCAGGTCGCCAAGAGGAGATCTATAACCTTAAAACTTATAGAAAATGGACTGACACCTAGAGGTGGCACAGTCATATTCGTAATTGAGGCACACGAATATCGGCAGACAGAGGTATACTATACATGGATACATTTTCCAGCAGCAAATGCTGTAACAAAGTACTTCCACTATTACAAAGTAGAGGAACCTCCTGAAACGTACACTCCTTTCGAGGAGGTGGAAGTACCACTCAAATTCCAAGAGCATTTGCTCTTATTTGATGGCGCCCTAAAACATAATAATCACATTACAAGGCTCGGTCCTTTAGGAAGACCAGGAGCAACGTGGCCGGTCTTAGCCGGATACACACCACATCCAGACATCGACGAGATGACTGCACCAGAGCTATTAATACAGCTAAAACAACTACTAAAAATTCACAGACAATTAGTTCAGTATGTAATGCGGACTTCAACAATTCAGCCAGCGATTAAAATTCCACAGCTGACCCCTCACCAGGGGAACACAAATAAAATCACACCACAGAACATCCAATCCTGCCTAGGTAAAGTTCCAGCTAAACGGGAACAGATACCATTCTGGTTGGCACAGAAAATCACCCAAATAGAGGCGGTGTTTCCTGACACCACCCCATTAGAAAAGCACAGGATTCTGACTATATGTCTCCCAATGGGAATCGCACCACACATTGAGGACTGTGACACTTGGGGTACGGTCTTTGCTTCAATCTACACAAAAACGCACGGTGTTCCATCCATTTCGGTAATACCAGATGTGCTAAAACAAATTCAAGATGAATACGGTCCAGAACCTGCTTTAACTCTTGGTATGAAATTACTGAAAGACTTCAAGCAGGTCTCGGCTATATTACTAGCCAACATAAAGGGTGAAGCAGCAAACGTGGCGATCCGCCAGAGGTTAAAAGAGACAGATATAGCAGACCAACCAGCTGAAATTGCCAGAATCATAGAAAAATCCTATGAAGAACTAGGCAGAGATAGTCTAGGTGGAATACCAGTAAAACCGCAACTGACTACAAGTCCAGAAAAAATATTTTTTAATAATAATTCACCAAAAAAGAACTGGGATGGAAATAAACAATCCAATCCTAAAGAAAAGAAATTCCAGTCCAGAGGAAGGTCTCCTAGGCGAAGAGAGAAATCTCCAAACCCGAGACAAAGGTCACCTCAGAGTGAACCCTCTGGGAATAGATATAACCTTAGAAATAGGGATAATATTAAAAAACCTGATAGATATCAAGACATTGATACACGTCCGTCTCAATCTTTTCAGAATTCCTCGCAGAAATCGGAAAGAAGAGGACGATCAGAAGAGCACGCCAAGTCCAAAGACAAGGAACCTGCTCAACTGAAAAAGAAATCACAATTTCCAAAAAAGAAGGTAGCCAGTATCAAGGTAGTTAACAATGCCGAGAATACTGAGGACACAACTGAAAAACGGAGAATGGGCTCAGACAATGCTAGACAGCGCAGCAGAGGTGAGCATAGCTCGCAAAGTCCTTATGAATCATCTGGAGACAGTGGACACGAATGAATACCTTCAAGTGGAAACTGCAGATACCAGAGTTAGCAAGCCCCACAAAATATACGAGATAACATTACGTATAGAGGGAGATAAGACTAGGAAAATAAGGGGACTATTTTGGGATAACCTATCCAAGGGCTATGACATCCTTCTAGCTGAAAAAGACTGGCCACCGGAGTTTGTCAGGGAGTGCCCTCATGGCGAAGAAGTAATTATGCCTGCCTTCTCGAATCAAATACCGATTCATAAAAAATACACACTTGCTAGAAAGTGGGCAGTGGCCTTAGCACCTGCTTTATATAAAAATCACGTAGGATGGGATGAGGATTCTCCTCCTCACAAAGTCCAGTTAAAATCACAACCTACTGCACAAAGGCAGTACCCAATTAAGCAAGAAGCTAAAAAACAAGTAAATGAAATACTAGATCAGCTAGAATACCAGGGGGTGATTGAAACTTGCACCTCACAAATGAACAATCCTTTGTTTCCGGTCTCCAAACCAGACAATTCGTACCGTCTAGTTTTGGATTACCGACACCTTAACACATGTTGCAAAACTTTTGCAGTGCAAAACTCACACAGTGCTGCACTAATGAATAACATAGTGCGCAAAAAATACAAAACAACCTTGGACATCTCCAACGGATTCTTTTGTCAAAACATAGCACCAGAGAGCAGATATTTAACTGCATTTTCAGTAAATGGCACTCAAAAACAATTCTGTCGGTTAGCCCAGGGGTACAAGAACAGCCCGGGGGTATTCTCAGCGAGAGTAACAGAATTACTACAACTATATGATGATGAAGCATTATCTTATGTCGATGACATTTACTTAACAGATGATGACTTGGAGACTCACTTGAAAAGAGTGAACACCATAATACTTGGTTTCGCTGCAGAGGGTTACAAATTCAACTTCAAAAAGTCCAGAATTGCCCATCTGACGGTCCTATTCTTAGGATATGAGTTATCAAGTGAAGGCAAAAGCCTGGCAGACAATTTCCTAGAGAAATGTGCCGTAATCCAAGCTCCTAAAACACTAAAAAACCTACAGTCAATTCTAGGCTTCCTAAATTTCGGAAGAACTTACATTGCAAATTACGCAGAAAGGGTCAAACCCCTTTACGATCTAATTAAACCAGACTTTAAAAGATCCAGTTGGACTCAAGCACACACAGAAATTTTGAGATCCTTACAAACAGACATGCTAATTAAAACAAAATTAGAAACCCGTGATAATACACGCAACCTTGTGATCCGAGTCATCCCAGGGAGATGCGGATTCACATACCTAACCTCTAATGAGGGAGATAAGGTACCAATTGCATTTAAATCGCACTTGTACACTAAGGCTGAAATGAAATTTAGCCCAACGGAAAAAATTCTTACAGCAACACAGACAGCTATAGCAAAAGAACGAGCCCTGGCACAAGGTAAACGAATAATAATCGTGACACCAATACCAGCCTTAGAGGCGGTAACAAAGGCAAGCATTCCTAATGCGAAAGCACTCCATCCGAGATGGATACAATGGGCTAACTCTCTTGCTGCAACAGACGTGGTGTACGAATTTGATCCTTACTTAAAAACACAAGAATTTCTACAATATGAATTCGAATGTCCTCTGCCAACCGAAATTCTGCCTCTAGACCAATACGGCTGTATAATATATACAGACGGATCAGCACAACCCGCAGTAGGGGGTAAACAAGCTTACAGTGCTGCGTGCGCGATTGTTAAAGGTCGTTGGCACGAAGGGAAATTTAAACCAACCCTAACTAAGACCCAATCTCTAGGAGATTGCACAGCTCAGCGAGCTGAATTACTAGCATTCAAGATGGCGCTTGAAAATACCGATCGAGAATTCCCCACACTCATAGTGTGCGATTCGTATTATTGCGTTCAATCTTATAATGAATACTTGCAGATCTGGCTTCAAAATGGTTTCAAGGATGCGAAAGGAGGCACAATCAAGCATAAAATGCTATGGGAACAAGTAGCTCTTTTACAAAAAGAACTACCAAAGACTCACGTGATACATACACTGAGTCATCAACGTGATGGCGTTCACGTTGCAGGGAATTCATTGGCTGATGAGGCCGCGAAGGCAGCTGTGCAAACGGCTTCCGTAGCTGCCATCACCCGGTCAAAAACAAAAATAGACAGCGAAATATTACAAGCTGTCAGCGCTTCTGAAAAGGATTCGATAGAACCACTCCCTAAAGGCTTTCCATTAAAGTACTCATATATAACAGATGAAAACAATGTTCCTTTTGCTCAAATCCCTGGAGTGGGGGATAGGGCAATTCCAAACATGGAACACAGATTAGGACTAATAATAGCGGCACACGAAGGGCTTGCTTCTACCCATGCTGGCGTCTCAGCCACAGTATCATTATTAAAACAGAGATACTGGTGGCCGCAAATGAGAAGACAAACAAGGAACTATGTTCTAGCATGTGAAATATGTCAAAAAATGAAAGTATCAACTGTGAGACGTCCAGCACAGACGCCCCTTCTAATCTCGGATAAACCATTAGCCTGTGTTTATCTAGACCACTGTGGTCCCTTACAAAGGGACGGTAACTATAAATATATCTTGGTCGCAGTGGACTCATGCACGAGATTCATATGGATGTGGCCCCAGCGAACGGCTGACGCCAGAACTGTTATAAAAGATTTGCGGGTCTTTATCGGCACATACGCAATTGGCATTCTGCATTCGGACAATGGTCCTGCTTTTAGCTCTCGGGCTTATAAGGAGGCCATGGTCAGCATGGGCGTGCAATTGCGGTACTCTTGTCCATTTCACCCTGAGGGGAACGGAATTGTTGAAAGAAAAAACCGTGACATAAAGCAATCTATAACGGCAAAGGTATTAGGTTCGGGAGCTGGGTGGGTCAAACATCTAATAAGTGTCCAACGTAGTCTAAATAACTTGCCAAGAAATTCTCTGAAGGGATTCAGTCCGTACGAATTATTATTCGGAACTAGGATGTTGATCTCTGACCTTGATAGTCAGACTTCAGTGGTAACAGAAAAAAGCTTTGATGTCAAAGACCGTTTGGCTATTTTGCAGGACTTAAACAAAACAAGAAAAGACCTGAGCAACATACAGTTGAAAGAACAGCCAACGACCACTGAAGAATCACCACCTGTCCCAGCAAGACCTGTCTGGATTCCAAAAGTCGGGGATCTAGTCAGGGAGAAGATCGCGGTAAAGAAGGAATTTGGGCCTTCTTACAGAAAAGCAGTTCCTGTATTGTCTGTCAACGGGACAAGATCAGTTGTACTACCGCCACTTGCTGGAAAAAAGGAGAACCGAGTTGTATCCATCGACCTGGTAAAACCACAACATGTGGCCGATAACCAACAGTAGGCCAAGTGGACTCCCAATAAGTAGCAGAACACCAAGGTTTGCTACCAGTACAGAGGTCCTATCAAAGAGGCTCATCACATTCGAAACGCCTACAGAAGAACAACAAGGACTATGCAACAATGCAATAGAACTTAGACCTCTGAAAACCCAAATAAAGACATTTAGCAGAGACACACCAATCTATACAGAAGTACCAAGTGAAAATGCAAGAAACAAAAATCCTGAACCAATTGGAACAATTGACAGAACTGCATCCGGTTACTTCATCAACTTCGATGATTCCTCTGAAGGCTTCAGCGAACAAAAGACACAGCCATCATCAAAATCCTTTAAAGACAAAGCGAAGGAACTTTTGAAACAACTGAAAGAAACATATCTAGTTTCTCCATGGATTGAATTTTGGGTGGGTTTTGGTGCATTTATCCTCATACTTTGGCTCATCATGGTATTTACCTTGGGACGCTTCATTGAGGGAAAATATGCTAAAATGGACACAGCAAGTCAGAACATCAACTTGGTCCTCAAACCACACACATCTTCACACGTCGAGAAAAGAGAACTTTCTTCAGAACTTTCTTCAGCCAACTTCACAGCAATTCCAATATCTGGTGGGGTAGCCTGGGACAACACTGACTATGAAATTTATGGTCCGGTCGAGATCCTGAAATATCCACACCAAATCAAGATCTCCTTGAGTGACTTTGCAAAACCAAACTCATTTGCTGATGATTGGGACTTTGAAAGTATAAACAATATGATGTCTGACTTAGTAATGTCTGCTAAATTTACAAAACATGATTATTTGCAGGGTTCTACAAATTATGACAGCATGTACTGCTATAACCATTATGGTAACCATTTCTTGCATAAATCTGCACAACCTAGAAATGTTTTAAATTTTAATCAATGGGAACATTGTGCTACACCTCCAAAAGGGAGCTCTAGAACCGTGTATGGCAAATATTCATATTTTTCAGGTTTTAACATAACTAATGCTGAAACATTTTATTACAAATTGTCAAACAAGACAGGGATGAAAACCATGATAACCAACACAAAATTGATATATTCAGATTCTTTCTTTGAAAAAATGAATACTTTTGGATTTGATTATTGGGACAAACATGTTGATTTGAAAAGTGTTTGGGGTACAAAAGAATGGCAAGTACAGGGTATAGAAGCTTTGTTTAGAGCCTGCATGATCCCAGAACAAATGATATTTTTAAATGACACCGTTCAACAAACCACCTGTCTTGGCTTAGCCAAAATCAAAGATTTAAATAACCTGTCTATTCCAAAGCCAACAATGTTTAGCAATAACTCTGAAACAGATGAAGAAATAGACATAAACCATATACTTAACCAAAACAGAACACATCCTGATTGGAAACAATGGTTGATCTGGCCCACAGATACAAATAACTGTCAAGATAGATTCCTGAATAAAACACAGGGTTTCAAAATGAACAGGCCAGACCCTAGATATCCCCAAAGACATCACCCAGGGATAATAACAACCTACAGTGTGGGCAAATTATGCCTTCAATGGCTACAAACTTCCACACTGCCTGAAATTAAGCAACACCTAACTTTACTTACTGATGGTGCTGACTTGCGTGATTTCATAATGGGACCACGCAAACAGCGTCAAAAGCGTTTCATAGCAGCCTCTGTATATGCAGCATACAATGAGGCCTGGAAGGTTACTCAAATTGAGACAGCAGAAAGAATACGGGAAATTGACCGTATTAATTTGGAAAAATCACTTTCTGTAGTGGACAATGGGTTAATGACTCTGTCCTCCAGAATTTTTTCATTGGACAGCATTGTGTCTTCAGCAATCGATATATTATCGCAAGACTTACTGTTATTACAACATGGTCAGTCACAATTGCGTTCTATTGTACAGCTTGGCTGGACGTTACAAAATCTGCGTTCAGGCTATGTGCCTTGGCGTTTAATCAACACAACGTCACTATTTCAAATCTTTAACCTTACTGATAGACAAATCGGTATGGCGCAGAAGGGTGCTGATTATACAATCTTGAGCATTGAAAAACTAGAAAGATTACCGTTGACAATGTCAGAACGACCTGTCAGTGAATGGATAATCCACGGAATCATAAATATTCCAATCTCAACCTTCAGGTTTCAATACTGCCAAAAATATATACAGGCTGGCATGTACGAGAAATTGGGAAAGGGGTACCTTAAAACAACATGGAACCTGCCCTATTCACATGCATGTATCAGTAACAAAGGACAGAAAGTGTTTCTTAGTGGCATCAATTGTGCTATGTCACTAAGCGGCACGCTTCTGTGTAACGGTATTAGTTTGCACGGAGCCTGTGAAGGGAATTCATACAACCTTTCATGTCACCAGCAAGGCGCACCTGCAACTGAAATAGAACCATTCTTTCAAAGACTCTATAATGGGAGTTACATTCTTATTGTAGACCGCAGATGCTGTAGTCTTATGCCCGGGACTCCTTATCTCGTCACTACGACGGCGAAGGTCAAGTGCTGTGGACGTTCTTTGTTCCCCAGCTCCTTTCCAGACAGGGAGGCGAGGGCATGGCCCAGTTTGAAAATTACTTCTATTCGAATAGACACTTTAAGCAGAATGAAAACAGTGCTTCTTCAGACGCCTACAAGGCTCACGTCATCTAAAGAAACGTATGATCTACAAGTCGCAAGGACGACTGCAGAGATACATACATTATTATCAACTAATTCCCCCGTACATTTCGCGGAAATCCTGAGCGAAATCTTAAATATTTCTGATACCACAGGGGTCTCAAAGGTATTTAAGACAGTATTTTCGATGGCATTAACACCATTCAAAGCCATACTGGGTATTTTTCCAGACTTCGTCCATTCGATTTTTGGCGGACTTCCCCTGATCCTAGGACTAATTGCAGGAATCCTATTCCTAGTCCTTATTTTTCGTTATGGCAACCCATGTCACAGATCAAACTCTCGCGACAATGGAAGATACGATCCTAGCCATTGGATACCGGGACCGGATATCAAAAATCCTGGGACTATCCCGGCTTAGAGACCTAAACATGACTTGGTTTCTATCATTTCGACCAATGTGGCAAAGGTGTGTTTTACCTGTACTAAGGTGTCTGCTATGCGGAGAAGAATGCGTGTTAGACACCTGTCTGACGCTACAATCGGATGCGCCGGTGGATGCAGATACACTGTTGGTTCCTACCAAGGTTCACGCACTGTGCTGCCCTCAAAGGCTGCCAATTCTGATGACGGCATTCCTGGAATCTTCACCACTGCGATTGAAGAGTAGTGAAGTTCAAGATGAAAGCAGCATCGAACAGGTACGACCTTCTGTCAGCAATGCAAATCAGAATGTCAATGGAGACAATCATGCGCATGAATGCAGGGTTACCCCTATTTCCGACTTAGAGGAACTTTCCCATGAAGCTGTTGACAGTTTTTTCGAAAGCCTGAATGATATGATGTTCTCTCCGGAACAGAAATAGAGACTTTTGAGTAAACTCGCACACGGCGTTCCCTGAATTCGGCCTTCAACTTTAAAAATAAAGTCACATGAACAATTACAATCCAGTTCACGGACAGCGACTTTTTTCAGCAAGCCCCTAAAATATTTTTCTATATATTTTTTCCCGGGACACTGATTTTCTGCTTAAAGTAAGAGACTATTCCTAGAGAACTAAGATTTCTATTTTAGATACTTTATAGACTTTATAGACTTTAGCTGCCCGCTGGTATGTTCGCAATAGATTTTATGTGATGAAATGGTTTCGACTTTTTTTCTGTATAGCCATATTAAGAGCCATTTCATGTGTATTTCTCATATACCAACAATCAATAATGCATAACAATGCGTGTTCACTTTTGCATTTAATTCATAGCTTAAGTGCATACAATATATATGACTGCAATTTTTCAGTATATTTGAAAATTTCGAAATGCATTTATGTATTTTGGGGTGGTAAGGTATACACTATACTCTATAGTATGTTGTACTATGTTATACTATGCATAGATTAGTAGATATGACCATAGTTAGCGTGGAGTGGGTGTCGTGTATTTCTATAGGTTCTGATTCGATCCCCCTATTCCTGACCCTATTCTGGTTAAACTTACTAGCTAGTTAACTAACAGTCAGCCCATGAGGCAAGAAATCCCCCATGATGCAGATACCGTTATCTGACGCAGTCACACTACGGCACAGGAACGTGTTATCTGATTAGGTCATAACGCTTGAGATCTAATTAGACAAGCGATATTCCTCCAGCCCCTGATAAGGCATACGACGTTCTCATAACAAATCAAACCTATGACAACCTGGATAATCCGTGCGGCCATTGTTTTGATTTCACAGAGAACTTTAGTAAAGAATGTGCTAACGAGCAAGTCGTATGACATCTTTATTGACGTACCTATGTCCATCCTTACGTCAATCTCGGCACCTTTAAGGTATAAATATTGCCGACCTTGCCCTATGCAAACACACGCGTGGTGACAAGACGGAGCAGCCATACTTGCCGAAGCCGAGAGCAGAAGCAGACCCCGCAGGCAGCAGCCCCGCCTTCCTGACGCGCTGAGAGACGCGCTGCTATCTCAAGCCGAGAGACCCAGCACCGGCGCTTCTGGGCAGCCCTCGCAGGCAGCCTGGAATATCGAGAGCAGAGAAAGAGATACCATTCCTCATTCATCCTAAATTCCAGGTACAGAACTGAATAACCCCTCCTAGAGAATTCTTTAGTTATTCACTTGGCAAAAACAAACTTAAACTAAACTGTAACTTTCTATTCCCGCCCACGCATTAGACTTAGGTCAGGTACACGGGGTAGGCGTATTTAGAAACACCAGTTGAGCACGTTTAGTCAAATGTATATGTGTATGTAAATATATTTTAATCATTTTAAACATCATATGGCTCAGAAACCATATCAATGTTTTTACAGTATTATTTTATACTATTGCTTCTAATGTATGCACTTTACTTAACTATAAGTATTGCAATAATATCGATCCATTTCTCTTGTACGAGAAAAGAGACTGATCAATAAATAACATCTTTTATTGAACACGCCCGTCTCTTCCTTTTCTCTACATTCTGATGAGACTAAGAATGCACGTACTGACTGAGTAAAATAATTGCCTTGTGCTCACACGACTCTCGAGATTGACTCTTGATTAGGGGAGAGCAAAGTTGTCATGTTCTATGGTTGTCAGAAACTAAATCCCTTCTTGTCTAATCAGGGGAGTTCATCCTTCCTTGAACATTCGAGAAAGTTTCTAGCGAACTCTGAGCTTAGCTGGCAAACCCAAAAATTAAGTCTAGTTTCGACAGTAGTAGACCTAGTTAACGTCTGGCCTAGGCCTTTACTGCTGTAGGTACTATTCCAATGCGCAGAGCCTATTGGGAAAATAGGAGCTACACTACAAGACCTGTCATTTATATACTGATGCACCCATCCGTGACAGCTTTGCCTTAATCAGGGAACAGATGTAGAGCGTAACTACTACTCTGCCACTGTACATGTAGAGTACAGAAATCAAAGTATTTTGGACTTTACAGATTTGCCATTTATTTTGATCTCCCTAATAGCTTATGTTTGGATCATCTGGTTTGTTAAGTAGCTGACAACTGCTCCTTTGGGCAAGGGTGAACTAAGCTTTCGGCCAAATATACTATTTACTGTTAAAAAAATACTTGTTGCAATTTGCGATCAGAATTTTAGCGACCAGTGTGTAAAATGTTACTTGTCCTGTAAGCATCTATTCATATTGTGTGGTGCTGCTGCAATTCTTTGGAGTCACAAGATGCAGTGGCTTTGAAGGCCCGTGAGGTTTATAAAGGATTTAAGGGGTCGACGGCCGATCAGGGCAGGTGCCTGAGTTGGGAGTCTCGGAGGCTCAAAGCATTTTTTTTGTGGGTGTTATATAGTGCAAACTTGATCCGAAGGTAGTACCAGTTGCAATACAGATGGACACATTAATTTTTGTTAGGCACAGGGAGATTACGTGATTTGCCCACAATCACAGGAGGTATAGCGTCTCTGCTGAGACTCGAACCCGGTTAGCCAGCTTCGAGGTCGACCGCTCTAGCTGTTAGGTGCCAACTGGAGCCCGAAGACAGTGGAGACCCCTTGGGACGGTGCTCTGCCTCCGCATGAAGCCTCCTGGGAGACTTGGTGTGTGTGTGTGTGTGTGTTAGTGCTGGCCATACCTCAAACCCTTGCAGAAGTTGCTGAAGTGAGGTGAACCTTGAGGAGAACCATTTCTTCTTCGTCCTCTGGTCTGAAAAGGAAGACATGGCCACCTCTGGAGTAGGCAAGGGTTCACAGTGGGATGCCGAAGTCCCAGCCTCTTCACCTTCCATGACGTCGAATGGGGCCTGTTCTGCGAAGATGTTGAGGTTCCATCAGAGGCTTACTGTTGCATCTTCTTATGGGCACACATTCTCTCTTGTCGATACTGGAGGATCTTCTTTGAGTGGCCGGGTGAGTCCAATGGGTGTTGCGTGCCTGACAACACATGCTACGAACATATTTTTACAGACCGACATATGCACCCTTAGGTCAGTTCGTAAAAAATACAGAACAGGATTGAGTCTCAATCTGACCTACCTAATTAAATGAATATTAGGCTGCAAATTGTGACTCAACTCGACTGGTCACAATCACAGGGATGACGGCCTACAGGGTCAGCAGGCCATGTGACTGATTTACAATACAGTAAACTTTTTTTTATTAAATGCAATTTTTTTCTGGACTACGGTCTACTCGTCAAGCTATTTTTGTCATTCACAAAGAGGAAGGCTTCCCCTCTTTTTGTTTGGGAATAGGTTACCACCTCCTTTGAGATGTTTGCAAACTTTCAGTGTTTTGCAACTGGACTTTCATCACAAAACATTGATAAATAAAATACTGTCTAGTATTTGGATGGAAGGCCTACAACACCAGCCTCCTTCCAGCAACTGTATAGTATCCATTCAGAATTCGATTTTCCAACTTTTCTGACTTCTAAAATGGGAGTAGTACACCGGAAAAAACGCCCGCCCCATAGGTTCATTATTAAATAACGTACAGTTTCTTACCTGTCGGTTTAGTTTTGCACCTTGAAAACTTTCTGCATTCACTATGCTGTGCATTATTCCGCCATCTAGTGGTTGAGTCCGGAATTGTAGTATTTCTTTTTTTTTTCTTTTTGGTGGCCCAGAGTGGCGTCGACATACCACCATTTGGTGTCCTTTCGTGACGTCGACACGCTTACTCCGGAAGCTCCCACCATCTTCAGATTATTTTTTCTTGTCTTGTGTTACCTTTGTTTCTCCTTTAATCTTGTAAAGTATTTCTTCAGGTTTAATCCCTTTCCTCCTGTCTCATCTTTCTGGCGGAGGAGGGTGGGTTCGCTAGTGAATCCAGAAAGTCTTCAAGCTGCAAAACGACACCAACAGGTAAGAAACTATACGTTTTGCAGCCTAAATCTTTCTGGATTCACTATGCTTTGTAGCGGTTTGTCCTTATTGTGGTTGTTGGGTGGAAGATGAGCTCTGGTTACCTAATATGTGTTGTAGGACTTTCTATCCCACTTGCGCTTCCTTGTTCATTTGGATATCCACACAGTAGTGCTTAGTGAACTTGTGCACAGAAGACCATGTTGCAGCTTGGCAAATGTCTTGAATTGGTGTGTTAGCTAGAAATGCAATTGTTGCTCTTTTCTTCCTTGTTGAGTGAGCATGAGCTGCTCCTTGTAACGGTTGTCCTGCTTGTTTGTGGCAGAGTTGTATGGTTTGTGCAATCCACTGTGCAATGGTATTTTCGGTAACTGGTCGTCCCAAAAAACTGCTGGCAAAAGATACAAAGAATTGCTTTGTTTTCCTGCACTCTTTTGTCCTTTCTATATAGTGCATTACTGCCCTCCTGGCGTCCAGTGTGTGTAACGCTCTTTCTGTGCTTGTGGAAGGTTTTTGGAAAAAATGTGGTATTTCAATTGACTGATTGATGTAGGAACCGTGACGCCACTTTTGGCATGAAATGTGGGTCCGTTCTCATGACAATCCTATTATTGTGTATTTGTAGGTAGGGTTCTTGAAGTGTTAGCGCTTGTAATTCACTCACTCTTCGCAGCGATGTGATAGCTACTAAGAAGGCTGTTTTTAGCGTGAGCATGGGCAGCGTAGCTTTGTGAATACGCTCAAATGGTGCCTTCATCAATTGCGTTAGCACTACGTTTAGGTTCCATGCTGATGCTGGCATTCTGTTTGGAGGTGCGATTCTCTTTGCTCCTTCTAGGAATCTTTTTACCACTTGGGAGGTGAGGAAACATATCCCTGTTTCTTCTCTTGTGTAAGCCACTATTGCCGCTAAGTGCACCCTTAGGGATGTGTAGCTTAGTTTAATCTGTAGTAGATGTGTTAAGTATTTCAGTACTGTTGAATCCCTTGTAATCTCCCTTTGTAGTTTCTATCTAATGCACCATTCGGAGAATCTTTTCCACTTTGCTACGTAGCACTTTCTTGTGGTAGGTCTCCTTGCCTCTCTGAGTACCACCATTGTGCTTGCCGGTAGTTTGAGGTGTGCACACTCTAGGTCCTCAGGAGCCATGCTGCTAGGCTGAGGCTTTCTGGCTCCGGGTGTAGTACTCTTCCGTTTTGCATTGTTAACAGGTTCTTTCTGGCGGGGAACCTGTGTGCGGGCATTTGTGCCATCTCCATGAACTGTGAGAACCATGGTTGTCTGGCCCACTGAGGTGGTATCAGTATTAGCCTCATGTTGCTGAATTTGCATTTGTTTAGTACCCTGTGTAGCAGTGGTATTGGTGGAAAAGCATAGGCAAATGTCCCTGATCAGCTTATCCATAGCGCATTCCCTAGGGACTGTTTGCACAGTAGCCTGGATGCGAAGTTTTGGCATTTTGCATTTTGGTGTGTTGCAAATAGGTCTATTTGCGGAGTACCTCACTTGTGGAATATTTTTTGGATTTCTTGTTGGTTGATTTCCCATTCGTGTGATGCCGATGTTTGTCTGCTGAGCCTGACTGCTTCCACATTATTCTTCCCTGGTAGATGTATCGCTAACAAGTCAATTTGTCTTGGGATTGCCCATCTCCATTTTTCCTGTGCTAGCAGAGATAGTGTCACTGACTGTGTCCCTCCTTGCTTGTTGATGTAGAACATGGTAGTTGTATTGTCTGTTTGTATCAGTACCCTGTGTCCGTATAGCTGTTTGTGAAAGGCTTTTAAGGCTAGGAACACAGTTTTTAGTTCTAGGTAGTTGATGTGCTTTATCGCATCCTGTTGTGACCACAATTCCCTTACTTTGAGGATGTTTGTGTGCGCTCCCCACCCCATCTGGGAGGCGTCTGTTGTAATGGTTACTGTTAGAGTTGGTTGTGTGAATGGTCTCCCATGTGTTATGTTCTCTTTGTTCCACCATGCTATTTCTTGCTGTACTGCTTGTGTGACAACCACTAGATCCTCCCAACTCCCCGTCGCTTGTAACCATTGCTGCTGGATCCATTCTTGGAATGGTCTTATGTGTAGGCGGATATTTGGGACCAAATGTATGCATGACGCCATCATTCCCATCAATTTGCTCACTGTCCTCACTGTCAGAGCTTGCCCCTTGCGGTAAAGACGTGTCTGCTTGCATATTGTCAAAGTTCTCTTTGCACTTGGGATTACCTTGCTCTGTATGGTGTTGATCTCCGCCCATAAGAATATTTTCACCTGTTCTGGTTCTATTGATGATTTCTTCCAATGGATTGAAAACCCCAGTTGGGCTAGTGTTTGTATCACTACTTCCATGTGCCACTTGTATGAGAGTTTGCTTTTACCAGCCAGTCGTCGAGGTACGGGTAAACATGTATTCCCTGTCTCCTTAAGTCTGCTGCTACTGCTGTCAGGCATTTTGTGAAAACCCTAGGTGCAGATTTGAGTCCGAATGCCAGCACTATGAAGTGGTAGTGAGCTTTGTCGATCATAACCCTGAGGAGATGTTTGTGTTTGCTGTTGATGGGGATGAGCAAGTAAGCGTCCTTTAAGTCGATGGTTGCAATGTAATCTCCTTCTTGTAGCTGTGGTATGACCTCATGGAGTGATGTCATTTTGAACCTTTAAGTTTTTATGAATCTGTTTAAAAATCTTAGGTCTAGAACTGGACGTAAGGGTCCGTCTACCTTTGGTATGAGGAAGTAGGTGGAGAAGACCCCTTTGTTCCGTTCTTTGTATGGTACTATTTCTATGGCTCTTTTCCTTAGAAGTTCTCGTGCTTCCTGCAGCAACTGCGTATGTTCCTTTGCTGAGTGTACTCTGCCTCTTGGCTTTCTGTTTGGAGGTGGTTTTTCCAGGTCTATACAGTACCCGTATTGTATGAGGTATAGTATCCATTTGTCTGATGTTATTTTCCTCCACTCCTGGAGGAAGTGTTTTATTCTGCCTCCTACTGTTGTTGTATGTAGGAGGAACTGTTGTAGATCTTGATTCGTTTTTTGTCTTTGTGTTGTTTCTTTCCACACCGCCTGAGATCTTGGCCGCGTGTGCGATGGTGCTGCTGATGAGTCACTTGGATGAGGGTGGCTGACTCCCTCTCCGTCCGTTACCGCTTCCTTGGTTGCGCCCTCGAAAGGATTGTCCTCTGGGCTGGTACTGACAGTTTTGTTGCTGCTGTCCCTGCTGTTGTCCCTGGTTACCTCCTTGATAACCTTGTTGGAAGTTTTGGTGTGGTGCCACAGGTTGGTGGTTCCCCCTACCTGTTGGCCCCCTTGATTGTGTCCCTCTTCTCATACCTCTGAACTGCAGCATCCCCATGGACCGAGCTGTTTCGTTGTCCTTTTTTAGTTGGTTCAGTTTGTCACCAACTGGTGTGCCGAACAGTTGTTCACCATTGAAGGGTGTGTTGAGAATGTTGTTCTGAACTTCATTCTTGAAGCCTGATATCCTTCGCCAGGCATGCCTCCTTTCTGTTATCCCAAGCATCATCTGCCTGCTTGATGTCTCCGCTGCGTCCAGGGCAGACTTTAGACATGAATTTGCCATGTTTTGCCCTTCTTCTACCAAATGGCTCGCCCTTCTCTGGTATTGTTCTGGTATGTGCTTTAGGAGTTTGCCCACTTCTTTCCAGTTCTGGTATGCGTGTATGGTGATGAGCGCATTGGAACTGGTGATGCACCATTATATCGCCACGCTTCTTTCCATCTTTCTACCCATTAGGTCGATCCTCCTGCTCTCTTTTGTCTGGTGGTGGGCCAGTATTTGTGGGTATATTTGCTCTCTTCCTAGCCGTGGATGTGATGAACGAGTCGGCTGGTACTGATCCCCTAATGTACATGGGGTCCTTTGAAGAATGTTTATATATTCTTCTCTGCTTGTGGAGTTACTGCTCTACACATAGCAGGCTCCCTGAAGGCCTCATTTCCCTGGTTCAGTACACTTGGGAGAATGGGTGGGCAGGAACTGGCTTCTAGTCTGAGATGGCAACAATGTCTCTAAAAGGTAGCCAGTTCAAAGTGCTTTATTCGAGTTTTACTCATAAAAGCAAGACATACAAACATATAATAAAAAGCGATTAAATTTACAAAGTCAATTTAGACAAAGCACATATACAATATAAGCGTTTAAAAAACATAACACCTACAAAAATTAAACAATTAATAAAATACTGACACATCATATATACAGGTGCAAAAATCATTGCCATCAAAAAGCCAGAGGAGTAACAATCGTAATGACAATATGAGAATCCTCTAACATCCATAACGTTAAAAGTTCTAACCGATGATACATTAAATAATCCTTAGCATAAAATAGACAAAGATCTAGCAGTCTCTGATCAACAATTACAGAGAGTAAACGATAGTTTAGCAATCTCTGGACTATTATTAAACAGATACAGAGAATAGACATTTGTCTAGCAGTCCTTAGGCAATTTGGTAGAGGGTAATTAATTTACCAACAGTCTCTGCCTTAAGACCCATGCCCACCCCAAATATTTTGCAATGGCAATATTGATCCAAATTTCAGTAGTGGATTTTGCAATACGCAGTGCCACCATACTACTTTTTGTGCCTAGGTTCCTACACATAGGAGCCAACCAGACACGCCTTGGAACAGAATATACTGGGCAACAAAACAAAAAGTGACCTAGAGTTTCATTTCCTACCCCACAGACTGGGCAAGTGGCCGTGCCCCCAGATTTCCATTTAGATGTTAATTTACGAAGAGGGAGCGAGCCTGCCCTCAGTTGGAATAACAATTTTCTGTCCATGGGGATTGTGATGTAATCCCAATACTTTTCATAATTGGGATACATCTTGATTTCTAAGAAACTGGTAGTCAAGGTCCCATTATTGGTACTAAGCATGCTCCTATTGGCAACATGTTCCCAAAAAATATTTTTTAAAGCGATCTTAGTGGGGAATAAAGCCCCAGCAGGATCGGTCCATAGAGCATTTAGTCCTAGGTTAAACAATGCAGTTTTCAATGTTTTAAACCATCTGATTTTATGGTAATGGTCAGATTTAATAACATCAATAAACCCGTCCGCGTAGTGAGAGAGCTCTGGCGTAGTCCAAAGTCTACGCCAGAATAAAATCGGACGTAATTTAGCCTTTTCCGAAATTTCTCTCCTTCCTAACTCATAGCGCAGGGGCAAAAGTGGACTGCTCTGCGGGATACCTGTTAGCAGCCTAAGAAATTTATTTTCTGATATTTGGAGCTCTTGGAGGTTTTCATTCCCCCAAAGCTCCGCCCCATACAAGGCAGACCCAATTGCTTTTGCCTCGTATATTATCAAGGGAGGTTTAATGGGTTTTGTCAGTGATTTCCTATACTCCTTGATAATAGTGCCAGCTAACTGCTTGTGCCTCAGTATAGCAGTATTTAGATGTTGTTGCCACTTATTATCATTGGAGATAAGAATCCCCAGATAGGTAAAAGATTTTACAAGTTCCAGAGTGCGACCACTCATGGAAATATTTGATTTAAAATTTCTATGTGGATTAAAAGCCATGAGTTTTGTCTTGGACGCATTCACTTCCAGACCGTGATCGACACAAAACTCGTCAAATATTGCCAATGCCTTTTGCAGACCACTTGGTGTTTTTGATAAAATTAAAGTATCATCGGCGAACATTAAAATAGGGACTTTCTCGCCTGCCAAAGAAGGGGCATCCACAGCCCGAGTTTGCATGCGGGCAACTACACCATTGATAAAAAGGGTAAACAATGTAGGGGCCATTGAACAACCCTGGCGAACCCCGCGCTCTACGGGAAATTCGACAGTGTCATTCCCATACCCTCCCCAACGTATCTTGGCATAGGTGCCCTCATGCAAACGCATAATTAAAGTCAACAGGTCCCCAGGGACACCTAGTGTCTCTAGCACTTCCCACAGTTTAGCCCTAGGTACCAGGTCGAAGGCAGCCCGCAGGTCAACAAATGCTGCATACAGGCTGCCTCCGCCTAGCACCACGGTCTTCCACTGTATCAGTTGGAAACGAAAGACCTGATCCACAGTGCTGGTTGCCCTGCGAAATCCGGCCTGTAAAGGGGATAGGATATTTTTGTCCTCAATCCAATCTAGCAACCTGTTGACAATTACTCGCCCCACTACCTTCTGAATGGTGTCAATTAAACTGATGGGGCGATAGTTACCAGGCTGGGCTCGATCTCCCTTCTTATATATAGGGATAATTACAGCACCCCGCCAGGTTACTGGGATGTCTGCACCTCTGCTGATAAAATTTATTAACAGGTAAATGTATTTGCACCATTTTTCAATGTCATTCAAAAAAACATCTGCCGGAACCCCGTCAATTCCAGGAGCCCGCCCACTTCGAACAGTTTTGAGAGCAGTGACTATTTCACTCTGAGTGAACATGTCCTCCTCTGCTGGTTGCGCAGGCATACATCTTCTATCTACTGGCTGTTCTCTGCAAGCATACTGATCACAAAAAAACTTGACCCAAGCATCCTGAGGGACATTATTAGAGCTAGCCTCTTCTAATCTGTCTTGTCCCCATTTGACTATATGCCAAAATAACCTAGAATCTTTACGGTCGCTTGCATTTTTTAAGTTATTCCAATGCGCCTCGTCCCAATCTTTTTTCGCTTTTGCTATGCACTGTTTGTATTGCTTCCTGGCTAATCTAATAACCTCTAGATTTTTGTTTTTAATTGCGTCACCCAAAAATGTTCTTGCCACCCTACATTCATGATTGTACCATCTTGCTGCTCTATAGGTGCAGTTCCGCCTTTTATTTACCGGTTTCAGAAAATGGCATTTGATTTCGTTGAAAAGAGCTTCATGGACATTGATAACATTATTTTTGCTCAGGGGGAGCGCAACCGCACCCTCAAGGGCCATGATAGCCTTGTCAGTTGCCATACTTATTTTTTCTAGAACCAGCTGGTCTGTTTTAACAGTAATCCACCTGAGCCTGCGTAAATCATTAGTTGGCACAATCAATGGGGGTAAAGGATCAGCAAAAGTACTAGGTGCAATAACATCAAACAAGCACAGTTTGTGACGAACACATAGGGGGTTATGGTCACTCTCTGGCCTTTCCTTGACCTCCATATCAATAATAGATGACCATAAGGACATACTACAAATGACATAGTCAATGCGGCTCTTGGATCTGCCATTATTAAAAGTCATGGCTGGCACTCTGTCTGACTTAGTACGACCATTCAAAGCCCTTAACCCGTGTTCAAGGCACATAGCATTTAGACCTAGAACATCCTCAGTCCAACGAGTTATTGGGATTGAATCAAGTGCGGGGATATCCCAGATCTTATCTTCCTCCGCACCTAGGTAAGCCTCTCCAGTATCAAGGGGTTCAAAAGTACGATTTAGGTCTCCTGCCAGTATAATATTATTCCCAGAGGAGTGAGTGTCTAGAAGACTATACAGTGACGATAGGACTGCAGATTTACCTCCACTTCCACCCCTAGCATATACATTATAAATGTCAATGGAAGTGGAAGAGTCCCTCGTAAGTCTAATAAGCTGTATATCTTTGAGGTTGAGCACCAGATTTTTTACTACAATCCTCAGGGACTGGCGGACCCAAATGGTGAGACCCCCCATCGGTCTCCCTTTGGGGCCCTTGGAAGCTGGTACATAAAAGTTCAAGTACCCCAAAGCGAAGACAGGATCACAGGCCCATGTTTCTTGGAAAATGCAAACATCGTACTTGCTGACAAACCCAAACCATTCTCCACAGTCCATTTTGGAACTAAGCCCAGCTATGTTCCATGATAATAAATTTTCAGAGGCTCGTACCACGCTTAATACAGGACTGTGATCAGACCCATTCAGCTCTGCATCAGCTGTAACATTAACATTACTACTTACAGGAAGTAGTCCCCCAGCGACATCAAGGTTACATAGATCATTTAGCCCACCTGTAACTCGACTGAGCCCCTCAGTTATGCAAGCATCTGAACAAGTTTCTAGCAGAGGTAAACGGCACATTGTATGTCAATCACAAGCATCTAAATTAGAAAGGGCAGAACATCTATTTTCCAAACCTAGACCCCACCCAACGGAGCCAACATTCTTACTGCCCCTTTTGGGTATAACATTCCATTTTGTTCTTAGAGTGCTTGGATTGAGGCCTCTGCCTTTTCGAGGATAGAAAAAGTCAAGAGTCAATGGTACAATAGAGGTAGATCGTCTCTGCGGCGGAAGAATATGAGGCAAGATGTTCGGTAGAACCTCAGGGTCAGAGAGATTGAGGACTACACAATCACCCTTGAACTTCTTTTCCTTGTTCCCGATCCACTCAACTCTTCTTGCGTTAACCAGCTCCTCAGCTAGTTGCTGTTTGCCCCATTGTGATATGGACATATTATCAGATAGCCAAGATAAGGATTTATTAAGGAGTGATGATGTTGATTCAACTTCCCCAGAGACTAAAGGAGGCACATTAGCCAGTACTAGAACTAATGGTGAGGCTTCCACCACCAGCTCAAAAGACCCTTGCGCAGTATTAGGTTCACCAAGAAGAGAGGCAGAGGGTACAGCACCAGGGGTATCATCCGTTAGATTTATCAATGGGGCCATTGGGAGGTTTGGGGCGACAGTAGAAATCAGTTCGGTAGATTTAGTCAGTTGAATTTCGCTCACCAAAGTTTGAACACTAGAGGTGATAGCTTCTGGGAGTTTTCCCACCTCTCCCAGGGTTTTTCCAAGTAAGCCTTCCAGTTTAGATACCTCAGCGGATAGTTTATCGATTTTACTTATCAAAGGTTTAACTATCCCTTTGATTTTTGTATCCATCATACTGCAAAATTTCTTAAATTGGGCATTAGAGAAGGACACATAAGTTTCATCAGACGAGTCGTCCGCCTCCTCATCAGAATTTGTCCTTGGTGGCGAAGCTATTTTGTTTTTGGCTGACCTTAGTCCCCCCCGTTTCTGTATAACTTTCCTCTTGGCCCTTGTAGCCCTCGGTGCTGGAACAGGAACAGACTTTACAGTGCTGGACTCACTGGTTGAAGGGGTCACAGTCACTACTTCATGAACATTGTTGTCAGCAGTACTGGCTACTATACCACTGGGCTGGATAATAACAGAATCCTGAACAGAAGCGTGCGCCTCCCCAGAGACACTACTATTTAGCAGATCGAAGGGATCCTCGGGCTCTTTATCTAATGATGGAGATAGCGTGGATGAATCTAAGCCCAAAGAGGACCTTCTGTCACTATTTATCTTAGTCACTTTTTGGACTAGGTAGTTCTCCATGGTGTTTGTAACAGGGGTTAACTTTCTACCAGGCATGTGTACAACAATATGCAGAGGTAGTGCAGGGTCAAGGCTCAAATCAAATTGAGGGGTAAAAAAATGTACCTGTGAGTCAATGAATCCGGATTGCAACACACCTTGGCAGGCCTATGGAAAGTTGTGCAGAGTCCCTGGCCCGACCCGACCTTGGCCGACCTCGGACGGCCTCAGACGGCCCGCCCTTTGCCCGGGCTTAGCCCCGGGCGTCCCGCTCGCGTCCCGCGATGCGGGGGTGCTCCTCCTTTTCAGCGCCTCTGTTGGCGCTCCCTGGTCGCAGCCGCGTCACTCAGACGCGCCGCCGCGGTGCCTGCCGGGATTTGGAGTCTCCCGGAGCGGCGGCGCGGAGTCTGATGTCCCTTGACTCTTGGCGGTGGCGGCGGCGTGGGCAATGACTTCCCCCTTCCTCAAGCGTGAGAGCGGTAAGTGGGTCTGACTCTCGGCAGTGGCGGCGGTTGTAGAATGATCTCCCCCGCTCTGCCGGGGTGCTCCTCCTTTTCAGCGCCTCTGTTGGCGCTCCCTGGTCGCAGCCGCGTCACTCAGACGCGCCGCCGCGGTGCCTGCCGGGATTTGGAGTCTCCCGGAGCGGCGGCGCGGAGTCTGATGTCCCTTGACTCTTGGCGGTGGCGGCGGCGTGGGCAATGACTTCCCCCTTCCTCAAGCGTGAGAGCGGTAAGTGGGTCTGACTCTCGGCAGTGGCGGCGGTTGTAGAATGATCGAATGATCGAATGATAGAAAAGGTAGCAAGATTGGGGTTTTTCTTCCTCTAGCTGCACTCCATATGTGTCTGCAGCTCTGTTGATAACTTGTTTGTAGATCCTTATGTCGTCCGGCAGCGAAGGCCTCAATGGATAGGATTCTACACCCTCTTCTGGCGATTCGGCATTGAGATCTTGCCACTGCAAGTCCTGAGGAGCCTCCGAGGATGTCGAGCCCTGGTAAGTTTGCCCGTCTTCCTCCCCTTCAGGGGTCCCCATAGTACAGCTCTTCCTCTTCCTCTCCAGGTTCAAGTGTGGTCGGTGGTAGAAATTCCTCTACGCACCTTTCTGCTTCGGCCGTGGCTTTCGACGGAATGCTGTAAAATTTCATCTCTTCATCGAAGTCTTTCTTGCGCTGCAAGATGCTTGCCATTTCGGTCTCGAGCCTTTTCTTCTTCTTTTCCATCTCAGCCACGTGTTCGGCTTTGAGAGTTTCGGATTTTCTCTTCGCGGTTGTCAACGTCGAAGTCGTACCCGCTTTCAGGCCTTCGTTTTTGGACGTCGAGGCCTCTTTTTCGTGGCTGCTTTTCGACACCTTTCCCTTGTCTTGGTATTTCGCCGTCTGGAAGTCCTTTTCAAAGGAACTGACAGGCTGCTTGTCCTTGGATGCAGTTGTCGACGTCGAGTGCTTCGACGGCCCTGCTCCTTTCGAGGACTTTGACTCGCTTCCGTATCAGTGGAGTGTTTGGGGTTTGACAACTCTCTTACCTCCTTCGACATTGTCTTTTCAACCTCGACGACTATGGCGTCCTCCGGCGATGTTGTCTTCCTCGCCGCTGGAGAGTCCCAAATCTCTGAGCGATGGAGGTGTTCCCTGCCCCTGCATGTTGTAGTTTGCTCTTCTATGCCTCTCCCTTACTCTTAGGGTCTTAGGGGTGAACGCTGCACAGGCATTGCAGTCCTCACTTCCATGGTCGAGCAACTGGTGTTGGTCCTTTTGTGCATACTTGTGGTGGCAGTTTGCGCAGAATTTAAATGGAGTTTTGTCCATCACCGTGCCCAGGGAGCCCCTGTATGCGCATTCTCCGTAGAAACTTCGAATTCTTGGATGTTCTCTCCTCTTCTGTGACTTCTGTCTTTACTTGTAATCCGGTGTCTTCTCCGGTGATATTTTGGATGTGTTTGTAAATTTTTCGTTGATTCTTCTTTCCAAAGTTTTGGAGCTCCTTCACTGTTGATCCAGATCCAACAGAGGAAAAAAGAATCTGAAGATGGAGACCAAAGGTGGGAGCTTCCGGAGGAAGCAGGTCAACGTCATGAAAGGACACCAAATTGTGGTATGTCGACGCCCAACTGGGCCACAAAAAAATAAAAATAAATACTACAATTCCAGACCCAACCACTAGATGGCGGAAAATATGCACAGCATACTGAATCCAGAAAGATTCACGCTACAAAACTTTAAATTGAACTCTACTTTCCTCTCTAAAAAGTTCCCAATTTAGAATAATCTTTTTATGTTTCTTCTGCTGAATTTTAAGTAACTGATTTCTGTGTTTTTAATTAATAGTACATTACTTTTGAAAAGCACGTTCAGATTGCCTTACATTAAGTACTGGAAATGGAGGTCTATAATTCACACACAGCTTAGGCAAGTGGTACGGAGGCCTGTTGTCTCCAGTATCACCACTCACCATGGCTTACAATTCCTATTTAGGATATGCATATCCAGCATACGTATAGACAGATAAAGAAACCCTTTTGTAGACAAATGCACTGAGCTGACTGATCTCACCTCAAGATGCTCCTTAACAGAGATCCCACCAACGGGAGGCCGAACTTTGCTGAAGATTCGAAGGGCCAACTGCCGTCCGGACTGCCCAGGACTCTGAGGCCGTAGCACAACCTGGAGGAAATATAAAGCTTAAAAATCAGCTACATTCACTCACTCTAGTGGAATGATTCCCTTTTCTTCAAAGCCACATAGCAAGATGCTTTATGCCCATGATGCACATCACACCCTTGCCCATCACAGAGCAGGAAATAGCCACTCTCTTTTAAGAAAATGTCCTGCTCTTCTTCTATCTGTAGCCTTTATTCTTTATAACAGGTGCTTTACTCTCCTCTATTCTCCGGTTCAGAGTCTTGTAGAAGAACTTGCCCCTTGGTCACTTGCCTTGTAGATAGCATTAGGGAGGAGGTTATTCATTGTGAACCATCCCAGCTCCAAGAGATGTTCTGCTGTATCATCCGACTTATTCACCTGCAACAGATGAACAACAATTAAAACCAAAATTAACTAACAGGAGAAAATGGGATAGATAGTGCATGTAGATGATGTGGAATGCAAGTGCACTCAAACGTTTAGTGGATTAGATGTTAGCTCATTTAATTAAAGACATGGCATGTTTTCCGTAAGGCAACGTTGTGCTTATGACAACACCAAACTGTTTGCCCAAACTATGAACTGTGCTTGAACATCTAAGAATGACTGCATTGTTGCTGTTTGGACTTTTAGCTATCAATTACTCATACTCACTGAAGTAAAACAATATCTGGCAGTATTTCACAGTCATGTGGCAATAGAGTGGAACAAGAGTCAACGCATAGACTATTACAGTTAAAAACTCAAAAATCGGAAACCATTCAATGTTCAAAGAAGCAAAAAGAACAACTTTGCTTACTTTTGTTAACATTCTTTCTGGTGGATACTCTATCTAAGTGCAGATTCTTTACCTTTAGAATATTTTCAGGTGGCAGACTGGAAGATTGGATCCGGAAGATTTTAACAGCATAGCTCCTGCAACCAGTGGTGTCATGATGCTCCGCCTCAGAAGTGATGACTGGAGCCAAATATAGGCACCACCCAAGCGCACTGAAATCAGGTTCTTTCTAGACTTTGACCGTGCCCTCGGAAGATGAGCCCAAAAGTAATCAATCATGACAGTGTGCAGAACTGTAATATTGAACTTACTTAGATCAAAAAGGAGCCATTTCACAGAACAGGGAGGAGGGGGTGGTGACAAATCCGCATTAGATTGAGTATCCACCAGAAAGAACGTAACTGAAGGTAAGTAATATTCTTCTGATGGCCACTTCTTGCCGTAGATTCCTCTACTTTAGAATAGATACCAAAGCAGTTATCTCCCCAGGTGATGGTTCTGTGGAATGTCTCAAACCAACAAGTATTGTAAAAACAAACTTCCAAAATGCCCTTTCTATTTGAAGTAGATATGAAGGCAGTAGTAGTCTGTGAAAGTGTGCACTGATGACCATGTTTTCACCTGACAGGTAGTCAGGACAGGTGCTTGTGACAACGCATTGATATCAGCTTTGGCCATGTGTAATAGGCCCGCAATACTTCTGGAAGTTGCTTCTTCCTCCTCACACAGCAGATCTTGATGCCTAGGACCAGCCAACTGGATACGTTCCAATTCTTCATTATTTTAGCTTTCTCCGCCACAGAGAACTCAACAAAGAGCGGATTGATGACCTGATGGTCCTTGGTAAAATTGAGGTAAAAACTGAAAGATCTTTTGGGGTGCAAACATTAGAGTCTCTATTCCTGTTTTCAGGGGTATGTAGAAGGTCAGAAGAGTGATGGATTGTCCGACATGAAAAGAGGTCACATCTTTCTGGAGAAAAGCTGCTCTGGTCCTCAATACCAGCTTTTCTCGAAAGAAGGTGTTATAAGGCAGCTATACCGACAGAGCTTGAAGTTCACTCACACAATGTGCTGATGTTAATGCAATGAGGAAAACGGTCTTCAGGGTCAGCAGAGGGGGGACAGCGGTGTAATGTCTCAAAGGGACTACGCATAAAAAAGGAAAGACCAAGTTCCAAGTTAAGGTCTGACTGTGGCATTACAAAAGGATTTGGAAGGGGAACATATAAACCAAATCTTTGAGAAAATATATCACAACAGGTGATGCAGACAAGCACGGTTGGGCCGGTAAACACAAAAAGGCCGAAAACACTGACAAATAAGCTTTAACAGTGCTCAATGCAAGGCTGACCAAACAGCAACACATACGAAAACTACGGGTCAGTGTTACAGGTGCCACACTAAGTTACACACATATCCCAGTGTGAAAGAAATTCATGGATGGATGCCTGATCGCCAGGAAAACATCCATTCCTTTGTTGAGATCAAATGCAGACAATTGCCTCTGCTCTATCTACAAGCATGGGGGGGCAGATTGCACACACCCAGGTGCAAGACCCTGCCCTACAGTTGCAACACTAGTGCTGCCAAAAGCAGCAGCTGGATTGGAGGACAGATACACAAGCCCATACGTTCCTGGTACCACACTCTTCTGGCTCGACCAGAGGTCACGAAGATGACTTGCGCCTAGTTGCTCTTGATCTTCAGGAGTAGGCAGGAGAGCCACTAGTAGGAAGGCATAGAAGAGCCCTGAGATCCACTGTAATTGCAATGGGCATCTGAGAGACAGCCTTATTGGGAACTTCATTGCGTAAAAGTGTTAACATTGTGTGCTGTCGCGGTGACAAACAGATCGAGCCAGGATGCTCTCCCTGATTGGAAGTTGTGCCGTGCCACCTCTGGATGCAACTGCCATTTGTGATGCATGACACATAGCGAGGAGAGTTAGTCTGCCATGGTGTTTAAAGAACTCGCCAGGTGGTGTATAATCCGGGAGATGCAATGACAATTCTCCCAGATACAGAGGAGATTTTAAGACCAGCGAGGGTGAACTCCTCAAATACAATAAACAAACCAAACACAAGCCCATGGGTCTATCAAGAAAAAGATGAAAACCGAGATGGCTGACACAGAAGAAGGCGTCCCCCTTTAAAGGACGGTTTCCCTACCCCAGCAGAGGTGGTATGCTTCATCACTGGAAATCCTCCATCGCACCATGAAGCCTAGTCATGGTGCGGGCTACAACCCCCTCAATGCAAGGTAGTAAAGGGACGCCTTCTTCTTTGTCAGTAATCTCTGTTTTCATATTTTTCTTGATAGACCCATGGGCTCGTGTTTGTTTTGTTTATTGTATATGGGGAGTTCACCCTCGCTGGTCTTAAAATCTCCTCGGGCCGCCTTTCTTTGTGTACATACAGAGTCCAGGATCCCAGTCCACCCTGTTTGTTGCAATACCACATGGTGGTGGTGTTGAGGACTTGAACCAGTCTCCCCTTGTTGGAGGGCAGGAATGCTTTCAGCAGCAAGCAAATAGCCTGGGAAGGAGGGTCTCTGCCAGAGATCAGAGTCTTCTGACCTCCACCTCTCCGAAAAGACCACTCCAACCCAGAAGGGACACGCGTGTAATCATCATAAGTTCTGGATGAGGCAAGGAGAGAAGTTTGCTGCTAGTTCAATTGCAGTATAGCAGCCAACACTGCAGATCCTTTGCAGTCTCCTCCAAAACCCTGATAGAGTTTGACAGGTTCCCTTGGTGCTGAGCCCACTGATACTTAAGATCTCACTACAGAGCCTGCATATTCCAGGCATATTACAGCTAGCATGATTGAATAGCAGGATACAGGAGGCCAACAGTCCCATAAGCCTCAGAGCCATTTTCGCTAGGACCCTGGACAGATGCTGAAACATGGAAATCATAGTCCGAATGCCCTGGCCTCGTTCCAGAAGGAAGGCTTGAAAATGCACCATGTCCATGATATCCATAATGGCTCTGATGAAAGGGAGCATCTGTGGAATTAGGTGTGGTGCCAGGTGAGAAATCAGCTCAGGAGTTTGAGCTGAAAAAGTGGGTTCAGGAGTCACAGCTGGTGTTGAGGGCAGACTACAGTCAGTAACCCACCTGGAGGCCTCCAGGATCAATGAGGCACAAAGTCGGTCAAGAGGGAGCTGATGTGGTATTGAGAATGTGAAACATGGCCTCCTTGATCACCTCAATGTTTTGCACTAACAGACTCAGGGTGTTTTGGAACCAGCTGCGGAATTGGCTCCTCAGTCAGCGATTGGGAGTGAATTGTCAGATGGAGAGTGCTGTAGCTGGGATGAGGTCTTGTGTTTCTTTTTTAATTTCCACTTATCTGAAGACTTGGAGCATAACAAAGATCTGTCGTGAGCCTATGTCCTCAACTTCGAGATGATTGGCCTATAGCCTGTCATCACTGACATGATGGAGCGGAGTCAACACGCTGCAGGGCAATCCTGCTTATTGGCGCGGAGAAACTTTTAAAAATTTTCTTACTTTTTAAAATAAAGCAGCCATGTTTCGTTTAAGGAAATCAGGCAGCATGTAGAAGACAGGCCACTGTCTCCATGATTGAGGACATTCGGACTGAGTAACAACTTGCTGCATAATTAGCATTTTTGCCACATAATTTAGATAACCTTGCCACATAATTTGGTTCTTCATTCAGCTTAATCCTATTAGCTCTGACAATGTAAAACTTCTGCAGAGTAGTTTGAGGGGGTTTCTCTTTCTGATATAACCTATATCCTATATGCACGCTTCCCTGTGAAATATGGGTTTATATTCCACTGCATATTGTGCAATAATAGTACCAAAACAGGTGCATATTTTTTACCATTATGAGTGCAGCAAAGGGCCAATACTCATACAAGTCAAATGCTGGCCTCTCCAGTTCTTCAAATGCGGTACTAAATAACGTATGAGTTACTAACCTTTGGTAACGATGTATCTGGTAGAGACGATTCTAGCCGCAGAGTCCTTCACGTAGAGTTATCCCCAGGCGTGAGACTGGAACCGGAAACTTTTGTGCCACAGCATCCCTGCGTGCCGGATGCGGGGCGGCACCATGCGACTCCGCCCAGGCGTTGTCTGCGTACATGGCGTCAGCGAGGGCACATAAGACCCACCCGGCGTGCCTACGCCAGTTTTCTTTGGCGAACTTTTCCGCACCACAACGCGGAGCCACCAGATAAAAAACTGTGGGAGCATGGGAACAGTGTGCAAAGAGCAGAAAAATTGGAAAATAAATGGTGACCAACAACACCACAAGCAGCAGTATCAATACTGCAGAACCCAAGGCAGGGAAGGGAGAAAGAACAGAACGGAGCCCTGAATAGCCACCCTGACAGTACATAGACAGCCTTCCCCTCCCGTGCCCCAGAGGCAAAGAACATGCGTAAAAGTCATGACACATATAGCAGGCCTACCACCCCCATCCTGAAAAGGAAGGGGAGCCAGTCCCAAGACAGACAGGGACAACAAACGTCCAAGCCACCCCAGCATAGAGGGCAACCCCCCCCCCAAGGAACAAGGTCAAGGCATGGCCAGATGACCACTGTTCAGAGGTTAGCAGAGGGGGCAGGACCCCTAGCAGCAAGAGGAAGGGAAGGGAGGGAAGAAAAGAGATTGAAGACAACCCCCCCCCCCCCACCCCAAACCTGGAGTAGCCAGAGCAGCGAGGCACAGGAGCACTGTAACCCCATTCTCATGTTAGAACAAAAGAAACTTTATTGATCATGCCGGGATTGATCAAATAGGTAAGAGTCGAGTTTGGCTGACATGCTTCGGTGGAAGCACTCTTGAGGTATTAAGACACGTTTCTTTTTTGTTTTCACAGTTGTCTTTGGTCCTGAGGAGAACCCCAGAACTAAGGTGGTCGAGAAACGCGTAGACCGTTTTTTTGTTGGATACCAAACAATTGCAACGTTGGAATAGGTTGGGCTGATTGTGCAGTCTAAACAATATCTTTTGATCTTTTGTTCATATGTAAAAGTTGTTCACTGCACATCTAAGTCATGCCATTAGATCTTTGCATTGTTTTGTTAATACTCCTTGGTCCTTTAGAGAATAAGAAAAGTATTCCTACCTTTTGTCACCAAGGAGCAATGAATGTGTGTATCTTTGAAGAAGAGTGTAAATGAGTAATGAGTTTTGACTGGTGAAGCCTAAGTGAAAATATTGTGACACCTTTAAGGATGGGTAGGGTCTTGTGCATAAAGGTTTATTCTTTCTTGAATTATATATTGTTCTTTGAATCATTTGACGTAGTGTTTGTTCTATTTTTCTACATTGTATGGGAAATGTGCTCCTTATTTATTCACTCCTTGAAAAAAGAATTAAGTTCTAAAAAATAAAAAACTTTATTAAGTAAGACAGGTGGATACTGACTCAACGCTTTTTCACCTTGCTTAGTAGGGACAATCAAATATCAGTGTAGGCATTTGTGGTTGTTTTTCTACTATGGTAAAAGCATAGAATGTTAACTTTGCACTGTAGTAATAAATGGCTGAGTGTGTGTGTGTTTGTAGTACTTCTGTTCCTCCAAATAAGATGCTTTATTTTATTTGGCATGGCATAATATATACACACACACACACACAAATACATACAGGGAACCCATTGTCTAAGAAGGTCGTCCGCCAGCAACATATAAGAACACGTGCATTAATTGGCAATAACGTATATTAAGTGACAACATACTGGTTGGTTGAGCACTTGGTGCGGCTGAGTAGGAGGACCAAAAAGTGCTAAACCAACTTCCACATGCAAGTCATTCTTAATTTTGCCTTGCACCTTTCAATTAATACTCACAGACTGTTAACTATTTTAGTTATTGATATGTAGTGGTAGAATGCAGTAAAATATACACTGCAGACATAAGACAGGAGGGCACAGAATGAGGAAACAATCAAAGATGTGACTGCACCACTTTCTGATGAAAAAATAAACACTAGTCCAATGATTGTGGGTGATTATATTAATTTACATCCCTTAAGGACAATTTCATCACTTGGAAATATTTCTGGAAAAAAACAAAACAAATGGTAGAAGGCTACCTCATTACAAAACTAGGGAGATGTAGAAAAGTTCCTCCTATGAAAATAACAACTTTTGGATGTTTGAGGAACGCAATACGCACTGTCCTTTAAGTTGTAATGTTATGTTTTGCGATTTTGTAGAGCGCATGGAGATCCTGATCAAATATGCATCGATTGATAGGATTAACTACTGTTCAAAATAGGTGAGGTCGAAATGGAATGGGCTGCTTCTGATCAGAAACTATTTAAGAGTTTAGGTATATCAAAGAACATCTTACTGCACAAGTATGAGTGGGAAATAAAAGTGAAACAATGTCCATTATTGAGGAACAGTTTGAGTGGAAGAGTTCTATACTCTGCAAAAGGATTCTACAATCTGCAAAGAGAAATAATAGTTCAAAGTTTGTTGCTAAATTACGTAGCATTGGTAACACGGTTGCTGCTCTACCTTCACATCCTGAAACACCTTGAGGTGCCATACTAGATCTGCAAACATTGCCTCAGATCTTCTTAGCTGGAAGTTGGTGCCATGACTCCATTTCTAATCCAGACACCAACTCGGACATTATGTCAAGGAGTCACAGGAGGGCCCACTCGACTGCATAGACATCTGTTCCCCATCGTTTTTTTTCCTCACCCTCTGAGGCTGAGATGAGACTGATTAGATTGATAAAATGGCACTGTGCATCAGAACTTACAAAGGACATTATTATGAACAGTACATGACCACTCTTCAGAATGGGGAGGGAGGTAATATAGGTGAGGAATCTGCAGGTGGATAGAGTACCACTAGAAAAACTGATACCAAAAAAATGTTGTTCAAGAGATGAGGGATTTGCAGGGTGAAGTATTCATCAGAATGAAAGTTAGTTAATGCCCACAAACATTCTAGGGATATCTGGAAGGGCAATAAGGTAGATACAGATCTTCACAGTAATTTAAAAAATCTTCAAATCAGTGACATTGAGGTGCTCTGCACTATGCAAAACCTATCTGAAGGGGGGCCAATGTGTTAAAGGTGCGGAGGATGAATACAGTGAGACAACATTAAATAACATGGTACATGATCATTAAGTAACAGCTATGGTCTAAAGTGTAATCTAAATATGTCCCTCAAATGCTCCACGATTCCACTGATACATTCATAGAGATAAAGTAACATATTCGGTAATTATCTTTCAGGTGGACAC